>NW_006159468.1:2897-4476 GCF_000334495.1 Tupaia belangeri chinensis | reverse complement strand
GTCTGATTTCCATTCCTAAACATCTTGGTGGTAGCTGCAAGTTGAGTTTTGGCCTAAGAATGCACTATATTTCCTAAACAAAATAAATCTATAGAAACCCTTTTCAAACAAAATGTTTAAGAAAGAACTCACGCAAATTTGTTTGTTCCACTTCCTTAACTTTGAGAGTTGAACAACTTGTCAGGTTCAGTTTTTCTCTATTTCAACTCTTAGTTTTGTAAGTCGTTTTACAGTGTATTTCAGTGGACCTGTTGAAAGGAAGCTTACTTTCACTAGATGAGCATGTTGTTTTTCAGCCAAAATGTGTACGTTTTCTTGGAGTATCTGAAAGAACGTTGGCAGAGTGACTGCACGCATGAAGCTGATTTTCATATCTAAAGAGTTTTGGGTTCGCTGCAAGTTGAGTTTTTGGCCTAAGAATGCACTACACTTCCTAAGCATCTAAGTCAATAGAAACCCTCTTAAAACAAATTGTTTTAGAAAGAACTAACAAATCTTGCTTGTTCCACTTCCTTAACTTTGGACGTTGAACAACTTGTGAGGTACAGTGTTCTTCTACTTCAACTCTCAATTTTGTAAGCTGTTTTGCACGGCATTTTAAAGGACTTTTTGAAATGAAGTTTAACTTTGGCAGGATAAGCATGTTGTTTTTCGTTTTCATACCTAAAGATACTTGATGTAGCTTATGTTGAGTATGGGACCTAAGAAAGTACTACACATTCCAAGCAAACTATGTCTAAAGCAGGCTCTTCCAACAAAATGCTAAGATCTTTGTGGTGGGGTTAGGGTTAGGGTTAGGGTTTAGGGATAGAGTTAGGGTTAGTGTTATGTATTAAGGATAGTGTTAGGGTTAGGGTTAGAGTTTAAGGATAGTGCTAGGGTTAGGGTTAGGGTTTGAGTTTATGGATAGGGTTAAGGTTAGGGGTAGAATTTAAGGATCGTGTTTGGGCTGAGGTTAGGGTTTGAGTTTAGGGATAGTGTTAAGGTTAGGGTTAGAATTTAAGGATCGTGTTTGGGCTGAGGTTAGGGTTAGGGTTTAGGGATAGGTTTAGGGTTAGGATTAGGTTCTGACTAGTGGTCTGGGTGAATCCTGGACGAGGTCATCTGGATGGGAGTCGGTAGGTGCAGTGTCCCCTTGGTCCCAAGGTGCCTTCAGATGTACCAGACTACTGGTTACTGCAGCAAAACTTGCCGTCTGAGAAGAGTGGATGGGGAAGAAGCGGAGTAGTTTTTAAGCCACAACCTGCAATTTTCTTTGAATATCAGAAATGTCTTTGGCTGAAAGACTCCACTCATGAGGCTGCATTTCACACCTAAAGATCATTGTGGTAACTGTAAGTTGAGTTTTGGGCCTATGACTGCACAACACATTCAAAACATAGTAATACTAGGGAAACCAACTTCCAACGAAAGTTTAAGGATAGTGCTAGGTTTTGGGTTATTTTTATGTATAAGGGATAGAGTTAGTGTTAGGGTTAGGGTTAAGTTTTAAGGATAGTGCTAGGGTTAGGGTTAGGGTTTGAGTTTATGGATAGTGTTAAGTTTAGGGTTAGAGTTTAAGGATAGTGTTTGGGTTGGG
>NW_006159468.1:1517-2488 GCF_000334495.1 Tupaia belangeri chinensis | reverse complement strand
AAAACAGATTGTTCCACTTAGCGAACTTTGGAAGTTGAACTCCTAGTGATGTTCAATGTTGCTCTGCTTGAAAATTTGGTTTTTGAAGCATTTTGACTCTGTTTTACAATAGACCTTTTGAAATGAAGCTAACGTTTTTCAGATAAACCTGTAGTTTTTTAGCCAAAATCTCTACTTTTCCTTGGAGTATCAGAAAGATCATTGGCAGAAAGACTTCACTCATGGAGCTGATTTCCATACCTAAAGATTTTTGTTCTAGCTGAAAGTTGAGTTTTGGGCCTAAGAATGCACTACACTTTCCCAGCAAAGAAATACTAGGGAAACCCGCTTCCGACGAAATTTTACAATACACTCTCAGAAAACAGTTTGTTCCACCTACTGAACTTTGGATGTTGAAAACCTAGTGATGTTCAATGTTGCTCTGCTTGAACATTTGGTTCTTGAAGCAGTTTGACACAGTTCTTCTGTGGAATTTTTTAAATATAACTTAATTTTCCCAGATAAGCGTGTAGTTTTTCAGCCAAAATCTGCATTTTTCCTTGGAGTATCAGAAAGATCTTGGGTCGAAAGACTCTACTCATGGAGCTGTTTTCCATACCTAAAAATCTTTGTTCTAGCTGCAAGTTGAGTTTTGGGCCTAAGAATGCACTCCACATTCCCAACCAAGTAATGCTAGGAAAACCCACTTCCAAAGCAATTTTACAATACACTCCCAGAAACCACTTTGTTCCACTTACTGAACTTTGGAAGTTGAACACCTAGTGATGTTCAATGTTGCTCTGCTTGAACATTTGGTTCTTGAAGCAGTTTGACTCTGTTTTATAATGGACCTTTTGAAAAGAAGCTAAAGTTTTCCAGATAAGCATGTAGTTTTTCAGCCAAAATCTTTACTTTTCCTTGGAGTTTCAGAAACATTCTTGCCAGAATGTCTCCACTCATGGAGCTGGTTTTCATACCTAAAGATATTTGAT
>NW_006159468.1:0-1447 GCF_000334495.1 Tupaia belangeri chinensis | reverse complement strand
GGCTCTTCCAACAAAATGCTAAGATCTTTGTGGTGGGGTTCGGGTGAGGGTTAGGGTTTAGGGATAGAGTTAGGGTTAGTGTTATGTTTTAATGATAGTGTTAGGGTTAAGTTTAGGGTTTAGGGATAGTGTTAGGGTTAGGGTTAGAGTTTAATGATAGTAGTAGGTTTAGGGTTAAGGTTAAGGGATAGTGATAGGGTTAGGGTTAAGTTTTAAGGATAGTGCTAGGGTTAGCATTAGGGTTTGAGATTAAGGATAGTGATAAGGTTATGGTTAGAGTGTAAGGATAGTGTTTGGGTTGGGGTTAGGGTTAGGGTTTAAGGATAGGTTTAGGTTTAGTATTAGGTTCTGCCTAGTGGTCTGGGTGAATCCTGGATTTTGTGGTCTGGATGGGAGAGGGTATGTGCAGTGTCCCCTTGGTCCCAAGGTGCCTTCAGATGTACCAGACTACTGGGTACTGCAGCAAAACTCGCCGTCTGTGGAGAGTGGAATGGGAAGAAGTGCAAGTGGTTTTTCAGCCAAAACCTTCAATTTTCTTAGAATATCAGAAATGACTTGGGCTGAAAGACTGCACTCATGAGGCTGCATTTCACACATAAAGATCTTTGTGGTAACTGTAAGTAGAGTTTTGGGCCTAAGATTGCACACGTTCAGAACAAAGTAATACTAGGGAAACCCGCTTCCAACGAAATTTTACAATACACTCTCAGATATCAGTTTGTTCCACTTAGCGAACATTGGAAGTTGAACTCCTAGTGATGTTCAATGTTGCTCTGCTTGAACATTTGGTTCTTGGAGCAGTTTGACTCTGTTTTACAATGGAACTTTTGAAATGAATCTAACTTTTCTCAGATAAGCATGTAGTTTTTCAGCCAAAACCTGTACTTTTCCTTGGAGTATCAGAAAGATCTTTGGCAGAAAGACTCCACTCATGGAACTGATTTCCATACCTAAAGATCTTTGTTGTAGCTGCCAGTTGAGTTTTGGGCCTAAGAATGCACTACACTTTCCCAGCAAAATAATACTAAGGAAACCCACTTCAAACGAAATTTTACAATACACTCTCAGAAAACAATTTCTTCCACTTACTAAACTTTGGATGTTGATCATCTAGTGATGTTCAATGTTGCTCTGCTTGAACATTTGGTTCTTGAAGCAGTTTGACTCTGTTTTACAATGGACCTTTTGAAATGTAACTTACCTTTCCCAGATAAGCATATAGTTTTCCAGCCAAAATCTGTATTATTCCGTGGGGTATCAGAAAGATATTTTGTTCGAAAGGCTCTACTGATGGATCTGATTTCCACACCTAAAGACGGTTCTTCTAGCTGCAAGTTGAGTTTTGGGCCTAAGAATGTACTACACGTTCCCAGCAAACTAATACTAGGGAAACCCACTTCCAACGAAATTTTACAACACTCTCAGAAAACAGTTTGTTCCACTTACT
>NW_006159467.1:24514-25283 GCF_000334495.1 Tupaia belangeri chinensis | reverse complement strand
CTTTATGCCATAAAAGGATCCCCTGTGAAACACAGAACACTTACCTGTGACCACAGCACACAAAACTGTAATCATAAGCACTTTTCTGTGACACTCATCAACCCCCATAACACTCAAACTGAAAGGGTCATTGAGAAAAAATGATAGAGACCAACCCATAGAAAATAATGCTGTCTAGTGCACAGCCCACTTTAAGCCAGAAAACAGCCTCAAGGACCAACACAACAACTTATTGTGACCAGAGCACAAAACTCTAACTCAGAGCACCAAATTGAGAACCTCAGGATACACCAGTTAGAAGCAAATCTGACACCAAGAGAAATATTCATAGAGACCCACAACTAGATGAAGAATTAGAAAGTGCACGCCCCCCTTTAAGCCTGAAAAGAGCCACTAAGATCCACAAGAAAACAACCTGTGACCACAGCACACAACACTGTAACCATCAGCACCAAACTGTGACAATTCATACTCCCCACTTATATTCAAAAGAGAAAGGGGCATAGAGAAAAATTAATTAGGACGCCCCAATGGAAATAATGGTGTCCAGGGCACTCCCCACATTAAGACAGAAAAACACCCTCTGTGACCCATAGCACACCTACTTATGACCAAAACATACAACACTGTAACCAAAAGCATAAGACAGTAATATTCCGCACACCCCACTAACACTCCAAATTGACAGGGCCCTTGAGAAATATTCAATGGGATTCCCATTGGAAGTAATGGTATCCAGTGAACACCCCACGTTGTCACAAAAACGCAC
>NW_006159467.1:22580-24074 GCF_000334495.1 Tupaia belangeri chinensis | reverse complement strand
AAATCGAGACCCTCAGGATACACCAGTGAGCAGCAATTCTAACTAACACTGAGAGAAATATTCATAGAGATCCACAACTAGATGAAGAATTAGAAAGAGCACATCCCACTTTAAGCCAGAAAAGGGCCTCTAAGATCCACAGCACACCAACCTGTGAACACAGCACACAACATTGTAACCCTCACCAGCAAACTGTGACACTTCACACTCCCCACTTACATTCAAAAGAGAAAGGGGCATCGAGAAAAATTCATTGGGACTCCCCACTGGAAAAAATGGTATCTAGTGCACACCCCACTTTAAGACAGAAATTCTGCCTCTGTGACTCACAGCACACCTTCCTGTGACCACTGCATACAACACTGTAACATTAAGAACAAGGATCTGATATTCCGCACACCCTGCTAAACCTCAAAACTCACAGGGCCTTTGAGAAAAATTCATTGGAACCCTCATTTGAAGTAATGATATCCAGTGCACACCCCACATTAAGCCACAAAACTGCCTCCAAGTTCCAAAGCACACTTATCTGTGACCATAGCACACAACACTCTAACCCTGAGCTCCAATCTGTGACACACTGCACTACCTCCATATCCTCAAAACAGAAAGAAATACTGAGAAAAATACATGGGGCCCCCCATTGGAAGGAATGGTATCTAGTGCACTCCCCTCTTTAAGCCATAAAAGGAGCCCAAATGAACCACAGAACACCTACCGGTGACCACAGCACACAACAGTGTAACCATAAGCACTATTCTGTGACACTCCACAACCCACACTTACACTAAAAACTAAAAGGGACCTTGAGAAATATTCATAAAGACCAACAATAGGAAATGATACTGTCTACTGCACAGCCCACTTCAAGCCAGAAAACAGCCTCAAGGAGCAACACACCTTATTGGAAACAGAGCACAAAACTCTGTAACCCAGAGCACCAAATCAAGACCGTCGGGATACACCAGTGGGAAGAAAATGTAACTGACACTGAGAGAAATATTCAGAGACCCACAACTAGATTAACAATAACACAGAGCACACCCCACTTTAAGCCAGAAAAGAGCCTCTATGATGCACAGCACACCAACCTGTGAACATAGCACACAAAAAATTGTGACCCTCACCACCAAAATGGGACAATTCACACTCCCCACTTACATTCAAAAGATAAAGGGGCATAGTGAAAAATTCATTGGGAATCCCCACTGGAAATAATGGTATCTTGTGCACACCGCACTTTAAGACAGAAAAACAACTTCTGTGACCCATAGAACACCTACCTATGACCACAGCATACCGCATTGTAACAATAAGAACAAGGCTCTGACCTTCCGCACAACCCACTAACACTCAGAACTGACAGGGCTCATGAGAAAAATTCATTGGGACCCCCAATTGGAAGGAATGGTATCTAGTACACACCTATCTTTAAGCCATACAACGAGGCACTATGAACTACAGAACACCTACCGATGACCACAGCACACAACA
>NW_006159467.1:20196-21498 GCF_000334495.1 Tupaia belangeri chinensis | reverse complement strand
TTAGGGATAGTGCTAGGGTTAGGGTTAGGGTTTGAGTTTAGGGATAGTGTTAAGGTTAGGGTTAGAGTTTAAGGATAGTGTTTGGTTTGGGGTTAGGGTTAGGGTTTAGGGATAGGTTTAGGGTTAGCATTAGGTTCTGCATAGTAGTGTGAGTGAATCCTGGACAGGGTGGTCTGGATGGGAGTCGGTAGGTGCAGTGTCCCCTTGGTCCCCAGGTGCCTTCAGATGTAACAGACACTGGGTACTGCAGCAAAAGGAGCCGTCTGTGGAGAGTGGAAGGGGAAGAAGCGCAACTAGTTTTCAGCCAAAACCTGCAATTTTCTTAGAATATCAGAAATGTGTTTGGCTGAAAGACTGCACTCATGAGGCTCCATTTCACACCTAAAGATCTTTGTGGTAACTGTAAGTTGAGTTTTGACCCTAAGATTGCACTACACATCACTTTCAGAGCAAAGTAAAAATAGGGAAACCCACTTCCAATCAAATTTTAAAATACACCCTCAGAAACCAGTTTGTTCTACTTAGTGAACTTTGGAAGTTGAACTCCTAGTGATGTTCAATGTTGCTCTACTTGAACATTTGTTTGTGGAAGCAGTTTGACACAGTTTTACAATGGATGTTTTGAAATAAAGCTAACTTTTCCCAGATAGGCATGTAGTTTTATAGCCAAAATCAATACATTTCCTTGGAGTATCAGAAAGATATTTGGCAGAAAGATTCTACTCATGCAGTTGATTTCCATACCTAAAGATATTTATTGTAGCTGCAAAATTGAGTTTTGGGCCTGAGAATGCACTACACTTTCCCAGCAAAGTTATACTAGGGATATCCACTTCCAACGAAATTTTACAATACACTCCTAGAAACCAGTTTGTTCCCCTTACTGAACTTTGAAAGTTGAACACCTAGTGATGTTCAATGTTGCTCTGCTTGAACGTTTGGTTTTTGAAGCAGTTTGACACTGTTTTAAAATTGACCTTTTGAAATGAAGCTAACTTTTCCCAGATAAGGATGTAGTTTTTCAGCCGAAATCTGTACTTTTCCTCGGAGTATCAGAAAGATCTTTGGCAGAAAGACTCTACTCATGGAACTGATTTCCATACCTAAAGATTTTTGTTCTACCTGCAAGTTTAGTTTTGGGCCTAAGAATGCACTACACTTTCCCAGGAAAGTCATTCTAGGGAAAACCGCTTCCAACGAAATTTTACACTACACTCACAGATACCAGTTTGTTCCACTTACTGATCTTTGGATATTGAAAACCTAGTGATGTTCAATGTTGCTCTACTTGAACATTTGGTT
>NW_006159467.1:18484-19554 GCF_000334495.1 Tupaia belangeri chinensis | reverse complement strand
GATAGTGTTAGGGTTAGGGTTAGTGTTTAAGGATAATGCTAGTGTTAGGTTAGGGTTAAGGGATATTGTTAAGATAGGGGTTAAGTTTTAAGGATAGAGCTAGGGTTAGGCTTAGGGTTTGAATTTAGGGATAGTGTTAAGTTTAGGGTTAGAGTTTTAAGGATAGTGTTTGGGTTGGGTTTAGGGTTAAGGTTTAGGGATAGGTTTAGGGTTAGTATTAGGTTCTGCCTAGTGGTCAGGGTGAATCATGAACAGGGTGGTCTGGATGGGAGTCTGTAGGGGCAGTGTCCCCTTGGTCCCTAGGTGCCTTCAGATGAAGGAGACTACTGGGTACTGCAGGAAACTCGCCATCTGTGGAGAGTGGAAGGGGAAGAAGTCCAAGTAGTTTTTCAGCCAAAACCTGCAATTTTCTTAGAATATCAGAAATGTCTTTGGCTGAAAGACTACACTCATGAGGCTGCATTTCACACCTAAAGATCTTTGTGGTAACTGTAAGTTGACTTTTGGGCCCAAGATGGCAAAACACTTTCAGAGCAAAATAGTAATAGGGATACCCGCTTCCATCAAAATTTTACAATACACTCTCAGAAACCAGTTTGTTCCACTTACTGAACTTTGGAAGTTGAACACCTTGTGATGTTCAGTGTTGCTCTACGTGGACATTTGTTTTTGGAAGCAGTTTGACTCTGTTGTACAATGGAACTTTTGAAATGTAATTTACTTTTCCCAGATTAGCATGTAGTTTTTCAGCCAAAACATGTACTGTCCCTTGGAGTATCAGAAAGATCTTTGGCAGAAAGACTCTACTCATGGAGCTGATTTCCATACCTATAGATCTTTGTTCTAGCTACAAGTTGAGTTTTGGGCCTGAGAATGCACTTCACTTTCCCAGCAAATTAATACCAGGGAAACACGCTTCTAAAGCAATTTTAAAAAACACTCTCAGAAAACAATTTGTTCCACTTACTGACCTTTGGATGTTGAACACCTAGTGAAGTTCAATGTTGCTCTACTTGAACATCTGGTTCTTGAAGCAGTTTGACACAGTTCTACAGTGGACGTTTTGAAAT
>NW_006159467.1:10050-12387 GCF_000334495.1 Tupaia belangeri chinensis | reverse complement strand
CTTGAACATTTGGTTCTTGAAGCAGTTTGACTCTGTTTAACAATGGACCTTTTGCAATGAAGCTAAATTTTCCCAGATGAGCATGTAGTTTTTTAGCCACAATCTGCATTTTTCCTTGTAGTATCAGAAATATCTTTGTTCAAAAGACTCCATTCATGGAGATGATTTCCGTACCTAAAGATCTTTTTTCTAGCTGCAATTATAGTTTTGGGCATAACAATACATTATACATTCCCAGCAAAGTAATAGTAGGGAAACCCGCTTCCAATGAAATTTTACAAACACTCTCAGAGAACAGTTTGTTCCACTTACTGAAGTTTGGATGTTGAACACCTAGTGATGTTCAATTTTGCTCGCATTGAATATTTGGTTCTTGAAGCAGTTTGACACAATTCTACAGTGGACGTTTTGAAATGTAACTTACTTTTCCCAGATAAGCATGTTGTTTTTCAACCAAAATCTGTATTTTTTCTTGGAGTACGAGAAAGATCTTTGGCAGAAAGACTCTACTCATTGAGCTGATTTCCATATCTAAAGATCTTTGTTCTAGCTGCAAGTTGAGTTTTGGGCCTAAAAATGAACTTCACTTTCCCAGCAAAGTAATACTAGGGAAACCGCTTCTAACGGAATTTTACAATACACACCCAGAAACCAGTTTGTTCCACTTACTGAACTTTGGAAGTTGAATACCTAGTGATGTTCAATGTTGCTCTGCTTGAACATTTGGTTCTTGAAGCAGTTTGACTCCATTTTACAATGGACCTTTTGAAATGAAGCTAACTTTTCCCATATAACCATGTAGTTTTTCAGCCAAAATCTGTACTTTTCCTAGGAATATCAGAAAGATCTTTGGCAGAAAGACTCCACTCATGGAGCTGGTTTTCATACCTAAAGATATTTAATGGAGCCACAAGTTGAGCTTGGGGATGAAGAATGTACTACACATTCCAAGCAAACTAATCCTAAAGCAGTCTCTTCCAACAAAATCCTAAGATCTTTGTGATAGGGTTAGGGTTAGGGTTAGGGTTTAGGGATAGAGTTAGGGTTAATGTTATGTTTTAAGGATAGTGTTAGGGTTAGGGTTAGGGTTAGGGTTTAGGAATAGTGTTAGGGTTAGTGTTAGAGTTTAATTATAGTGCTAGGGTTAGGGTTAAGGGATAGTTTAGGGTTAGGGTTAAGTTTTAAGAATAGTGCTAGTGTTAGAGTTAGGGTTTCAGTTTAGGGATAGTGTTAAGGTTAGTGTTGGACTTTAAGGATCGTGTTTGGGTTGGGGTTAGTGTTAGGCTTTAGGGATAGGTTTAGGGTTAAGATTAGGTTCTGCCTAGTGGTCTGGGTTAATCCTGGACAGGGTGGTCTGGATGGGAGTCGGTAGGTGCAGTGTCCTCTTGGTCCCCAGGTGCCTTCATATATACCAGACTACTGGGTACTGCAGCAAAACTCACCGTCTGTGGAGAGTGGAAGAGGAAGAAGCACAAGTAGTTTTTAAGCCAAAACCTGCAATTTTCTTAGAATATCAGAAATGTCTTTGGCTGAAAGACACCACTCATGAAGCTGCATTTCACACCTGAAAATCTTTGTGGCAACTGTAAGGTGAGTTTTGCGCCTAAGTTTGCACAACACTTTCACAGCAAAGTAATACTAGGGAAAACCGCTTCCAACGAAATTTTACTATACACTATCAGAAATCAGTTTGTTCCACTTAGCAAAATTTGGAAGTTGAACTCCCAGTGATGTTCCATGTTGCTCTGCTTGAACATTTGGTTCTTGAAGTAGTTTGACTCTGTTTTACAATGGACCTTTTGAAATGAAGCTAAATTTTCCAAGATAAGCATGTAGTTTTTCAGGCAAAATCTGTACTTTTCCTTGAAGTATCAGAAAGTTCTTTGCCAGAAAGAGTCCACACATAGAGCTGATTTCCATACCAAAAGATCTTTGTTCTAGCGCCAAGTTGAGTTTAGGGCCTAAGAATGCGCTAAACTTTCCCAGCAAATTAATACTAGGGAAACCCACTTCGAACAAAATATTACAATACACTCTCAGAAAACAGTTTGTTCCACTTACTGAACTTTGGATGTTGAACACCTAGTGATGTTCAATGTTGCTCTACTTGAACATTTGGTTTTGGATACAATGTGAAACTGTTTCACAATGGACGTTTTGAAATGAAGCTTACTTTTCCCAAATAAGAATGAAGTTTTTCAGCTGAAATCTGTACTTTTCCATAGAGTATCAGAAAGATCTTTGGCAGAAAGGATCCACTGATGGAGTTAATTTCCGTACCTAAAGATCTTTGTTCTAACTGCAAGTTGTGTTTTGGTCCTTAGAATGCACTACTCT
>NW_006159467.1:3716-9427 GCF_000334495.1 Tupaia belangeri chinensis | reverse complement strand
TTACAATACACTCCCAGAAACCAATTTGTTCCACTTACTGAACTTTGGAAGTTGAACACCTAGTGATGTTCAATGATGCTCTGCTTGAACATTTGGTTTTTGAAGCAGTTTGACTATGTTTTACAATGGACCTTTTGAAATGAAGCTAACTTTTAACAGGTGCCAAAATCTGTACTTTTCCTCGCAGTATCAGAAAGATCTTTGCCAGAATGACTCCATTCATGGAGCTGTTTTTCATCCCAAAATATATTTGATGTAGCCGCAAGTTGAGCTTGGGGACTAAGAATGTACTACACATTCCAAGCAAACTAAGCCTAAAGCAGGCTCTTCCAACAAAATGCTAAGATCTTTGCGGTAGGGTTAGGGTTAGGGGATGGATTTAGGGATAGAGTTAGGGTTAGTGTTTTGGAAGTGTAATGCATTCGTTGTGCCAAAACTCAGCTAGCAGGTAGCACAAAGATCTTTCAGTATGAAAACCAGATCCATGAGTGGAGTCCCTCTGCAAAAGATTTTTGTGATACTGCAAGAGAGAGTACACATTTTGCCTATAAAAATTCATGCTTATCACATTGAAGTCACTTTGCTATTAAAACGTCCCTTGAAATGCAGTCTAAATCTGCTTCCCAAAGAGAGAGTTGAAGTAGAGCAACACTGAACGTCAGACATTGTTAAACTTCCAATGCTAAGGACATAAAACAAACAAGTTTGTGTTAGTTCTTTCTTAACATTTCTTTAGAAGAGTGTTTCCTTAGTCTTAGTTTGCTTTGAAAGTTTAGTGCATTCTTAGGCCCCAAACTCAACTTGCAGGTACCTCAAAGAAAGATCTTTAGATATGTAAATCAGCTCCCTGAGTGGAGTCACTCATGCTTATCTGGGAAAAGTAAGCTTCAATTGAATAGGTCCTTTTTAAAAAGTGTCAAACTTCTTCATTAACCAAATTTTCAAGTAGAGCAATATTGAACATCACAAGGTATTCAACTTCAAAAGTTAAGGGGAACAAACTGGTTTTGGTGAGTGTATTGTAAAATTTCATTGAAAGCGGTTTCCCTAGTATTACTTTGCTTGGAAAGTGTAGTTCATTCATAGGCCCAAATCTCAACTTGCAGCTCCAACAAAGATCTTTAGGTATGAAAATCAGCACCATAAGTGGAGTCTTTCTGCCAAAGATCTTTCTGATACTCCAAGAAAAAGTGCAGATTTTGGCTGAAAAATTACATGCTTATCTGGAAAATTAGTCTTCATTTCAAAACGTCCGTTGTAAAACAGTGTCAAACTGCTTCAAAAACCAAACGTTCAAGTAGAGCAATATTGAACATCACAAGGTGTCCAACTTTGAAAGCTAAGTAAGCAGAACAAACTGGTTTCTGTGAGTGTATTATAAAATTTCGTTGGAAGCCTGTTTCCCTTTTATTACCTTTCTTGGAAAGTGCAGTGCATTTTTAGGCCCAAAACTCAACTTGAAGCTGCAACAAAGATCTTTAGGAATGAAAATCAGCTCCATGAGTGGAGCCTTTCTGCCAAAGTTCTTTATGATACTACAAAGTACAGGTTTTGACTGAAAAACTACAAACATATCTGTGAAAAGTCAGCTTCCATTCAAAAGGTCCATTGTAAAACAGTGTCAAACTGCTTCTAAAATCAAATGTTCAAGTAGAGCAACAATGAACATCACAAGGTGTTCAACTTCCAAAGTTAAGTAAGTGGAATAAACTGGTTTCTGTGAGTGTATTGTAAAATTTCGTGGGAAGTGGGTTTCCCTAGTATTACTTTGCTTTGAAAGTGTCGTGCATTCTTAGGCCCAAAACTCAACTTGCAGCTACTACAAACATCGACAGGTATGAACATGAACTCCACGAGTGGAGTGTTTCTGCCAAAGATCATTCTAATACTCCAAGAAAAGTACAGGTTTTGGCTGAAAAACTGCATGCTTATCTGGGAAATGTAAGCTTTATTTAAGAATGTCCATTGCAAAACAGTGTCAAACTGCTTCTAAAACCAAATGTTCAAGTTGAGCAATATTGAACATCACAATGTGTTCAACTTTGAAAGTTAAGTAAGTGGAACAAACTGGTTTCTGTGAGTGTATTGTAAAATTTCGTTGGAAGCAGGTTTCCCTAGTATTACTTTGCTTGGAAAGTGCAGTGCATTCTTAGGCCCAAACTCAACTTGAAGCTACAACAAAGATCTTTAGGAAAGAAAATCAGCTCCATGAGTGGAGCCTTTCTGCCAAAGTTCTTTATGATACTATAAGGAATGAACAGATTTTCGCAGTCAAACTACATGCTTATCTGGGAAAAGTAAGTAAGTGGAATAATCAAGTTTGTGTAAGATCTTTCTCAACCTTTCGTAGTAAAAGTTTTTCTTTAATCGTAGTTTGTTTAAAAGTGTAGTGCATTCTTCGGCCTAAAACTCAACATGCAGCTACTGCAAAGTTTGTTAAGTGTGAAATCAGCTCCATGTGTGGAGTCATTCTGCCAAAGATCTTTCTGATAGTCCAAAGAAAACTCCAGATTTTGGCTGAAAAACTACATACTTATCTTGAGAAAGTAAGCTTCATTTCTAAACGCCCACTGTATTACAGTGTTAAACTGCTTCAGTATTAAACTGCTTCCAAAACTTGAAGCTGAAGTAGAGTTTCACTGAACATCACAAGTTATTCAACTTACTAAGGTAAATAAGGGGAAAAATCAAGTTTGTGTTAGTTCATATTTAACATTTCGTAGTAAGAGGGTTTCTTTAATCGTAGTTTGCTTTCAAAGTGTAGTGCATTCGTAGGCCCAAAGCTCAAGTTGCAGCTACTGCATAGTTTTTTGGTGTGATAATCAACTCCATGAGTGGAGTCATTCTGACAACGATCTTTCTAATACTCCAAAGAAAACTCCAGATTTTGGCTGAAAAATAGATACCTATCTTGAGAAAGTACTATCTATTACTAAACCACCACTGTAATACAGACTGTTTTACTATGGACCATTTGAAATAAAGCTAACGTTTCCCAGAGAAACATGAAAATTTTCAGTCAAAATCTCTAATTTTCCTTAGAGTATCCGAAAGATCTTTGGCAGAAAGACTCCACTCATGGATCTGATTTCCATACCTTAATATCTTTGTTCTAACTGCAAGTTGAGTTTTGGGCTTAAGAATGCACTACACTTTCCCAGCAAACTAATACTCAGGCCACCCGCTTCCAACGAAATTTTACAGTACACTCTCAGAAAACAATTTCTTCCACTTACTGAACTTTGTATGTTGAACACCTACTGATGTTCAATGTTGCTCTACTTGAACATTTGGTTCCTGAAGAATTTTGACAAAGTTCTACAGTGGACGTTTTGAAATATAACTTACTTTTCCTGGATAAGCAGGTAGTTTTTCGGCCAAAATCTGCATTTTCCCTTGGAGTATCAGAAAGATCTTTGGTCGAAAGACTCTTCTCATGGAGCTGATTTTCATACGTAAAGATCTTTGCTCTAGCTACTAGTTGAGTTTTCGGAGTAAGAATGCACTACACTTTCCCAGCAAAGTAATACTAGGGAAACCCGCTTCCAACGCAATTTTACAATACAATCTCAGAAACCAGTTTGTTCCACTTTCTGAACTTTGGAAGTTGAACCCCTAGTGATGGTCTATATTGCTCTGCTTGAACATTTGGTTCTTGAAGCAGTTTGACTCTGTTTTACAATGGACCTTTAGAAATGAAGCTAACTTTTCCCAGATAAGCATGTAGTTTTTCAGCCAAAATCTGTACTTTTCCTTGGAGTATCAGAAAGATCTTTGCCAGAAAGACTCCACTCATGGAGCTGGTTTTCATACCTAAAGATATTTGATGTAGCTTTGATGTAGCCACAAGTTGCGTTTGAGGACTAAGAATGTACTACAAATGCCAAGCAAACTAAGCCTAGTGTAGGCTCTTCCAACAAAATGCTAATAACTTTGTGGCAGGGTTAGGGTTAAGGTTAGGGTTTAGGGTAGAGATAGGGTTAGTGTTATGTTTTAAGGATAGTGTAAGGCTTAGGATTAGGGTTTAGGGATAGTGTTAGGATTAGGGTTAGAGTTTAAGGATAGTGCTAGTGTTAGGGTTAGAGTTATAATTAAGGGATTGTGTTAGGGTTAGGGTTAAGTTTTAAGGATTGTGCTAGGGTTAGGGTTAGGGATTGAGTTTCGGGATAGTGTTAAGGTCAGCGTTAGGGTTTAAGGATTTTGTTTGGGTTGGGGTTAGGGTTAGGGTTTAGGGATTGGTTTAGTGTTAGGATTAGGTTCTGCCTAGTGATCTGGAGGAATCCTGGACAGGGTGGTCTGGATGGGGTCGGTAGGTGCAGTTTCCCCTTGGTCCCAAGGTTCCTTCAGATGTTCCAGACTACGGGGTACTGCAGCAAAACTTGCCGTCTGTGGAGAGTGGAAGGTGAGGAAGTAAAAGTAGTTTTTCAGCCAGAACCTGCAATTTTCTTAGAATATCAGAAATGTCTTTGGCTGAATGACTCCACTCATGAGGCTGCATTTGACTCTTAAAGATCTTTGTGGTAACTGTAATTTGAGTTTTGGGCCTTAGATTGCACTACACTTTCAACGCAAAATAATACTAGGGAAACCCATTTTCAAAGAAATTTTACAATACACTCTCAGAAACCAGTTTGTTCCACTTAGTGAACTTTGGAGGTTGAACTCCTAGTGATGTTCAATGTTGCTCTGCTTGAACATTTGGTTTTTTTTCTCTGTTGTACTAAGGATCTTTAGAAATGAAGCTAACATTTCCCCGATAAACCTGTAGTTTTACAGCCACAATCTATACTTTTCCTTGGAGTATCTACACTTTCCCAGCAAAGTAATAGTAGGGATAGCCGCTTCCAACGAAATTTTACTATACACCCTCAGAAAACAGTTTGTTCCCCTTACTGAAGTTTGGATGTTGAAAACCTTGTGATGTTCAATGTTGCTATACTTGAACATTTGGTTCTTGAAACAGTTTGACACAGTTCTACAGTGGACGTTTTGAAATATAACTTACTTTTCCCAGATAAGCATGTAGTTTTTCAGCCATAATAGGTATTTTTCCTTGGAGTATCAGAAAGATCTTTAGCAGAAAGATTCTACTCATGGAGCTGATTTCCAAACCTAAAGTTCTTTGTTCTTGCTGCAAGTACAGTTTTGGGTTTCAAAATGCACTTCACTTTCCCTGCAAAGTAGTACTAGAGAAACCCGCTTATAACGCAATTTTACAATACACTCCCAGAAACCAGTTTGTTCCACTTACTAAATTTTGGAAGTTGAACACCTAGTGATGTTCAATGTTGCTCTGCTTGAACATTTGGTTCTTGAAGCAGTTTTACTCTGTTTTACAATGGACCTTTTGAAATGAAGCTAACTTTTGCCAGATAATTATGAAGGTTTTCAGCCAAAATCTGAACATATACTTGGAGTAACAGAAAGATCTTTGGCAGAAAGACTCTACTCATGGAACTGATTTCCATACCTAAAGATCTTTGTTCTAGCTGCAAGTTGAGTTTTGGGCCTAAGAATGCACTACACTTTCCCAAGAAATTCATTCCTGGGAAACCTGCTTCCAAAGAAATTTTAGAATAAAATCACAGATACCACTTCGTTGCAATTACTGATCTTTGGATATTGAACACCTAGTGTTGTGGGGCTGCTTTTCATACCTAAAACGATAGAGGTAGCCGCAAGTCGAGTTGGGGCCTCAGAATACACTATGT
>NW_006159467.1:0-3613 GCF_000334495.1 Tupaia belangeri chinensis | reverse complement strand
CTTTAGAAGTGGAACAACTTGTGATGTTCATTATTGCTCTAAGTTAAGGTTTGTTTAGGAAGCAGTTTGACAATGTATTTCAATGGACTATTTCAAGTGAAGCTGACTTTCTTGAGATTAGCATGTAATTTTTCAGCCAAAATCTATACTTTTCCTTGGAGTATCAGAAAGTTATTTGGCAGAATGACTAAACTTATGGTGCTGATTTTCATACCTAAAGAGGTTTCTTGCTGATGCCAGTTGAGGTTTGGCATAAGAATGCACGAAATTTCCAAAGCATACTAACAAGAAAGAGAACTTTTTCCAAGGCAATGTTACGAAAGAGCTAACACAAAGGTGTTGGTTCCACTAACGTAACATTACGAGTTGAGAAACTTGTGATCTTTAGTGTTGCTCTACTTCAACTTTTAATGTTGGAAGCAGTTGTAAACTCATATTCAGTGGACGTTTAGAAATGAAGGTTTCTTATGTGAGATAAGCATGTAGTTTTTCATCCCAAATCAGTCCTTTTCTTTTAATATTTGAAAGATATTTGGTAGAACGACTCCACTCATGGATGTGAAATAAATACCTAAAGACCTTTGTTGTAGCAGCAAGTTGAGTTTTGGACCTAAGAAAGCCTAAGACTTTCAAAGCAAACTAACACTAAAGAAAGACTCTTTCCGCGAAATGTTAAGTAAGGACTGACACAAATTTCTTTGTTCCACTAACTTGACATAGGAAGGTGAACAATTTGTGATGTTCACTATTGCTCCACATTAGTTTTGCTTTGAAAACAGTTTCAGTGAGTTTTCCAACAGGTGTTTTGAAATGAATCTTACTTTCAGGAGAGAAGCATATTGTGTTTTTGTGCTTAAGCCATAAACTGCACATTTTGTTGGAATATCGGAAATATCTTTGGCAAAAGGACTCCAGTTATGGAGCCGGTTTTCATACCTACAGACCATTGTGGTAGCCACAAGTCGAGTTGGGGTCTAAGAATACACTACGCGTTCCATGCAAACTGAGTAAAAGACAGGATTCTTCCAACCTATAGGTAAGAAGTAATCAACTGAAACGATGTCTGTTCCACTTAACTTTAGAAGTTATCTTGAAAAACTAAGCTTTATTTCTGAATTCTGACTGGAATACAGTCTTAAACTGCTTCCAAAACTTGAAGATGAAGTAGAGCTTCATTGAACATCACAAGTTATTCAACTTACAAAGATAAGTAAGTGGAACAATCAAGTTTGTGCTAGTTCTTCTTAACATTTCGTTGTAAGAGGGTTTCTTTAATGGTAGTTTGCTTTGAAAGTGTAGTTCATTCTTAGCCTCAAAACTAACTTGCAGCTACAGCAAGGTTTGTTAGGTGTGAAAATCAACTCCATGATTGGAGTCATTCTGTCAAAGATCTTTCTTATATTCCAAAGTATATGCGAGATTTTGGCTGAAAAACTACATACTTATCTTGAGAAATAAGCTTTATTTCTAAACGCTAACTTTAATAAAGTGATAAACTACTTCCAAAACATGAAGTTGAAGTAGACCTTCATTGAACATCACACGTTATTCAACTGACAAAGTTAAGTAAGTGGAACCATCAAGTTTGTGTTAGTTCTTCTTAACATTTCGTTGTAAGTGGGTTTCTTTAATCGTAGTTTGCTTTGAAAGTTTAGTTCATAATTAGGCCCAAAACTCAATTTGCAGCTAATGCAAAATTTGTTAGGGGTGAAAATCAGCTCCATGAGTGGTCATTCTGCCAACGATTTTTCTGATATTCCAAAGAATACGCCAGATTTTGGCTAAAAAACTTCATTCTTATCTTGCAAAACCAAGCTTTATTTCTAAATGCCCAGTGAAATACAGTGTTAAACTGCCACCAAAACATGAAGTTGAAGTAGATCTTCATTTAACATCACAAGTTATTCAATTTACAAAGTTAACTAAGTGGAACAATCAAGTTTGTGTTAGTTCTTTCTTAGCATTTCGTGGTAAGAGTGTTTCTTTAATGGTAGCTTGCTTTGTAAGTATAGTTCATTCTTAGGCACACAACACAACTTGCAGCTACTTCAAAGTTAGTTAGGTGTGAAAATCAGCTCCATGAGTGGATTAATTCTGTCAAAGGTCTTTGTGATATTACAAAGAATACGCCACATTTTGGCTGAAAAACTCCATACTTATCAAGAGAAACTAAGCTTTATTTCTGAACGCCGACTGCAATACAGTGTTAAACTGCTTCCAAAACTTGAAGATGAAGTAGAGCTACACTGAACATCACAATTTATTCAACTTACAAAGTTAAGTAAGTGGAACAATCAAGTTTGTGTTAGTTCTTTCTTAACATTACTTTGTAAGGGGTTTTCTTTAATCATTGTTTGTTTTGAAAGTGTTATTCATTCTTAGGCCCTCAACTCAACTTACAGCTACTTCAAAATTTCTTAGGTGGGCAAATCAGCTCCATGAGTGGAGTCATTCTGTGAAAGATCTTTGTGATATTCCAAAATATGAACGAGATTTTGGCTGCAAAACTACATACTTATCCTGAGAAATAAGCTTTATTTCTCAATGAGTAATACAGTGTTAAACTGCTTCCAAAACTTGAAGTTGAAGTAGAGCTTCATTGAACATCACAAGTTATTCAACTTCCAAAGTTAAGTAAGTGGAACAATCAAGTTTGTGTTAGTTCTTTCTTAACATTTCTTTGTAAGAGGGTTTCTTTCATCGTAATTTGCTTTGAAAGTGTAGCTCATTCTTTGTCCCAAAACTAACTTGCAGCTACAGCAAGGTTTGTTAGGTGTGAAAATCAGCTCCATGAGTAGAGTCATTCTGTCAAAGATCTTTCTGATATTCGAAAATATACGCGAGATTTTGGCTGCAAAACTACATACTTATGTAAGTGGAACAAAGTGGTTTCCGGACATGTTCTGTAAAATATCTTTGGAAGCAGGTTTCCCTAGTATTAATTTGCATAGGAATGAAGTGCAGTTCATTCATAGGCCCAAAAGTCAACAAGCAGCTACAACAAAGATCCTTAGGGATGAAAATGAGCTCCATGAGTGGAGTCTTTCTGCCAAAGATCTTTCTGATACTCCTAGGAGAAGTACAGTTTTTGTCTGAAAAACCACATGCTTATGTTGGGAAAGTTAGCTTACTTTCAAAACGTCCATTGTAAAACTGTGTCAAGCTGCTTCCAAAACCAAATGTTCAAGTAGAGCAACATTGAACATCACTAGGTATTTAACTTCCAAAGAAAATTTAGTGGAACATACTCGTTTAGGATAGTGTATTGTACAATTTGTTAGGATGCGGGATTCCCTATTATTACTTAGCTTTGAAAGTGTAGGGTGTTTTTTGGGCCAAAACTCATCTTGCAGCTACAACTAATACCTTTAGGTATGAAAATCAGCTTCTTGAGTGGTCTTTCTTCCAAACATCTTTCTGATACTCCAAGGAGAAGTAGAGTTGTTGGCTGAACAACCACATGCTGTATCTGGAAAAAGTTAGCTGCCTTTTTATAGGTCCAATATAAAACAGTGTCAAACTGCTTCCAAAAACAAATGTTCAAGTAGAGCTTTATGGTACATCACAAGGTCTTCATATTCTAAATTTAAGTAAGTAGAACAAACTGGTTTGT
>NW_006159466.1:42483-44471 GCF_000334495.1 Tupaia belangeri chinensis | reverse complement strand
GTCCGGTGGCCATGCGCAGGCCCAGCGGCCACGCGCTGGCCCAGTGGCCATGAGTAGTCCCGGAAGCCACGCGCAGGTGCAGGTCCGGGACCATGCGAAGGCCCGGCGGCCACACTCAAGCCCAGGGGGCTGTGGGCAGGCACCGCTGCCCACCACACAGGTCCGAGGGCCCCGCGCAGGCGCCGCCACCAGCGGTCATTTCTGAACCACCTGGTCCATGACTTGAACCATGGTCAGCGATGTGGGAATCCAGAATTTAGCCACTACTGCTTGATTATGGTTTTTATATTACAGTGTCATTGTCTATTCTGTTTTTTGTTTTCTTTGCTGTTCAGAAATATTTTATCTTAAGTAAACAAGTTTCTCTATTTTTGGTGGTTTTGTCCATGCCTCATGGGTCTTCTTTAAGTAGTCTTTGCCCACTCCAACATGTTGTTCTTGTATATTTTTTTAATAGGTTTATATATTTTTCCATTATATTGAAGTCTTTAATCCACTTTGAGTTAAAAGTAACTGGTAAGAGAATATAGTTTTACTCAAATGTTGGTGGATATTGAGTTCTCCCAGAACCATTAATGAAAACTTTTTTTTGGGAACTAGCAGTTAACATAATGGGTATGTTGCTGGACTCCCACGTAGTCGACCACGGTTCACATCCAGCACCCAGTGGCTTAAAACTCACGCCGGTTGCGTGTGCGTGCATGCCCAAGATCCCGAGAGGAGAATGGAAGAGAAAGGATTGCGGCATGACCATCCCCCCTGGGGGGTGATTTCTCGCTTTCTGTCTCGATGTCTCTCTCTGTCTGGGGAGTGCACATGCCCTATAGCAAAAACCTCTCAAAAAAAAACAAAAACAAAAACTTTTTTTCCACAGGTTGATCTGTGGAAAATCAGTTGGCTATATGTTAATTTTTTTCCTGTTTTTTCTATTCAATTGGACTGTCGTATGTCTGTGTTTGTGGCAGTACCATGCTGTTTTAGTGATTAAGGCTTTACAATCCATTTAGGAATCAGGAAGATGCTTCTAACTTTATTCCTTTTCTACACAATTGGCCTGATTGTATGGATCTTTCGTGATTCTGCCTAAGTTCTGTAATTATTTCTGTGTTGATTATTGCTGGTTTTTTGGTAAGAATTGGAATGAATTTGTAGATCACTGTAGTGTATAGGTATAGCACTTAGTAATGTATAGGTATAGCACCTATATTGATTCTTCAAATTTATGAAAAGGACTGTCTTCCTTGGTTTTGCATATTTTTCAAGTAACTTGTTCAGCTTTTATAATTTTGTTCATAGAGGTATTTCACTTTCTTGGTGAGATTTCTTCCAAATAGTTTTTGTGGTTATTGTGAATGGGATTGCCTTCTTCATTTTTTTCTCATTTATTCATGGTGTAGAAAAATGCTACAGAAATTTTTAATTACCCAAGGGCTTATGTACTTGCTAGAGAGAGTGATAAAGAGATGGAGATTCAGGAAGGGAGAGAAAACACCCCAAAATGAGGCATAAAATGCCATTATGGGCTATAAACCTACCTGGGAACTATTCTCTGTATTAAACTGACACAGTCAGGGTGCTCAGGGGATGACACAATCCCTTTCCTCCAATCACCTTCCCATCAGGATTTTGGACACATGCACTCATCCAGACACTCAATGTGTTTCCCAAGCCCACAGGGCCTTGGACTCCAACCACAGGTGATTATGTGGCATCTGGCTCTCTATACATAATATTTAAACCCTGTGCTATGGGTATAGCCTACTGCAGATTTTTAAATGCTGGATTTGTATCCTGCAACTTTCCTACATTTGTTTATTTCTTCTAATAGTTATTTGGTGGATTCTTTAGGTTTTCCTATTTATTGGATTGTAAAAAAAAATAGATAAATGCATCATGGTTTTTCTGATGAACCATTATATAATCAAGTCAGCCACAAATAGGGACAATTTAATTTTTTCTTCTTCAATTTACATGCCTTTTATTTTGTT
>NW_006159466.1:39931-42007 GCF_000334495.1 Tupaia belangeri chinensis | reverse complement strand
TTTGGTGTTCCTTGAATCTTTTTTGTACATTCATACCAGTCTCTGGTTTTATTTTCTTTAATACTGGAGAAATTGCTTTCTTTAATGTAGATCTTCTGGTGAAGAGTTATCTTAACTTCTTTTTAATTCCCAAATGACTTTGTTTTATGTCATTTTTTTCTCCTTATGGGAATGCTCACTCACTAGAGACAGAGAGGAGGAAAGGAGAAAGCATCCCCCATAACCAGCTTCCAATAAGCCTTTTCTATTCTTCCTGGGTAGCATTTTGTTTGACCCCTAATACATCACAGGAAGTGATTTCTTTTACCCCTTCATACTCCTAGTGAGTGGGCTGAAATTAGCATAAGACCACTTAACTTTTTATCTTTTTGAGAAGTTTTTGCTATAGGGTGTGTGCACTCACCAGAAAGACAGAGAGATAGAAAGCAAGAAATTACCCCAGAAGGATGGCCACACTGCAATCCCTTCTCCTCCATTCTCCTCTTGGGATCTTGGGCACGCACGCACACGCACCCAATGTGAGTTTAAGCCACTGGGCCCAGGACCCGAACCAAGGTCAACTACGTGGGAGTCCAGCAACAGCCATTACACCAACTGCTGGTCCCTTGACCAACCCGGCCAGCCATTATTACTCTAATTCTCAACACGCATTCTGGAAAGTTCCTGAGTGCCCTTTTTATAATATTTATTTTACTGCTAAGAGTCCTCATTTGTAACATTTGTATATCTCCTTTAAGTCCATAAATTTATTTCTGTGTAGTTTAACTTTCTTGTCTGCTACTTGAAATGTCATTATTATTTGAGTGACTATTATTTCTGAAATAGGGGCCACATTTTGCTTTTATTTTACTGAATATCAATTCTAAATTCTACCCTGGATATTTTAAGTTATACATCATAGTTTGTGAATACTCATATATCTCAAAAGATTAATTTTTATTCTACTCATTGGTTAACTGTCCAGATTCAAGTTCGAAATTCTATATCCCTTGCAGTGATGAGCTGATTCTTCATTTTTTTCAGGTTCTAATAGTTGCTTTTTTGTAGGTCCCTCTGTGTTCTGTATATGTGTATTTTAGTAGTTCACCAGCAATTATGCAAATGCTGAGGATTATAGCCTTTGGCTTCCTCTTTTCTAGGACTTATGAACTTCTCCCCAAATTTGTGGTTGTCTGTTAAGCCCTGAACATTAGTTTTTGATAACCTGAGACAGTAAAGGTGCAATTTTTACTTCCTTCATCTCTGTGCAAACTGGAGAGTCCCCTGTGGTAAAATGCCAAAAATCTACAGTTTGTCCTTTAAGAATTCTCTAAATCCACTTTCTGTCTTCTTTTAACTATTCTCCACTGCCTCAGAGGGTTCAGTTCTACGTTTTTAAGGAACACACATACACACACACAAACACACGTGAGTGATGTATATGCGTATTTATTTTTTTAAGAGTGTTCTTTAGGCTAAGCCCTTTGCCATTATTTCATGTGTCTTGTTATTTTTAAGTTGTTCATATGATAATATCTCTTTTCTTCTATTTATTAATTCCTTCTGTGTGTGTTTTAGCTTCATTTTCTCTTCCCTGGACTGTTTTAAATGTTCTAAGTCTAATATTTTTTTTACTATATGAATCCAGTCTGTCTTCCATGAAAGTCACTTGTAATATATACAAATTAGGTAAAGGTGAAGTAATGCCTACATGATTGATTTAATGCATTTCCTGTTCATATATGGTCCATGAACTTTTTGTTACCTTAAGTGTAACATTTTTGAAATGGTTGTTTTGTGGTTCACAATATCACATTTGACTTTTAATGTACCTTCAAACATTTACAGTACACCAGTTTGTGTACAAAATCTCTATAATAGTGTACTTGCACTTCTCTTAGTTTCTCTACCATGTCATCATGCATTTTACATCATACATATTATAAACCCAATATGTGATTTCTTTCACTTTCTTGTACATCCACACACTCACCTTTAACCACATGACTTGAGACCTATAATCATAAATTACATTGTAAGCATGGGTTATTCATATAGCCCATACCCACTGCCCTTTTTCAAAAAAGAATTATTTAT
>NW_006159466.1:22810-23019 GCF_000334495.1 Tupaia belangeri chinensis | reverse complement strand
TGAGTTTTAAGCTACCGGGTTCGGGATGCGATCCGTGGTCGACTATGTGGAGGTCCAGTGACATAGCCATTATGCTAACTGCTGGTCCCAGGGTATATATTTTTTAAAGCATCCTATGTGATGACATGTTTAGAGTAATTAGTATGTATTTTTATTGGCTACAAGTTCTTCCTAAGTAACATTTCTTCTTAAGTGACAAGAGTTCTTTT
>NW_006159466.1:20273-22578 GCF_000334495.1 Tupaia belangeri chinensis | reverse complement strand
TTTTTTTTGGAGAGGTTTTTGCCATAGAGCATATGTGCTCACCAGAAAGACCAAGAGAGACAGTAAGCAAGAAATCACCCCCCAGGGGCGATGGCCATGGTGCAGTCCATTCTCCTCCATTCTCTTCTCGGGATCTTGAGCATGCATGCACTCATGCCCATCGTGAGTTTTAAGCTACCGGGTCCAGGATGCGAACCGCGGTCGACTACATGGGAGTCCAGTGACATAGCCATTGTGCTAACTGCTGGTGCCTGTCTTTTTTCATCCAAAGAGGATGAATATGGGAGAGACTGCTTGTAAATAAAATTATTATTGTGAACTGGTCCCTTAATGTTCAGGAAACTACCTGCAGTGAACAGAATCCTGACTATTCATGTCCCACTTCACTGCAGAAGAGGAGGCCCCAAAAGCTATTCATCCTGGGTTTTATACTGTCCTCAGGGTATACAAGATTTACTGCACTAAATCAATCATAATTTTCATAATAGATTTTAAACACAAAGGGGAAGATATCCATATAAAGAGGAAGTGGAATCCTTACTGCAGAATTAAAACCTACCTTTTCATCAGTGAATGCACACGAGTATCACCCTATAAATATAGTAAACATCAAAAATCCTTTTTGCAGAGGTCGAAAATTATGATAACCAGAGCAAGAACAGAGAAGTAAAGCCTTATAATGTGTATAAATTACCAAAGCTTTCAACTGTTGTTATACATGAGACAACTCTTACTGGAGAGTAAATTTGTAGATAGAACGATATATGAATTTATTGTATCTGAATACAGCATTTTCTGACTGTCTGAATATTTATACAGGAGAGAAGCCCTATGAGTGTAAACAATGTAAGAAAACATTTTCCCAGAGTTCAGACCTCAACGTACATCAGAGGAGTCACATAGGAGAGAAATCCTGTGAAAATAAAATATGTGAAAAAATGTTCTACAAGAAGTTATACTTCACTGTGCATGAGACAACTCACACTGGAGAGAAATCCTATGAATGTGGGGAATGTGGAAAATCTTTCAGTTTCAAGTCAGTCTTTAGTAGACATTGGAAAATTCATACAAGAAAGAAAACCTATGAATGTGAACAATATAGGAAAATGTTCTCCCAGAAGTCTCATCTCATTGTGCATCAGAGAATTCACACAGGAAAAAAAGTCTATGATTGCGAACAATGTGGGAAGACATTCTCCAGCAAGGGGTACCTAACTGTACATAAGAGAACTCACACGGGAGAGAAGCCCTACGAATGTTAACAATGTAGGAAAAGTTTCTCCTGCAAGTCAGTTCTCACTAGGCATTGGAGAACGCACACAGGAGAAAAACCCTATGAATGCGAACAATGTGGGAAAACATTCTATCGCAAGCACAACCTAACTGTACATAAGAGAATTCACACAGGAGAGAAGCCCTATGAATGTGAACAATGTAAGAAAAGGTTCTCCCAGAAGTCACATCTCATTGTGCATCAGAGAACTCACACAGAAAAAAAAAGTCTATGATTGTGAATAATGTGGGGAAACGTTCTCCAGCAAGGGGTACCTAACTGTACATAAGAGAACTCACACAGGAGAGAAGCCCTATGAATGTGAACAATGTAGAAAATGTTCTCTTGGAAGTCACATCTCACTGAGCATCAGAAAATTCACAGGATAAAAACCCTATGTATGCAAACAATGTGGGAAAACATTCTCCAGCAAGGGGTACCTAACTCTACATGAGATAATTCACATAGGAGAGAAGCCCTATGAATGTGAACAATGTAGGAAAACATTCTCCCAGATGTCATATCTCACTACACATGAGAGAACTCACACAGGAGAGAAGCCCTATGAATGTGAACATTGTAGGAAAATGTTCTCCTGGAAATGTGCCCTCACTGTACATCAAAGAACTCAACAGAGGAGAGCAACCCTATGATTGTGAACAATGTAATAAAAACTTTTTAAAGACACATCTTACTGTACATGTGAGTACTCACACTGGAAAGAAATAATGTAGGCAACATTTTACTACTAGGAGACAGGGCTGATTGTACATCAGAGGACTCCCATAAAAGTGAAATCTTATGAATGTGAAGAATATAGGATTTTTTTCTCTTAGAAACTATATTTAATAAGCATCTGAAAAGTCACACTAGAGAGAATCTTCATGTATATAGGGAGTATACAAATCTTTTTATTTATTATTCAACCCTCAATGTACATCAATGTACATCATAGAATTTACAAAAGAAAAAGCCTGTGAATGTCAATGTACAAATAGAAATTTTTCCATCTAATTTAAGTCAGTCCTTACT
>NW_006159466.1:19315-20175 GCF_000334495.1 Tupaia belangeri chinensis | reverse complement strand
TAAGCATCTGAAAAGTCACACTGGAGAGAATCTTCATGTATGTAGGGAGTATAGGAAGCCTTTTATTTATTAGTCAACCCTCAGTGTACATCAATGTACATCAAAGAATTTACAAAAGAAAAAGCCTGTGAATGTCAATTTACGAATAGAAATTTTTCCATCTAATGTAAGTCAGTCCTTACTGTATATCTATAAATGGGAATAGTGTAGAAAAATGTTTTCAGCGTAATCATTCCATGTTTTACATTAGAGCACTCACAAGGAAGAAAAACCCTGTATGTGTGGGAATTGTAGTAAAACCTTTTTGAAGAAGTCCCAACTTACTGTGCATCTGAGAACTCTCAGATCAGAATGGAATGAATGTGAAAAATGAAGAAATCTTTTCATTAGAACTAAAAGCTTACCATACATCAATCAACTAAAATGGGATAAAATCCTCAGTAATGTAAGCTGTGCTATAAATCCTTGAAATATTCAGAAATATTAACTGATCTCTGAAGGTAACAACATTGTACTTTTTTTTTGAAATTCAGCTTTGATTCAGCAAATCACAGTAATTAAAATTAAAGATATCATAAAATTCTGGGATGATATCTGTCTACAAAAAGAGAACATTTCAGAAGGCTGATGAATAAGATCTAAGAGTTTCCCAACTACAGGAGAAACACACATATTTTGGCAAGAGTGACAGAAAGCATGAAACCACCCTTTGGGGGATGGCTACACCACAATCCCTTCTCTATTCTCCTCTCCTCAAGCCAGTGTGGGCACACAAGTACACACACTTGCTTGAGTTTTAAGTCTCTGAGTCTGGTACTTGAACTGCATTTGAATATGTGGGAGGCCAGTGGCATAACTAT
>NW_006159466.1:17776-18310 GCF_000334495.1 Tupaia belangeri chinensis | reverse complement strand
AAAATAAATTAAAAATAATAAAATATACCATAAAGGCCTAACAAAATAAAACAAAACAAAAAATTCTAAGTCGTTTCAGAGCCTGTGAACTACTCATATGTACTAAGAGTGCTCTGCAAGTGTACCTCTGGTAAAATGTCTAAGTTTACTTTGAGAGTGGAACTGATCTAGGTTAGACAGGAGGCATGCGAATGTTTTGAGTGTGTTGAGGAACAACATAGTCCTGGGTGTTTATAAAATTTCCAAGATCTTCTTTGGATATTGATCACAGTTTTTGTGGACAGTGTTAGCCACGAGGTTCAGAGGCACAACACCCATTGGTCCAGAAATGCAACCCAAGGTGAATTGGTAATCGGCTGTTTTTGGTTTTGGTTTGCTCAACATCATGGCTCAGGTAGAACAAACCAAACTATGCTGGGTAGGATGTAAGGTAGCTGGTCAGTGGTGACAAGAAAAGTCCATATGTGCTACAATGTGAAAAGTGAGATGACCAGACTTACTGTGTGCACTCACATTGTCTAGCAAACATCACTG
>NW_006159466.1:16454-17671 GCF_000334495.1 Tupaia belangeri chinensis | reverse complement strand
TAAAAATGTGTCAAAGTTTTGCCTTGATTAAACTTTAGTCGGGCCTCTCGATCTTTTAGTTTCCTCTGCATACTTTCTTGTAAAATCTCTTTTGAGTAAATAACCCTGCTAAAGTAGTTTATCAAGAAGCTCCACACAAAATATCACAACACTTTAAATAAGTGATTAGGTTTTTATCATCCACCACCCCCTGGGTGATGTCTAATCACTCTATGTCTTCAGCAAGATTCTTATTATTTCCATTTAACCAGAATCTCTCATATCCCTAATGTTTCTTTAGTCATTTTCCATCACACTGCTCCTCAGCTGTGAATTTCCACTGCCCATCCTGTATTTGAAGTTGAGACCAATTTTTCTTCCCCACTGAAACTCCCATTTCTGTGGACCATAAGCTTATGATGATGGTCTAAAATAAAGCTTTTCTCACCCCACTTTAACCACTGTCTTTTTTTTTTTTGAGAGACTTTCGCTATAGGGTGTGTGCGCTCGCCAGACAGACAGAGAGAATCATAGAGACAGAAAGCGAGAAATCACCCCCCAGAGGGGATGGTCATGCCGCAATCCCTTCTCCATTCTCTTGGGATCTTGGGCACACATGCACACACGCCTGGCGTGAATTTTAAGCCACCAGGTTCAGGACATGAACCGCGGTCGACTACGTGGGAGTCCAGCGACATGGTCATTATGCTAATTGTTGGTTCCCTTAACCAATGTCTTTGAATCGATTTCTTTAAATTGATTTCAAACTTTTTTGGACTGTTTTCCACAGTAAAAACAGTCATGGGATGTCCAGAGTACTAAATAAGTACAGAAAGATTGATGGTTTGCCAGAGGCTGAGTCAGGTAAGAGGAATGGAAAGATTTGACTTTATTGTGTAATAATAGTTATTGACTGTTTAGTTTTACAAGATGCAAGGAGTCATGAAGATGGATGGTGGTGATGGTCCTAGACCATTGAGAGACAAGGTCAATTTTATGTAGTATATATTTTATGAAAATAAATTAAAAATACTAAAAACTCCAGCATATAAAGATATATAATCTTTGGTGCTTGTTGAAGTGATACATATAATGACAAAATAATGAGCAGTCTTATTCTAATAACAGGTTAAGACCTGAATCAATTATGGCCCATGCCTCCTACATAGAAGAAGATACTGATGTCTTACTATTAGCAGCATGTTCCCAGAATAAATTGAGTGCTCCTAGAAAGAGTG
>NW_006159466.1:12368-15562 GCF_000334495.1 Tupaia belangeri chinensis | reverse complement strand
CTTTCCCAGTTTCCCATGGGAGGTGCTTTCTTTTCTCCCTTTCTCTCTCTGGGGAGTGTACCCATCTTCTACAAAAAATTTTATTTTTTTTTTTTTTTTTTTTTTTTTTTTTTTTTTTTTTTTTTTGCTCAGGCTGAAAGATACTCAACACCTATCACTTGGTATTCTGAGCATTCTACTTCCACCTAGTGTGTAGAATATTTAGACACCGAAAGGATTGAATATACTCAAGGTTAAGACCTTGAGCAATAACCATGTTCAGTATATTTTGACCCAATAGACTTCCTTCATTTTTAGTCACTTTTGAAAAAGCTTTTAAGTTGTAAAAAACCACTCATCACAAGCAGTTTCCTTTGCAAGGGACAGCTGAACCTGGTTTTGTGTGTGAGGCCTTTGTTGTCCCACCTTGCAAGTACTTAGGAAAATGGGCCCACAAAAGTTGGAGTGACCCCAATCTTCATTGGCAAAAATGGGAGTCCTTTGAAATTTCTAAATGGCATGTTCATATGCATAAAAAAACTGGTTCCAGAACCAGGAAAACTGAATGGAAAAGTTACTTTCAATGATATCTAAAAGCTACCTTGGATACAGTAGAACAACCTTTTTTTCAGGAGGTAAATAAAAAGTTACGATAATTCATTTTGGAATTAAAATTTCAGAGAGCTGTTCTACTCCATCCACTCTTCCACTACCTCTCTGGCACCTCTTTATGCTCTTCAGTGTAATCTTCCACATCCTGAACTCTGCTCTTTCACCTCCATCTCCACCCCCACAGAAGATAATACAACGGACTCCAGTGCTGTCCTCTAACCACCCTAGCTAGGCTACCCTCTCATATAGAACCTGTAACAGAGCAATACTAGCCTTGTATATAACCAATAAACCAAAGTGATGTTGTAAATGATTTTTCAGACCCAACTGATGTCCCCATATGTCTTGCTAGGGAATTTGATTTAAATGTGTAAACCTGTGAGCCTAGATATTGTGACCTTTATCAGTTGGCTTAAGTTAGTTCCAAGAGAGTGCCCCAGAATGGAAAAAATTTTTAATTGAAACTGTGGTATAGATTTAAATTAAAGACCCAGGAGAATGAAAACAAGTCTGCTTCTTAAGAAAAGTTCTTGATGCAGCTATACCATAACTATTCCCAAGGAATGTTGAAGTAAATTTCAACAGTAGAAACAAAGGCTGATTATTTTGAATGGTTGAGAGAAAACTGTAAATGGTATTCTAGACAGAGACAAGCTATCAAATTTATTGAAATGTTAACCTCTTAAATTCTACCTTCTTTAATGGATTGGATGAAGGTTCTGTTATTTTAGGTAAAGACACCAAATTAGCTGGGCGACTGTCCCGATTCATGACCATTTGCCAGTTTGTAAGTCAAGTCCCCAAAACCACAAGTCACAAAAGTCACAAAGGACAGAGGCTATTGACAGTAATCACACGTTTTTTAATTTTTTTTTTTTTTTTTTTTTTTTTTTTCTTGGGGGGTGTGTGTTAATATGAGAGAGAGACAGAGAAAACACCCCCAGGGGTTATGGCCACACTACAATTCCTTCTCCATCCTGGAATTTGGGGCATGCACACATATATGTCTGGGATGATATTCAGTCTTCCAAGTCTGGGACTCAAACTGTTGTAGGCTATATTAGAATCCAACATCTTAACCATCACACCGTCTGCTGGCCCGGTTGCACCAGTAAGTTTTTGTTAACTTATTTTTCCCCCTTGGTTAAGATAACTATGTCATTGCCAACACTTTCTCCTTAGTCATTCTGGTGGGTCTTATGGTTATCCAGTGTACTATTGTAGACCTTGAAGGACCTCACTGAATAGTTTATGTGGAATTTATTAGTATATGAACAAGGTGATATAGAGAAACAGTCTTTTCCCACACAACATATTTATCCCATTTGATCCAAAAATGTTGAGCCAAATTTCCCCCAAGATTGTAGAAATGCTATAAACACTATCCTTTTTTATGCACATATTGGAGCACATAGCATATGTTCTATCAGATCTTTAGTAGACACCGTTTGTTTCCTACCTTATCTCATTAGCCTTCAATGACCCCCAGTGTTAGAATCAGTGCTTTGGGCCATAAATTAAAAAATAACAACTGAAGAAAGGGGTCAGTTACTCCCACAGCATCTTTGCCCAGTCAGCTCCCTTGTTTAGTTAATGTCCAAGATGGGTATTCTTCCAAACAGTTCTTTCTTCCAGATCCTTATCATTTTGCATGATTTCATCCAAAGCAGGTTAGAAATTTGGAGGGAAGAGCTACAAAAACATTTCTAAGAAACAACTATCATTGCAGAAACTAAAATATACACACCTGCTCTTTCCCACATCTTCAATGATCTTTGCCCTCATTCCTTGGAGTTCAGTAGACCTTGGCCCCAGCCAATCTTGGGGTTATGAGACCAAGTCCATACCCTGGCCAAAGCAAATATTGATGGTGGGGGATAGCAGTGGTGCCAAACTCTTGGTATTCATGAATGGGTGGGCTTGAGGTTTCTTCCATGAACCTTTCTGTTCATGGAGGAAAAAAGAGAATATAATATATATTATAAAGAATAGCACATTGTCAGTCTTAGGATTGTTGCAAGACTAACTGTTTTAGTTTTTTTGCTATAGGACATGTGTGCTCACCAGAGAGAGACTGAGAAACAAATGCAGAGCAAAAGTAAGAATTCCGGAGATGGGGTGACCACACCACAGTCCCTTCTCTATTCTTCCCTTGGGATTTTGGGCACACACATACTGTGGAGTAGTTTTACAAACCACTGTTAAGGACTAGAACTGTGCAGTTACTCGCTTAGACTGAAACCACCTTAAACAACATTCCATCTGTTGTCCCATCCTTATTTATCTCTTAAGGGTATATTAAATAGTACTTATAAAGAAGAAGATTTCTCCATGGCTCCTGAGAAATAGTGATTGCAGGCAAAAAAGAGAAATGAGGATTTTCTACTGATAATTCAGCCTCCATACCACAAAATACTTTTCTTGAATTTGCCAGCTGAACTTGCTACTGAAAATAGTTAGATTATTTAAGAAATTGTGTGATTAATAAAATGTGAGGAGAACAGGAATGGAAGACAACTGTAGACACCAGAAATAGTGTGAGAAGAGGGTGAGGAAGGGCCAAGGGTTAGAAATAGGGGATATGTATGTATGTATGTATATGT
>NW_006159466.1:10920-12219 GCF_000334495.1 Tupaia belangeri chinensis | reverse complement strand
ACTTTATAGTATGTTCATTCTACTCACTGAGGTTTATGCTTAACGTTAGACGTGTGTTAATGGATATGTATATATTAGTTGCGCTTTCTATTGAAAATGTTTAGATTAATTAAGATCTTTAGTAAGTCAATAAAAGGTGGGGAGAAAGCCATAGCAAGCAACCATGGATACCAGACACACTGTGTGAGGAGGTTGGGAGATGGCAGAGAGTGAGAGATAGGGAATCAAGGATAGGAAAAAAAGCAAAATATACAGGAAACAAGAAATAGAAATTATTTATTGATAACACATATGTTGATGTGCTTGATTGAGCCAATGTACAGTGTATTTTGGATGGAAAATCTCATTTTTATGCTGTAATGATGTACAGTGAATGAATGTAAATAAATGTTTAAATGAATTAAATAAATAGTACTTATATTTTAAATTATAAGAACATAACAGGTAACATTTTCAAATAAAAGTAAGCATATATTTTTCAAAGTGTGCCCTCGTTGTTACATGCATAATACTTTAGTACTGTAATTATTGTTGAAATATTTTTTGTTCAGTTTTTAGTCTTATTTGGTGTGATATTGAGAATAAATCAACAGTGCCCCACACACCCAACTAAGAATGAAGGGAACTTACGCTCTGTCTAGGCTGAGTATAATTTATGCAGGATGAAGCCCAGCACCTCACAGGACAAATGAGAATCAGTCCTGGAGAAAGATAGTCTCAGCACATGAGGTGAGCAGAGTTCAAAGCAGGAGAGAAATTTTCAACCTCCTGAAGGGCTCACCTACTCCCATGTGAGGTGATTTAGGGGTAAAAGCCCCTAAGATGTTGGGGGAACCCTGTTCACCCCAATCTAGAAGAGGTCATTGTCTTTTGGCATTGTCACTTGCATACCGGCACACACATGCTAAATTTACAGGTGGCCTTAGGATAAAAGATGATACTGGGAAGAAATGAGGGGGAAAGAATAGAGGAGAAGGCAGGATATCTAGTTCCTCAGAAACATGCCTGGACCTCAGCATGGGGAAGTGTGAAAACCCCAACCTGATGGTGATGGGTTCTCAAGGTCTTCAGGTCTTCCTGAGTCAGAATTCCCTAGGAAAACCTCAAAGCTTAGACCTGCATCACCCCTTTGGGCACTAGAAACTAGAATGAGCTCCCTTCCCCAGTGCAAATGGGTCACAGGAGAGAACTCAGATGCCTCCTCCACAGTAATATTGCTGTAGTTTGAATGTGTGTCCTAGGTTTTATGTGTGGAAAATCTAACCCCAAATTTAAATGTTTACAGTATTGGGAGGTGGG
>NW_006159466.1:9856-10534 GCF_000334495.1 Tupaia belangeri chinensis | reverse complement strand
CTTTCTGGGGGTTCCTCAGACAGAGAGCAGCCTTGGGGCTTGTGGTACCGAGGAGGGTAGTCAGAATGTGGCTGAACATGGGGCCATTTATCCAGGGTCTGGCAGGAATGAGGCCTTGTGTCAACTGGACTGTCCAAGATAGTAGTGTCAATGAGAAAGGCAGAGGATGCTCCTGAGTTCTAGGTTTCTCTGGAAATTTCTAATCCTTCTCTTTTGCCTACTTTAGCCCTTGGAGAGCCACTGCCTTGAGGAGTGCCAAACAAAGGTATGTGTTGTTTTGGGTTTTCATGCCTGCATCTGCAGGGTTGTCTGTCACCACCAGAGGGTAAATTGTGCCTACTGTGCTCTGTTGAAGCAGTGAGCTGGGAAGATCTACTTGGAGTTCATTTTGGTTGCCCTCTGCCCTGACCCGTTCTGCAGTTTCTGTGATGATTATCTATCTCCATAATATGAGCTACTATTCACTTGCCAGAGAGAGAGATGCACCCAGAGACAGAGAGAAGGGAACTGAGATATCCCACAGGGATATGGCCACAATCCCTTCTCCTCCATTCTCCTCTTGGGATCTTGGGCACGCACGCACATGGCATGAGTTTTAAGCCACCAGGTCCGGGACGTGAACTGCGGTCGACTACATGAGAGTCCAGCGACATAGCCATTACGCTAACTGCTGGTTCC
>NW_006159466.1:9073-9827 GCF_000334495.1 Tupaia belangeri chinensis | reverse complement strand
AAGCGTGCCTAGTGCTACACCATGAAAAAGAGAGACAAGCACAAGACTGGTCCGAGTCTCTAGTCTACTTGGGTATAAGACAGGTCAGGCCCCTTAATTCTCCTTCACAGACGCCAACAGGAAAGCATCCATCATCTGGGGAGAGGATACACTGATGGAGTATTTGGAGAATCCCAGAAAGTACCTCCCAGGAACAAAATTATTTTTACTGGCATTAAATGGAAGGCAGAATAATCTGGAGAAAAAAAAAAGAAAAGCTATTGGATGACGATGATGGCGAGTTTAATGTCTTCGTATTGACTGATATGCGTGGTACTCCCTCTGGAAAAAGAAATGTAATATACTATAATAAAAATAATAATAATTTTTAAAATTCAGAAGAGCAGAGTTGGTAGCTCTTCTTGAAATAGTTGCTCATGAGTAATAATTCACCTGCCTGGACAGCAGGTGAATTAGTAAATAAGGTGCTGGATACCCACAGGGCCAACTGCGAATTGAGTCCTGGACCTGGTGGCTTGAATCTCAATTCGGATATGCGGACATGCATGTCCCAAACCCTGAGAGGAGAATGGAGGAGTAGGGACTAGAGCATGGACATCTCGCCTAGCAAGTGATTTCTCACTTTCTCATTTTCTCTCTGTTGAGTGCATGTGCCCTATATATAGCAAAACTCTCTTAAAAAATAGTTGGCCACTCCCTAATTTATGTCAAAACAGAAATGTTGTACCTTTTTCTAAATATATATATATATATA
>NW_006159466.1:6335-8572 GCF_000334495.1 Tupaia belangeri chinensis | reverse complement strand
TTTCTCATTTTCCTTCTCACTCTCTCTGTGCCTATCTCTCTTCTCCAGGAAGTGCATGTGCCCTAAGGAAAAAACCTCTAATAAAAAAGCAAAAAGGAAACCAAAATCTAATGGAGATTTTTTTTTTATTTTGGCTTATATGTAACTGGTTATATGAATATATAAATACTGGGGAAATCCCTTCACGTCTGAAAACCGAGCAGGCTCACCTGTGTTTTATTTTATGTTTATTAACCTATTAAAGGTAAGGGCTGAAGATGAATATAAGGTACTGATGTTTACTTTACATTTTTGACTATGCCAATCCAATTATAATTCCCTATATCTGAAACACTGTCTTTTACTTATTGAAAGGCATTTTAGTGTGGTTTGTGTGTATGATCAAATAAAGTATATGTAACATTTTACATACTTTATAAATGATTTGTAAGATCAGATACTTTTGAAAATTAGTGTGTTGAGATTTAGTATCAAGTTAAATTTTACCTTTGAATACTTTTTAATATACGAAGAGGATCACAGCATGGTGATACCCTGGTAAAAACACTTATCTCTTGCTCATGAAGGGAAATGATATATACACACACACTATACATATTATATAGATAAATGTGGCGAGCACTACATACGGAAGCCATCTTGAGCTATCCACCATCTTGGAAACCATTAGGCTTCACTTCCTCACTGAGCAAACCATTTCTCAGAAATCATGTGACCAGCTGTTCTCCCCAGAAGTGGTTGGGTGTCTAGGCAACAGGAGAGATCCACCCACACCAATGATTGACTCATGCTGTTCTATCTCATTTGCATTTCGGGCAACCAATTGGTGCCCACCAGCTGTATATAACTCGTCATTTTTCCTCAATAAATGGAAGATGGAAGAAGACAGAAATCTTGATCATCACCTCATGTGTGTGCATGTGTTTGTCCCATCTCTCACTCCCTTCCCCAGGGAACCTGTTCCACTGTCCTGCGGGTTGGGACACATGGTGCCTGAACATGGATCTGGGTATGAGGGATCCAGTGAAGAGCTCCCGATGAAGGCTCCAGTGCAGAGCAACCAAGAAAAGCCAGTGGAAAACAGAAGGGGACAGCAGAGATTCGTCCCGAGAAAGCCCGTGGTGAAAAATAGAAGGGGACAGCATAGTCTCGTCCAGAAGGGGACAGCATAGACTTGTCCAGTAGGGTATGGCAGAAACTCATCCAGAAGGGGACAGCAGAAACTCGTCCTGAGAAAGGCTGGCGAAAAACAGAAGGATGAAGAGAAGACGTCCTGGTAAGTATTTACTTACGTTTTATTTTAAGTATAAGTAATAATGGACAAAATCTTAGACAGCATAAAATATCCATTCAGAGCTTAATAGAAGCCCTTGTCATTATGGTCGCTAAGGGAGAGCAGATCATACAAAATGATCAACCCCAGGGGGAGGCTATAGCCACCTCAGATCTAACCAAGGATTCTAAAATTGAAAAAGGATGGGGAGAGGATCTTATTTCCCTAGATAGTGAGGAAGAAGTTAAAAGCCCCGAAAGAGAGACAAATCCCAAAAAATCTAAAAAACTAAAAAAGAAAAACAACCTTAAGGCTCTACAAGAGCCAAAGAAAAATGAGTCATCAACTAGTTCAGAGGAGGAAATCCTAGAAGCCGAGGCTGATAAATATAGTAACTCAAAATGGCCTTCTGAACAAAAAACTTTAGAAACAAAGACTGCCACGTGCAATAACTCAAAATGGCTGCCTGAAAAAGAAACTTTAGAAACAAAGATTGCCACGTGCAATTACCCAAAATGGCTGTCTGAAGAAAAAACTTTAGAAACAAAGACTGCCAAGTACAAATATTCAAAATGGCCGCCTTTCAAAAAACGGCCACCATCTTACAACCCGGTCGCATCCACACAATCTTTGGTGATGCCCATTATTGATCCTAAGGCAAAAGTTCAGACTAAGATCGAACAACTTAAAGAACAAATTCAATTAGAAAAAGAACATCAAGAATTAATACCACAATTAGAAAAACTAAAAGTGGGTAAATTTAAAAGTGCAGATTCCTCATGGAATCACCACCAGCCCACTTTTACTCATGGTACAAAACTTAAACCAGTTCAAAAACTACAATCTTTGATGGATTTTGAGGGGCAGGAAGCCTTCCCAGTAGCAGAAACCACAGATCCACAAAGACAAGCATGGTGCCACCTACATGGCTTTGATTTTAACATTATAAAAGAAATTAAAACAG
>NW_006159466.1:3277-6078 GCF_000334495.1 Tupaia belangeri chinensis | reverse complement strand
CAGGGCTATTTGCTCAAATTAATACGGCAGCCATGAGAGCTTGGAGAAAACTTCCTACTAAAGGAGACTTAACTACCTCCCTTAAAACAATAAAACAAGGGTCTGACGAACATTTTTCTGAGGTTGTTCATTGGTTAATTACTGCAGCAGGGAAAATATTTGGCAGTGCTGATGCAGGTACCAATTTTGTTAAACAATTGGCATATGAAAATGCTAATGCTGCTTGTCAAGCAGCAACCAGGCCATATAGGAAAAAGACAGATTTATCAGGATGTATTCGCCTATGTTCTGATATTGGGTCAACATACCAACAAGGATTGGCTCTGGCCACTGCTCTTAAAGGATATACTGTTCGCCAATTTCTTAACCGTAATAATGGAGGCAATTGCTTCAATTGTGGTCGTCCTGGACATATGGCAAAGATCCTGATACAATCATCCAGTCATATAGTAAAGACCAAGTTAATTGGCTATTCCAACAAACAGATTTCTGGCCTATTGCATGTGCTTCCTTTACTGGAACTATTGATAACCATCTTCCTCCAGATAATTTTTTATATTTTTTATCTACCCATGATTTTGTCTTATCTTCACATTTCTGTTGATACCTTTAGCGGTTTCATTTTTGCCATGGCGCAAACTGGTGAGGCTGGCAAACATGTTATTTCCCATGTACTTGCCGCACTCTCGTTTATGGGTAAACCTCAACAAATTAAGACAGATAATGGCCCAGGTTACACAGGAAACAATTTTGCCTCTTTTTGTAAACAACTTCACATTAAACATTTTATGGGAATTCCATACAATTCCCAGGGACAAGGCATTGTTGGACGTGCTCATCTTTCCTTGAAAAATACTCTACAAAAGCTAAAAAATGGAGAGCTTTTACAGACTAAGGACTTGCCAAAAAACCTTCTGACACATGCTCTTTTTGTCCTAAATTTCCTGTCCCTTAATAAAGATGGAGACTCAGCTGCTGAGTGCTTCTGGCATTCTACTACCAAAACAAAATTTGCCTCAGTTTTGTGGAAAGATCCTCTGGACAATACATGGAATGGTCCAGACCCTGTCCTCATTGGGGGCAGAGGGTCTGTCTGCATCTATTCTCAAAAAACTGAGATATCTCTCTCTCCTTCCACAGATCAACAAAATAAAGATACCTGATCCTGTTTTGCTTCTTCGACACTACCGCTGCTGATTTTGATCCTGTGACACTCCTGCCAGAACAGGGGGGGGTCTCTGTCTTGCTTTACAGAAACGCTGCTGCTTTTACCCCAACAAGTCTGGCATCATTCCTGACAGTCCCTTATGGTCTGCATGGAATGGACTCCTCTACTTTTCCCTCCCCATACTTGGTCTGATTCTGGGTTTACTGATTGTTTGCTCTTTGAGGCCTGTTCTCTTTAATAAGCTCATAGCTTTCCTTAAATGCCAAATTGATGACTCCATAAAAATGCAGCCTATCCAAGTCCACTACCACAACCTGGAGATGGAGTATCGCAGAGTCTAGATATCGCTCCTGCCTGAGGCGCTGAATCGGTTAGCCAAAGATGGGTAAGAGAGTCTGAGCCTAACAACTGTACAGTCCTCACACCTAAGACAGGAAACCCATCATTGCAATGGGATTCTCCAATGACGGGTAAGGATGGACACATGGCTCTCAAAAACGACTCCAACCTAAGACAGGTCTGATTCCCCCAGGTTTTTCTCCTCTCTTTGAAAAACTAAAAAACAGGGACATGTGGAGGGCACTGCATATGGGCGCCATCTTGAGCTATCCGCCATCTTGAGCTATCCACCATCTTGGAAACCATTAGGCTTCACTTCCTCACTGAGCAAACTGTCTCTCAGAAATCATGTGACCAACCGTTCTCCCAAAAGTGGTTGGGTTTCTAGGCAACAGGAGAGATCCACCCACACCAATGATTGGTTCATGCTGTTCTATCTCATTTGCATTTCAGGCAACCAATTGGTGCCCACCAGCTGTAGATCAGCACCTCCAATTGTGTGTGCGTGTGTTTGTCTCATCTCTCACTCCCTCCCCCAGGGAACCTGTTTGATTGTCCCGCGGGTCAGGTCACTCCCTCCCCCAGGGAACCTATTCGACTGTCCCACGGGTCAGGACATTAATTATTATTTTTTAATTTTAAAATTTGACCAGAGACAGGGAGAATGAGAAGCAAACCACCAAATGTGGGATGTGAATTATAGTCACCCATGTGGGAATCCAGTGCCTTAATGACCATGCCACATGCCAGCTCTTTAATTTTTTATTATCTAAGTTAGACCAAGTTATATTTCATAAATATTTTTAGACAACTATTCAAAATCACATAAAAACTAGAATTTCAGTAAATGTGTTACTGGTAATGGTACTTTTGCCAACTTACTAAAAGAATTAAACTAAAGGAGAAATGCTATCAGCATAGATTTGTAAAATATGTAATCATAAGACTTAAAATAAGGGGGCCAGCAGGTGGTGTGGTGGTTGAGGTGCAGAACTCTCACATGACCAACAGTGGTTCAAGTCCTGGACTTGGTGGCTTGCTTTCTCATTTTCTCTGTCTGTTTTCCTCTTAATAATAAGTAAAATTTAATAAATCTTTAAAATAAGTAAAAGCCAAATAACATTTAAAAATAGTGAAGGAAGGAAGGAAGAAAGGAAAGAAGAAGGAAGAGAAAGAAAGAAAGAAAGAAAGGAAGAAAGAAGAAAGAAAATAAAATTAAAATTTCTTTGTACTACCCACTAGAACTGAGTCAGAATTTCTGAGAAATTCATTACAGGGGATGAGAGAAGAGAAC
>NW_006159466.1:2837-3140 GCF_000334495.1 Tupaia belangeri chinensis | reverse complement strand
TCTGCCTAAGGATACTCCAGCTTTCAGAAGGAGACTTAGGGACTTGTGAGACCCACCCAATAATGGGAACACTTACAGGATCATGGCCAGCCCAGGCATCTTACCTATGCTCCCCTGGCTTCACAAGCCTCTGCTAATCTGGTGGGGCACAGCCCCACTCCACAGCCACAGCAGGAGGAGGAACAGCGGTCATGCTCAAGGGACTTGCAGGGTACTTCTTGGGTAGTCTTTTATAACAGGCACTGTTGCAAACTCTTGACTCATAATACACTTAGGTCTTTTTGTTTTTAATTTTTGCTATAG
>NW_006159466.1:2023-2430 GCF_000334495.1 Tupaia belangeri chinensis | reverse complement strand
GGGGTGTGTGTGTACATGTGTGTACCCAAAATCTTTAGAAGAGAATGGAGAAAAAGGGATTGTGGTATTGATAGCCCCTGGGGTTGATGTATCACTTTCTCTCTCTCTGTTTCTGTCTGGTGAGAATATGTGCATTATGGCAATCACCTCACCTCCCTAAAAAGCAAAACTACTTCAGAGTTTATTCTTATCATGAGTAAAACATACAAAAAAGAGAACTAGAGAGATATATAAACAGGCACTTCCAAAAGCGTCTCAACACATTATCTACCCAGAGCCTCATCCAGCCCCACATTGTGGATATAAGTATGCCCAGCACACTCACGGAAGTATTGAGATGTAAATTGTAAACCTTCCCATGTAAGTTAACCTTGCAGTGTGTCATGTTATATCACTTCACATTTATT
>NW_006159466.1:0-1875 GCF_000334495.1 Tupaia belangeri chinensis | reverse complement strand
ATATTACTCCTTCATTAAATGAATAGAATGAAAATACATTTACCCTCTCTGGAAGCATGTCTCTTAGCCCTGTTGGTTATTTGCAATGCAGAATCATTTTAGTTTGCTATAATAACAGGTGTAATTTTTTTGCTTTTGTTTCCTCTGATTTTCAGGTCTTCTTCAAAAGTCTGTGCCAGATCATTACCTGAGCCATTTCTCCTATTTCTTCTGTAGCCCTATTTTGTGTCTTACATTTAAGTCCATAATCTGTTCTTTATGACATGGAAAGCCACCATCTCCAGCACCATTTATTGAAGTAGTGTTCTTTCCCCAATCTATGTTCTTGATATCATTTTTGAATCTTAGTGGCCAGCAGGTGGCATAGCAGCTGAGAGCACTGGACTCCCACATAATGGACAGCAGTTTGAGTCCCGGACTAGTGGCTTGCTGTCTCACTCTCCCACATTCTCTGGTCAAATCAAAATAAATAATAGTAATCAAAATATTTAATAAAGTTAAGTAAAGCAAACCTTCCTAGAAAAGAGCGAGAAGATAAAAATCAGTTGAAAGTTTAATAATTGTCAAAGATTAGATGCATACAATGACTGTTTTCAAAAGGAATTTACAGAGTCAGTCATTTTAAGTTACTTTATAATATGAGAATATAAAATCAATATAGTTTTGGTTCAAAACCCCAAAATTGTGGCTTATGAAATAAAATTTTAAATTTTATTTGGAACCTCTTCTGTTTTTTAAAGCTTTTCAGGAGTTCTTATCAGACCTTACCAGAATAATATAGCACTTGGGCACAAAGATGCAGCCTAGGAGCCCTGCACTGGAGCCCAAGATGGAGAAGACCTCCACAGCCACCATGAACTTCCCCTTGGTGCTGTGGTAGACAGAGACAAATGTGATCCAGACACTGCAGAACATCACCATGCTGAATGTGAGGAATTTGACTTCATTAAATGTGTCAGGCAGGTTCCTGGCCAGGAAAGCCACAGTGAAACTCCCCAGAGCAAAGAAGCCCAAGTTTCCCAGGACACAGTAGAAAGCAGTGACTGAGCCCTTGTTGCAAACAATGAGGTTTCTGGGCTGAGTGTGAGTTTATGTCAATGAAAGGGGGAGAGGTTACCAGCCAGATTATTCCACAGATAATCATTTGGATCAGGGAGCAAATGAGAATGACAGAGTTGGAAGCCCTTGAGAGGAGTAAGCACCTCAGTGTTCTTCTAGGATTCATGCTCTTAAATGACAGAATCACAGTAATGGTTTTGGCCAAAACAGTGGAAACAGCCACAGTGAACACAAAGCCAAATGTGACTTGTTGGAGGACACAGGTGACTGTTAGAATGACCATGGAAGAGCAAGTTGCAGAGGAAGCACAGCAGGAGGGAGATGAGCAGAATATAGCTGAGAGCCTGGTTGTTGGCCTTGACAATGACAATGGTTCTTCACAAAGACCCCCAAAACTACAGCTGTGAGGACAAAAAATCACAGAGCTATGCAGTCCATGGATGTCCCCAAAGCATCCTCAAAAGCCAGAAAAGTCACAAGCTTGGACAGACAGTGAGTTCTCTCACTGTTTGGATACTCTTGAGCTGGGCACTGGATACACTGCTTTCATCTGGTGACAAAACAAAGATCCAGCAATTCAATTTCACAAATTCATTGTCATAAGGAAGGAAATGGTCACTTTTGTGTAATTTTGTACAGATAAAGCCCCTGAGGTAATACCAAGATATACCACATTACGAGTCTATGTTAATAACACTGGGAGAATTCTTTCAGCTTCAGGTGGCACCAAAATTATTTAAAACTGGATCTCAGCATATGAGGGTTTGGTTGGCCCATGTTATAGTTCTGAATGATGCTATCAGTGATGAGGATTTA
>NW_006159465.1:339365-340143 GCF_000334495.1 Tupaia belangeri chinensis | reverse complement strand
GCAGGGATCCCAGAGGGCCGAGTGTTGACATCATACATGAGAAGTTTAGGGCGAGTCTCTGGGTGCTGTTGGTACCAGGAGACAGCATTATAACGTCCGATGTCACTGCTGCTTCCAGCACAGGAGATGGTGACTGTCTCTCCAAGATTCCCAGAGATAGAAGAAGGTTGAATCAGGGCAGACTGGGCCCAGGACCCTGAAAAGAGAAAGTAAACACTCCCATGAGTTCCGTACTGTGTCCCCAGGCCTGACCGAAAAGGAAGAGACAAAATAAATCAGCTCGGATGTCCCTGGTCCCTTCCCTGGAGGCATCACCTGTGCCCTGAGAGAGGAGGGTGAGGAGGAGCAGAGCCCGGGCCATGGTGGAGGCGCCCCTGAACACGGCCCGCTGAGACCCCAGCATCAGGCCTGGCTCCCCCAGAGGCTCTTATTCCCTCCCCTGCCTCAGAAGAGGGAAGGGCCTCCATGCAAATCTGCTTCCTGCCCCTGCCCCTGTCCCCCTCTCCTCCCCAACCTGACCTGCCTTGACTCCTGCTCCCCTGGACAGCAGGGCTCAGCTGAGGGGTGAGAACTCTGAATCAGATTTTCTGAGTCAGGACAGATAGCCCACAGCAGTGACCAGGAAGTGGAATCCAATATGAGATACCCCCCTTCCCCAGGATCCAGCAGTTGGCATAATGGCTATGTCGTTGAATTCCCATGTAGCCGACTGCGATTCAAGTCCCAGACCTGGTGACCTAAACTCATGCCGGGCACATGTGCGTGCGAGGCCAAGATC
>NW_006159465.1:337832-338616 GCF_000334495.1 Tupaia belangeri chinensis | reverse complement strand
GCCCACCTGCCCCAACAAAAAAAAAAAAAAAAAAAAAATCACGTTTACCTCGTGAAAAATTAAGGTTAGTTTGTTTTATTTTGGTGCCATGAGCACCCACACCCTGCTCCCAACAGATTTCTAGGACACAGTAGGAGAGCTTGGACGAGGGCCAGGTGGTGTCAGAGCAGAGTGAGTTCACCCACAGAAGGGTGTCAGGGAAAGCCTCAGTTACACCCTCTGCACTGGATCTCTGCCAGGGCACTTGGGGTTATCAGGGTCCCCAAGCCAAGGCCCACAGTGCCCCCTGGTGCCTGCAGGGCAAATGTCACCTCCCTGTGCCTACTTCAGACAGAATGCCCACTTAGGGCCCTGAAACAATCCAGATGTTTCCTGAGTGTTTTGCAGGCACCACCTCAGCCAGATGTTCCCAGTAACCCCCAGCATCCCTGAGCTTAAAACAGGAAATCTCAACCCATCTATGACCAGGGACCATCATGGGAGGTGACATAATTTCCCCAAAGACCCAGGCAGTAGTGGAGGACCCCAGGGCCAGGAGCCTCAGCTCAGAGCTGGCTCCAGCCTCCCTGCCCTGCCTCCTACACCTGCCTCCTCCTCATCCTCTTGTCACACCCTCTCTGCAGTGTGCAGGTGCTCGGTCCTCCTGAGCTCTGTGGACAGATGTCAAGACGCTCTCTCTGCTCCCTTCGGGGTAGTAAACAGAGGAGGGTGTGTCAGTGGTGACACCAGGGATATCAGAGGCCTGAACTGGCTCCATCTTTCAGGCTGTGTCCTTAAATATTCA
>NW_006159465.1:324525-332717 GCF_000334495.1 Tupaia belangeri chinensis | reverse complement strand
GGCCCCTCCTTGCAAATGCCCCCCTCCCCCTGTGGCTGGGGGTGGCTCCCTGCTGAGCAGAGATGGGTGGGGCTTCCAGGAGAGTGTCCCATGGGCCTGTCCCCAAAGTCTATGTCCAGGTTCTCAGATTCTCCCTGGTGTAGAGGGAGGAAGTGCTTCCCCAGACCCCCCCACCACCACCACACACACACACACCCCACACACTCAGACTGTGCCCTAGGCTCTTTCTCTGGGCTGGGCATGAACCCCACAGTCCCTTCTCTAGGTCTGAGACTGTCCTTGGGCAGAGCTTGGGAAGGAGATTTGGGGTTCTTGAGTCATTCTGGGAGAAAGGAGACCAAAAGTCCAAATGAGAAGACATGACCATGTGCCTTGGAATAAATTTCTATTATTTTAGTAGAAAAAGAAATATAATATTTTTTACCTAGAATGTGGCAGAATCTCAGTACTGACACCAAGAGTTCAGATCATAAGAAGAGAGCCCGAGCAGTTTTGTCTTATTTAGATGAAAATCTTTTAAGTTTATTAGTTTCTAAGATTGGGTCTCTCCATGTTATACACCTCATGCCTCGGCGTCAGCCTCATGATGGACACAAGGTCCAAGCTTGCTTTCCAGACAGCGTCTCACCATGTTGCTGAGGCCAGGCTCAAGCTAGTGACCCCCTTTTCAGCTTCCTGACTCACTGGCGTTATTCTGATGCACCAACACGCCCAGCCGGAAGTTTACCTGAATTGAACCTGCCTCTCACAGGTGGGCCTGGCCTTCAGAGCTCAGCATATCAGCGGTCCAACCTACTGTAGCTCAGCCATGCAATTTTTTGTTTGTTTATTTATTTTGAGAGTTATTTCTTGCTATAGGGCGTGTGCGCTCACCAGAAAGACAGAGAGACAGAGAGATGGAACGAGAAATCACCTCCCAGTGGGCTGGCCATGACGCAATCCCTTCTCTTCCATTCTCCTCTCAGAATCTTGGGCACACACGCACACATGCCCGGCATGAATTTAAGCTACCGGGTCCGGGACTCAAACTATAGTCGACTACATGGGGGTCTAGCAACATAGCCATTATGCTAACTGCTGATCCTGCTATTTTATTTTTTAAATTGGTGTATGTTGAAGTTTTATACCCAGTGAAATGCTATAGATGACAAATTACTATATTCACACCCTCTTACGTTTTTATTTTTTCTTTCTTTCTTTCTTTTTTTTCACATGTCTCTGAACCAGCCATAACTGAATTTGGTCTGAACAGGTTTGAACCAGCCTGAAGCAGTCTGAACTGGCCAGAACCATTTTGAACCTGTCTCAACCAGTTTAAACTGTCCGTAACCGGTGAGAAGCAGTTTGATCTGGTCTGAACAGGGCAGAACTAGATGGAACTGGTTCGAAGTGAAGTCAAACTGCTAGAAATGGTTTGCACCAGTGTGAACTAATTTGAACTGGCAAGAACCGGCTTGAACCAGTTATAACCGGTTTGAACCAGCTAGAACTGGCTAGAACCAGTCCAAATCGGTCCAAACTAGAACCGGTTGAAACTGATCTGAACAAGATTGAGCCAGTCAGAACCTGTTTCAACCAACCAGTACCTGTTTGATCAAGCCTAAACCACTTTGAACTGGCCAGAACCGGCCTGAGTGAGCTTCAACTGGCTAAAACAGGGCCAAACCTGTTTGAATTGGTTTAAAGCAGTTTGAACTGTCCACAACCTGTTTAGACCGGTCTATACCAGGTTGAACCAGCCAGAACTGGTTTGAGCGGTTTAAATCTGCCAGAACCAGCTTGAAGCAGTTTGAACCGGTCAAAACTGGCTAAAACTGGTCCAAACCAGTTTGAACTGGTCTGAACAGGATTGAGCCAGCCAGAACCTGTTTAAAGCAGCCAGTACCAGTTTGAACTAGCCTGAACCAGTTTCAGCTGGCCAGATCCGGTCTGAAGCAGTTTGAACTGGTCGGACCTGGCTAGAACAGCTTTGCGCCAGTCTGAACCACTTTGAACTCTCGAGAACATGTCTGAACCAGTTTGAACCGGCCAGAACGAGATTGAACCGGTCTAAACCCGTTTGAAACGGCCAGAACCGGCTTAAACCGATCCAAACCAACTTCAACCAGCCAGAACTGGTTTCAGCCAGCGTGAACTGGTTTGAACTGGCCAGAACCAGCTTGAACAAGTTTGAACTGGTCTAAACTGGTAGAACCGGTCTGAACCAGTTTGAACTGACCTGAACCAGCCAGAACCTGTTTGAAATGGTCAAAGCCAGTATGAACCAGCCAGAACCTGCTTGTGGTCTAAACCCGTTTGAACCAGCTAGAACTGGCTTGAGGGTTTCTAAACCGGCCAGGACCAGCCTGAACCAGTTTGATCCAGTGAGAACTGGCCACAACCTGTCTGAACTGGTCTAAACCCCCTTGAACCAGTCAGAACTGGCTAGAACCAGCCTGAACCAGTTTGAACCAGTCTTAACCGGCTAGAACCTGTTCAAACCGGTCTAACCCCGTTACCAGCCAGAACTCGTTAGAGCGAGTTAAAACCGGCCCCAGTCTTAACTGGCTAGAACCTGTTCAACCTAGTCTAACCCCGTTTAAACCAGCCAGAACTGGTTAGAGCGAGTTAAAACTGGCCAGAACGAGTTTGAGCTGGTCTGAGCCGGCTTGAACCGGCCAGAACAAGTTCAAATCGGTCTAAAATGGCTAGAATCTGTTTAAACTGGTCTAAACCAGTTTCAGCCACTCACAACTGGCTTGAGCGAGTTTAAACTGGCCAGAACGAGTTTGAGCTGGTCTGAACCAGCCAGAACAGGTCTGAACCAGCCAGAACCAGTTCAAAGCGGTCTAAACTGGCTAGAACCTGTTTGAACTGGTCTAAACCAGCTTAAACCAGCCAGAACTGGTTTGAGCGAGTTTAAACCAGCCAGAACGAGTTTGAGTTGGTCTGAACCAGCCTGCACTGGCCAGAACCAGTTTGAACAGGGCTAAACCAGCTAGAACCTGTTTTAACTGGTATGAGCCAGTGCAAGAGGCATTCGCAGCTGTCAAGGCATGCTTGGTGGGCATAATGAAAACAGCAGTGTGCATTGCAAAGATTTGCAGCTGGCCTAAGTCCCCATAGGCACATGGTCCCACAGTGCCACCTGCTGCTGAACACCTCAAAATCTCTTTTACCTCTCAAAAGAGATTTTCGACATCGTAAATTCAACTTCGAGACTATCTTATTACCTCTAACATAAATTTCAATCCATCCTTAAAAGGCTGTAAGTAACTGAAGTGTTCCACTCAAGTCCAAATTGCCCTTTCTAGCTCTACCCAACCTTAGAAGGCTTAGAATCCAGATAGCACCTGTGCCACATGCTGCCTTGAGGCAAGATGGTGGTGCAGTGGTAATGCAACTGGACCCCCAATAGCAGGTCCCAGATTCACATCCCAAGGCCCTCCTGTCCATGCTAGACCACCCTGTTCACACCAAGAGCACAGGTGCCTGTGATGTGGGCTGGCTGAGGCTGGGGGTGGATCACAGCACAAGGACCCTGTTGAGAGTGGCTCTTCCTCTCTATGACAAGAAATACGTGGATAATTTTTTCTAATCGCCCATATCTCCTGGTAACCAAAAGAGAATACCCGTGGCCATTAGCCACTCCTTTCTTTGACCCACTCAGAGCCTTATTATTCATGGACCCCAGACATCAGGGGACATAGGATTCATTGCTCTGTGCTGGGTGACAAGTAACATGCATGAAGGGTCTTCAGAAAGTTTATGGGACATGCATATTATGGAAAAATTATGCATGGATTTCAAAAATGTTTGCACCAAAATAAACTCAAGACACTAATTCCATTTTTCTGTAAACCATTTGTAGTCCCGTCACAGGATGAGTGATCTGGGGGCAACAATAGAAGGAAAAGTATTAGAAATGCAGAATATGTTGGGCCAGTAGGTGGCGTGGGCGTTAAGATGGTTGATCCCACATGGCCTACTGCATGGTTCAAATCCCAGACCTGGCAGCTTGAAAAAAGCACGCCAGCACATGTGCATGCATGCCCAAAATCCAAAGAGGAGAATGGAGGAGAGGCTATTGCAGTATCCCCTGAGAGGGGAGGATATCTCACTTTCCTTCTTTCTGTCACTCTCTCTCTCTCTGGCAAGTACATGTGCTCTATAACAAATATGTATACATATATTTGTTATATGTATATATATTTATATATAATTACAGTAAGGGATTGAAAAAAGACCCAGAAGTAGGAAGTAGGTCAGGTTGTTTTACAAGGCATTGAACTTGGTAGCATGACTCAACTTGGATAATGACGGCCTTGCTTTTCATGGGGAGGAGCTTGTGTTTTATTCCTAGTATAATGGATTGTCAGTAAAAATTTTAAGCTAGTGATGGATTGCCACGGTCTAGTTCATGACTTCAGAGATCGCTCAGAACTGTGGGTCCTGAATCCAGGTCAGAGGTATCAGAGGAAGTGATAAGCTGGAATACTGGAGCCTTAGAGCAGGGTAGAAGTGGTGTGCATGGACAGACGTCACTAGGAGTTGTTATTGCCCTGGCGCAAGGATGCTGCCCATGTAGCAGGGAGCTCCTTCTTTTTCCCTGAGTGCAGGTACATCTGCAAAGAGGTTAGGGGCTGGACCAGAGGATGGAATAATGGTTATATCACTGGATTCCCACATAGTCAACTGTGGTTGGAGTCCTGGACCCAGTGGCTTAAAACTCACACCAGGCATGTGTGCATGTGTGCCCAAAATCCCAAGAAGAGAATAGAGAAGAAGGAATTGGAACGTGGCCATCCCTGCTGGGGGTAATTTCTCATTTTCTGTCTCTCCATTTTTTGCCCTCTAGCAAAAAATACATCTTAAAAACAAACAAACAAAAAACTGTTATGAGCACTGGAAGGTCCTCCCTAACGCTAGGCCTGCCCACATGCTCTGACCTCTGAATGCTGCCTTGACTGACAGCTTGACTGCACCCTCATGAGGAACCCTGAGCCAGCACATCAAAATAAGCCACTCTCAAATTTCTGATGCTCACAACAAGATGACAAAGTTTGTTCTTTTCACACACTAAATTGTAGGAGTTGTTTGTTTGTTTGTTTGTTTGTTTTAAGGTTTTTGCCATAGGTCATGTGCACTTGGCAGAAAGAGAGAGAGAAAGTGAGAACTCTCTCCTCAGGGGGGATGGCCACGCTGCAGCCCCTTGTCCTCCATTCTCCTCTTGGCATTTTGGGCATGCCCAACATGATTTTCAAGCCACTGGGTTTGGGACTCAAACCATGGTCTACCATGTGGGTTCTAGTGCCTTAACCACCACACCACCTGCTGATTCCTTTAGGAGTCATTTTTAAGTAGCAGTCGAGAACAAATGCTCTTTGCTTTTAGGCAATCTATTTTGCCAACATTCATGAAGTCTAAAGCTATGACTGTGTTGAAAAATGGCTCACAGAATTCCAAAGAACTTAGATATTGGAGCCAGCAAGCACCTAAATAAATGTATAATTAATACTGGCAGTTTATAGATTGATTGGGATTCTAGCTAGACAGTTACTTTCATGGAAATCAAGTCACCTCAATGCCAGTGAGGACATGGGACATATTTACTAGTGACCTAATTTCTGTAGTCATTTTGGAAAGTCCCCATCCTGTGGAGGAGACAATCCAAGTACAGGGCTGATTCCAGGATAGGAGCTGAGCGATCCAAAGAGCAGACAGTTCTGAGAAAGCTTAGTGGGTCTCTCAAATTCTTCCTGACTAAGCCGCCTTACATGTGGAGGCAATGAGGAAGGACAGAAAAGAAAACGCGGCATCTTCCCCCTTAGTCTTTATTCTCTTGACAGTGTCTTCAGATCTTTTTTCCATTGGTATTGCTTTAGGATCAGATGTGCACAAGAATAATCCATGAGGCCAGCCCCATGGTTAAGGCAGCCAGCTCCCACATGGCCGACAGCGTGTTTCGAGTCCTGAATCCAGTGGCTTGAGAAATTATGTCAGTCATGTGTGTGTGTGTATGTGTGCTGTGTGTGTGTCTGTATTTACATTCATGGCCCAGATCCTGACAAAATGGAAAAGTAGAGGAGAAGGGATTGTGACATGACCATTCAGCATAGTAGGTAGTAGGTGTTTGCTCGCTCTCTCACTCCCTCTCTCGCTCTCTCTCTTCCCCTCTCTCTCTGGAGTGCATATGCCCTCTAGCAAAAAAAGAAAAAGAAAGAAAGAAAAAAAGAAAAAAGAAAAAAATAGAAACAACGAAAAAGAAAGAAAAGAAAGAAAGAAGGAAGGAAGGAAGGAAGGAAGGAAGGAAGGAAGGAAGGAAGGAAGGAAGAAAGAAAGAAAGAAAGAAAGAAAGAAAGAAAGAAAGAAAGAAAGAAAGAAAGAAAGAAAGAAAGAAAGAAAGAAAGAGAAAAGAAAGTACAGCAAGGAAGATTTTTTTTTAGAGAAATTTTTTCGCTATAGGGCACTTGCACTCACCAGAGAGACAGAGAGAGACAGAAAGCAAGAAATCACTCCCCAGTAGGAATGGCCATGTTGCAACCCCTTCTCCATTCTCCTCTCAGGATCTTGGACATGTATGCACACGCATCCAGCGTGAGGTTTAAGCCACCGGGTCTGGAACTCGAACCTCAGTCAACTATATGGAAGTCCAGCGACGAAACCATTATGCCATCTGCTGGTCCCCAAGGAAGAACATCTTCCTGGAGCCAGGTGGATACAGAGTTGAATAAGACATGGCCATTTCTGGAGAACTGAATGCAAGCTGGTCTGCACGGAGCAGGAGACAAGGAGGCAGTCACAGTAAGGGATTTCCCCAGGAGGCATCTATGAAAGGCATCTCCTTGTCACCCCCTTCCTGCCTTCAAAAGCTGTACCTTGAAGTACCTGCAGGGACCACATCACACGGGCAAGGAAGAAGCTGTCATTGTCCCCAGACAAGAATCCAGAGACCGCACACGTTTCCATTTGCATTTCATTACAGGAGAGGTGAGGACCTGAAAGAGAACTACCTTCTTCATGCCATGTGATCTGAGGACCTGGCTGTACCGGGCTGAGGAGGCATCTGCAGAAGGAGGAGGGAGCCTGCAAGCTCAGAGCAGGTTTTGGTCTCACTTCTCCTTGAACTTGAACCACTGTGGAAAGTACTACTACTACTGTATCAGAAATATGTAGCCTCATCCTCAGACTGGAGCCCAGAGATGGTCAGCGAGGCCGTGTTCCCAGACTTGGAGCCAGAGAAGCGAGCAGGGATCCCAGAGGGCCGAGTGTTGACATTATAGAGGAGAAGTTTAGGGCGAGTTTCTGGGTGCTGTTGGTACCAGGAGACATCATTATAACGTCCGATGTCACTGCTGCTTCCAGCACAGGAGATGGTGACTGTCTCTCCAGGATTCCCAGAGATAGAAGAAGGTTGAATCGGGGCCGACTGGGCCCAGGACCCTGAAAAGAGGAAGTAAACACTGCCATGAGTTCCGTACAGTGTCCCCAGGCCGGACTGAAAAGGAAGAGACAAAATAAATCAGCTCAGATGTCCCTGGTCCCTTCCCCGGAGGCATCACCTGTGCCCTGAGAGAGGAGGGTGAGGAGGAACAGAGCCCGGGCCATGGTGGAGGCGCCCCTGAGCATGGCCAGCTGAGACCCCAGCACGGGGCCTGGCTTCCCCCAGAGGCTCTTATTTCTTCCTCTGCCTCAGAAGAGGGAAGGGCCTCCATGCAAATCTGCTTCCTGAACCTGCCCCTGTCCCCCTCTCCTCCCCAACCTGACCTGGCGTTGACTCCTGCTCCCCTGGACAGCAGGGCTTAGCTGAGGGGTGTGCCCTATGCCAAAAAAAAGAATAAGACCCCTTAACCAGTATGCTATGGGGCCAACACAGCTCCTTGGGGTTTCAAGGTATTAGAAAAGAAAGGTGTATCAGCAGATGGGGTAAGGGTTATGTCACTGGACTTCCACGTAGTCAATTGCAGTTCAAGTCCCACCCAGACTCAGTGACTTAAAACTCAGACCAGGCGTATGTGCATGTGTGCCTCCAATTCCAAGAGGAGACTGGAAGAGAAGGAATTGCAGCATGGCCATCCCCCCTGAGGGGTGATTTTTCATTTTCTGTCTCTCTTTCTAGAGTGTACGCGCCCTATAGAAAAAACCTCTCCGAAATAATAATAATAACAGTGTGAAACACCCCACCCCCGTGTTCTGCTCACTGGGGACTGCAA
>NW_006159465.1:322933-324246 GCF_000334495.1 Tupaia belangeri chinensis | reverse complement strand
CTCTGTGCTGTTAGGAACGGGAGAGGACAGGCCCTGTGTGTGCTTGGGACAGATCCATTCGCCCCTCTTCCTGATGTCCACATGCAGGGAAGGGAATTTCCATCTCTCTCCTCCCCTTCCTGGTTGGCCTCAGTAATGATGAGTCCCCGTGTGTGCTGTGTCTGGTCTCAGCGGTGCCTGAGGCTGACATCTGGTGCTGTTTAAGGGCCTTTCTAGAAGAGGTCCTACTGAGACACCAAACTGCTGCTTTCCCTGTGGGGAACTATCAGGAGGAAGCACTCAGGGACTTCACCAGGTCCAGGCTAAGGCACAGCAATGATCTTCCCCACAGCCAGATCTTTGCTGCCCCCTGGTGACCACAGAGGGAGGAGCCCCAGCGCCAAAGAAGGCAGCTGAGTGGGAGCTGAAGTCTCAGCCCCCTCCCTCCTCCTCCTTCCTCTCCTCCCAGCTCAGGACTTGGCCCTCTGGTCCCTGCTAGGCCACAGCAGGTGCCGCAGGCCATCCCTTGGGATCTTTCTTGTCTCAAGACTGCCTCTCCCAGGGTCTGGGTTCCGAAGGGATTGTGGAGTGGCCATCCCCCTTCGGGGGTGATTTCTCACTTTCTGTCTCTGTCTGTCTTGCAAGCACACATGCCCTACGGAAAAAAAAAAATCGCGTTTACCTCGTGAAAAATTAAGATTAGTTTGTTTTGTTTTGTTGCCATGAGCACCCACACCCTGCTCCCAACAGATTTCTAGCACACAGTAGGAGAGCTTGGACGAGGGCCAGGTGGTGTCACGGCAGAGTGAATTCACCCACAGAAGGGTGTCAGGGGAAGCCTCAGTCACACCCTCTGCACTGGAGCTCTGCCAGGGCACTTGGGGTTATCAGGGTCCCCAAGCCAAGGCCCACAGTGCCCCCTGGTGCTGCAGGACAAATGTCACCTCCCTGTGCCTACTTCAGACAGAATGCCCACTTAGGGCCCTGAAACAATCCAGATATTTCCTGAGGGTGTTGCAGGCACCACCTCAGCCAGATGTTCCCAGTAACCCCCAGCAGCCCTGAGCTTAAAGCAGGAAATCTCATCCCATCTATGACCAGGGGCCATCATAGGAGGTGACTTAATTTCCCCAAAGACCCAGACAGTAGTGAGAGGAGCCCAGGGCCAGGAGCCTCAGCTCAGAGCTGGCTCCAGCCTCCCTGCCCTGCCTCCTACACCTGCCCCCTCCTCATTCTCTTGTCACACCCTCTCTGCTGTGTCCAGGTGCTCCGACCTCCTGAGCTCTGTGGACAGAGGTCAGGACGCTCTCTCTGCTCCCTTCAGGGTAGTAAAC
>NW_006159465.1:321211-322492 GCF_000334495.1 Tupaia belangeri chinensis | reverse complement strand
TTTTTACATATTAATAGCAAGGGAGTCCGCCAGGGGAGCTGAGAACTAGTGCTTTCAGGGAGTAAGAGAAATGAAGATTTTCTACTGAGAATTCACTCTGCTAGAACCCCCTATCATTCTATCAGTCTCTCTCTGTCAGTTTCTGTGTGGCCATCTCTCTTTCTCTTCTCATTTTCAAAATATTTATTTTATTTAAATATTTTAAAGCAAAGTATTTTCTTGGCTCTCAGATCCTCCTTTATCTTCCTAATATTCTGCCTCTGCCCCTCCCTTTTAAGAGAGGCAGAAAAGGCAGGCCTTCAGAAGAAGACTGAGTCCAGTGAGGAAGCTGAGAACTAGTGCTTTTGCATGGTGCAGGATTTTCATTTTTTGTCTTTTAAAATAAAGAAATAAATACTTCCTTTCCTTTTTTACTCTCTCTCTTTCTCTGTTTTCTTATCCTTTCTCTTTTACCTCATAACTTTGCTGTTCAGCTTCTACGCACTGAGTGTCTAGACAGGTTGAAGTGAACCATAGCCAAACATCTAAGTACTATTAGAGTCAACATATCCCTCAGTTCCCACTGAATATGCCATACAAAGGGAGAAAAACGAAACAGCAGAGTTTGCAGAGCACCTTCTCCTGCCCACTTCTGAACACTCAGATTGAACTTCTAGACATTAAGAAGAAACGAATAACCCATCAGATGAGTAGAAATCAGCACAGAGGCACAAGAAATATGAGAAACCAAGAAAATACCTCTCCCCCAAGGAAAAAGAATAACTTTTCTTTATCCATGGACAGTATAATGGAACTCACAGAAATGTCTGAGAAAGAATTTAGAAGATTCATAGTGAAAAAGCTAACAGAGACAGAAGAGATGAGAGACGGTGTACTCCAGAAGAGGCAGGAGAAAATGGCTTGACAATTTCTAGGAATTGAGGAAGTTCCTACGAGATCTGAAAGAGGAAATACTTTCCCTTAAAAAAAGAATGAAATGAAACTGTTAGAGATGAAGGCTATAATACAGGATGTCAAAACCCTCCCTTGAAAGGATTAGAAGCAGACTAATCATACAGAATATCAAATCTCAGACATAGACAGAATTGCTGGAGTAGAAACAAGCATCACAAAGACTGAGAAAATAGCCCAAGATATGAGAAGAATATATGAGAAACACTAGATATAATTCAACGTATAAACGTGGATAATCTGTATCTCAGAAGGTGAAGAGACTGATAAGGCCATTGATAATAGATTCTATGAAATACTGGAAGAAAACTTTCTAAACCTAGAGAGACA
>NW_006159465.1:319601-319984 GCF_000334495.1 Tupaia belangeri chinensis | reverse complement strand
TGTGAGTGCGTGCCCAAGATCCCAAGAGGAGAATGGAGGAGAAGGGATTGCGGTATGGCCATCACCCCTGGGGGGTGATTTCTCTCTTTCTGTCTCTCTGTCTCTCTCTGTCTGTCTGGCGAGCGCACGTGCCCTATAGCGAAAACCTCTCAAAAAAATAAACAAACATGTTATATGTATATATTTATTAACTATATATATATAACATATTTCTGTATATATAATTAAATATAAACATATATTCAAGTATATACGGGTGTATATATAGATGTATATAGAGATGTACACACACACACCGTAAACACACACACACACACACACACACACAATCATTTGATAAAATTGCCCTCCAAGTGCTGTTAACAGATTCCCCAAGCTGGCTA
>NW_006159465.1:302974-303449 GCF_000334495.1 Tupaia belangeri chinensis | reverse complement strand
CTGTTCAGAGTGGCTCTTCCTCTCTATGATGGATTTTTTTTTAAATCACCCATATCTCCTGGTAACCAAAAGAGAATACCCGTGGCCATTAGCCACTCCTTTCTTAGACCCGCTCAGAAGCCTTGTTATGCATGGACCCTGGACATCAGGGGACATAGGATTCATTGCTCTGTGCTGGGTGACAAGTAACATGCATGAAGGGTCTTCAGAAAGTTTATGGGACATGCATATTATGGAAAAATTATGCATGGATTTCAAAAATGTTTGCACCAAAATAAACTCAAGACACTAATTCCATTTTTCTGTAAACCATTTGTAGTCCCGTCACAGGATGAGTGATCTGGGGGCAACAATAGAAGGAAAAGTATTAGAAATGCAGAATATGTTGGGCCAGTAGGTGGCGTGGACGTTAAGATGGTTGATCCCACATGGCCTACTGCATGGTTCAAATCCCAGACCTGGCAGCTTGAAAAAA
>NW_006159465.1:299769-301980 GCF_000334495.1 Tupaia belangeri chinensis | reverse complement strand
TTATAACCTCCGATGTCACTGCTGCTTCCAGCACAGGAGATGGTGACTGTCTCTCCAGGATTCCCAGAGATAGAAGAAGGTTGAATCAGGGCAGACTGGGCCCAGGACCCTGAAAAGAGGAAGTAAACACTCCCATGAGTTCCGTACTGTGTCCGCGGGCCTGACTGAAAAGGAAGAGACAAAATAAATCAGCTCGGATGTCCCTGGTCCCTTCCCTGGAGGCATCACCTGTGCCCTGAGAGAGGAGGGTGAGGAGGAACAGAGCCCGGACCATGGTGGAGGCGCCCCTGAGCACGGCCTGCTGAGACCCCAGCACCGGCCTGGCTTCCCCAGAGGCTCTTATTCCCTCCTCTGCCTCAGAAAAAGGAAGGGCCTCCATGCAAATTTGCTTCCTGCCCCTGCCCCTGGCCCCTCTCCTCCCCAACCCGACCTGGCCTTGACTCCTGCTCCCCTGGACAGCAGGGCTCAGCTGAGGGGTGAGAACTCTGAATCAGATTTTCTGAGTCAGGATAAACAGCCCATGGCAGTGACCAGGAAGTGGAATCCAATGTGAGGCCTCCCTTCCCCAGGATCCAGCAGTTGGCAGAAAGGCTATGTCGCTGAACTCCCATGTAGCCGACTGCGGTTCAATTCCCAGATCCGGTGACTTAAACTCATGTCGGGCGCGTGTGCGTGCGTGCCCAAGACCCCGAGAGGAGAATGGAGGAGAAGGGATTGCGGCGTGGCCATCCCCCCTGGGGGGTGATTTCTCGTCTTCTGTCTCTCTGTCTCTTTCTGGTGAGTGTACGCGCCCTATAGAAAAAACCTCTCCAAAATAGTAATAATAATAATAACAGTGTGAGCACCCCCCGCCCCCGTGTTCTGCTGATGGTGGGATGGAAATAAACCAGGCCTTCCCCTCTGTGCTCTTAGGAACGGGAGAGGACAGGCCCTGTGTGTGCTTGGGACAGATCCATTCGCCCCTCTTCCTGATGTCCACATGCAGGGAAGGGAATTTCCATCTCTCTCCACCCCTTCCTGGTTGGCCTCAGTAATGATGAGTCCCCGTGCGTGCTCTGTCTGGTCTCGGCAGTGCCTGAGGCTGACATCTGGTGCTGTTTAAGGGCCTTTCTAGAAGAGGTCCTACTGAGACACCAAACTGCTGCTTTCCCTGCGGGGAACTATCAGGAGGGAGCACTCAGGGACTTCACCAGGTCCAGGCTAAGGCACAGCAATGATCTTCCCCACACCAGATCTTTGCTGCCCCCTGGTGACCACAGAGGGAGGGAGGAGCCCCAGCGCCAAAGGAGGCAGCTGAATGGGAGCTGAAGTCTCTGTCCCCTCCCTCTTCCTCCTTCCTCTCCTCCCAGCCCAGGACCTGGCCCTCTGGTCCCTTCTAGGCCACAGCAGGTGTCCCAAGCCATCCTTTGGGATCTTCCTTGTCTCAAGACAGCCTGTCTCAGGGTCTGGGTTCCGAAGGGATTGTGGAGTGGCCATCCCCCTTAGGGGGTGATTTCTCACTTTCTGTCTCTCTGTCTGTCTTGCAAGCACACATGCCCCACAGGAAAAAAAAAAAATCATGCTTACCTCATGAAAAATTAAGGGTAGTTTGTTTTGTTTTGGTGCCATGAGCACCCACACCCTGCTCCCAACAGATTTCTAGCACACAGTAGGAGAGCTTGGACGAGGGCCAGGTGGTGTCAGAGCAGAGTGAGTTCACCCACAGAAGGGTGTCAGGGGAAGCCTCAGTCACACCCTCTGCACTGGAGCTCTGCCAGGGCACTTGGGGTTATCAGGGTCCCCAAGCCAAGGCCCACAGTGCCTCCTGGTGCCTGCAGGACAAATGTCACCTCCCTGTGCCTACTTCAGACAGAATGCCCACTTAGGGCCCTGAAATAATCCAGAAGTTTCCTGAGTGTTTTTTAGGCACCAGCTCAGCCAGATGTTCCCAGTAACCCCCAGCAGCCCTGAGCTTAAAACAGAAAATCTCATCCCATCTATGCCGAGGGGCCATCATGGGAGGTGACATAATTTCCCCAAAGACCCAGACAGTAGTGAGAGGAGCCCAGGGCCAGGAGCCTCAACTCAGAGCTGGCTCCAGCCTCCCTGTTCTGCCTCCTACACCTGCCCCCTCCTCATCCTCTTGTCACACCCTCTCTGCAGTGTCCAGGTGCTCGGTCCTCCTGAGCTCTGTGGACAGAGGTCAGGACGCTCTCTCTGCTCCCTTCAGGG
>NW_006159465.1:298119-299383 GCF_000334495.1 Tupaia belangeri chinensis | reverse complement strand
CCCTATCATTCTATCAGTCTCTCTCTGTCAGTTTCTGTGTGGCCATCTCTCTTTCTCTTCTCATCTTCAAAATATTTATTTTATTTTAATATTTTAAAGCAAAGTATTTTCTTGACTCTCAGATCCTCCTTTATCTTCCTAATAGTCTGCCCATTTAGGAGAGGCAAAAAAACGCAGGCCTTCAGAAGAAGACTGAGTCCTCTGAGGAAGCTGAGAACTAGTGTTTTTGCATGGTGCAGGATTTTCACTTTTTGTCTTTTAAAAGAAAGAAATACTTCCTTTCCTTTTTTACTCTCTCTCTTTCTCTGTTTTCTTATCCTTTCTCTTTTACCTCATAACTTTGCTGTTCAGCCTCTACGCACTGAGTGCCTAGACAGGTTGAAGTGAACCATAGCCAAACGTCTAAGTACTATTAGAGTCAACATATTCCTCAGTTCCCACTGAATCTGCCATACACAGGGAGAAAAACGAAACAGCAAAGAGTTTGCAGAGCATCTTCTCCTGCACACTTCTGAACACTCACATTGAACTTCTAGAAATTAGGAAGAAACGAATAACCCATCAGATGACTAGAAATCAGCACAGAGGCACAAAAAAATATGAGAAACCAAGAAAATATCTCTCCCCCAAGGGAAAAGAATAACTCTTCTTTATCCATGGACAGTACAATGGAACTCACAGAAATGTCTGACAAAGAATTTATAAGATTCATAGTGACAAAGCTAACAGAGACAGAAGAGATGAGAGACGGTGAACTCCAGAAGAGGCAGGAGAAAATAGCTTGACAATTTCGAGGAATTGAGGAAGTTCCTACGAGATCTGAGAAAGACGAAATACTTGCCATTAAAAAAAGACAAAAGTGAAACTGTTAGAGATGAAGGCTATAATACAGGATGACAAAACCCTCCCTTGAAAGGATTAGAAGCAGACTAGATCATACAGAATATCGAATCTCAGACATAGAATTGCTGGAGTAGAAACAAGCATCCCAAAGACTGAGAAAATAGCCCAAGATATGAGAAGAATATATGAGAAACACTAGATATAATTCAATGTATAAACGTGGATAATCTGTATCTCAGAAGGTGAAGAGACTGATAAGGCCATTGATAATAGATTCTATGAAATACTGGAAGAAAACTTTCTAAACCTAGAGAGACAATCAAAGGTCCAGACCCAAGAAATACAAAGGACCCCAAATCCCATCAAACCAAGAAGATCTATTCCAAGACACATCATAGCCAGACTGATGAAAACCACAGAC
>NW_006159465.1:294994-296339 GCF_000334495.1 Tupaia belangeri chinensis | reverse complement strand
TGAGCTGAATCTCTCAGGGTCACTTCCATGTGAATCTGGCCAGGGGTGAAGTGATGTCATCAAACCAAACCAACCTAGGGAAGGCATGAACCCTGGGAGGCAGTTTTATGGAATGTCAGCATCTCCCAGGGAGGGTCCAGCCCTGAGCTGCCAGAGCTCCCGGCAGTGCTGGGTGGTGGGTCAGCCCTGAGGAGGGGTCTGGACTTAGAGCACAGGGCCCAAGACGCAGGTATCTCTGTTCAAAATCTCATGGTGCCATGCAAGCCTGGGACTTGTGGAGGGAAGCAGAGCTGGGCAGGTCTAGAATCTGGGCCAAGATATTTCTGCCAAGGCTGGTTCAGTCACCACCAAATGAATATCACGACTATGGACAGACATCTCCCTCTCCTCTAATGTCCACTCCTGGCCTGTCCTGAAACTCACACTGTAGCACAGACCACAGCAGGACAGCCTGTTTCTGTCAGCCCTGAACCCACCCCTGACACGCACTTCACACAGCCTGCATGGAGTGCGGAGAGGAAAGGGCAGCCGGAGGCTCAGGCCTAGGTGACTTGGGACCACTCTGATCCTGCCTATGTCCCTAGTCCTCCTGAAACTGAAGTGTGACCCAAACAAAGACAGAGGTTTGTGTCTCACTTCCCCATCTGCCTGTGTTACTGTGGGAAACGTAATTGTCATTATCCCACATCTGACAATAGTAGTCAGCCTCGTCTTCAGCCTGGGCCCCAGAGATGGTCAGGGTGGCCGTTCCACCTGACCTGGAGCCAGAGAATCGGCCTGGGACCCCTGAGGCCCTGTTTGTGTCATCACAGATGAGCATGGCAGGGCTCTGGCCCGTCTTCTGCTGGTACCAGTGAGAATAAACCTTGCTAAGTCATCTCTCTCTCAGATGATCCTGGCCGGCTCTCCCGGGGCCACAGATACCACAGGTGGCTGAGCAGGTGCAGAGGAGGTCACAGAGCCTGCAGGAGTAGACAGGAGAGGTGAGCCTGAGGCTGAGGGTCTCCTTCCCAGAGGGCCCCACCCCCTGCAGCACCCCCTGTGCTGAGCTGAAGTTCAGGCCAGGCTGCTCCCTGGTTGTGTGGGGCTGAGCCCTGGGGGCAGTACCTGCGCAGAGAGTGAGGAGGGGGAGCAGGAGAGGGGTCCAGGCCATGGTGGAGACACCCCAGAGCTCTGCGTCTCAGCCCACAGCGGGGAGGGCCCCCAGGCCTCTCTTATCCTGAGGGAAGGGGGCTCCTCATGCAAATGTCCTCCTTCCTTCTGTGGCTGGGGGGGGCTCCTGTCTGAGCAGAGAAGGGCTGGGGTTCCAGGGGGGTGGCCCATGGGCCCATCCCCCAGGCCTGGG
>NW_006159465.1:288492-294709 GCF_000334495.1 Tupaia belangeri chinensis | reverse complement strand
TGCCTTGGAATAAATTTCTATTATTTTAGTGGAAAAAGAAATATAATATCTTTTACCTGTAATGTGGCAGAGTCTCAGTACTGACACCAAAAGTTCAGATCATAAGAAGAGAGCCCGAGCAGTTTTGTCTTATTCAGATGAAAATCTTTTAAGTTTATTAGTTTCTAAGACTGGGTCTCTCCACGGTATACACCTCATGCCTCGGCGTCTCCCTCACGGTGGACACGAGGTCCAGGCTTGCTGTCCAGACAGGGTCTCACCATGTTGCTGAGGCCAGGCTCAAGCTAGTGACCCCCTGCTCAGCTTCCTGACTCACTGGCGTTATTCTGATGCACCAACACGCCCAGCCGCAAGTTTACCTGAATTAAACCTGCGTCTCACAGGTGAGCCTGGCCTTCAGAGCTCAGCATCTCAGTGGTCCAACCCACTGTAGCTGAGCCTTGCAATTTTATTATTTATTTATTTATTTATGTATTTATGTATTTATTTATTTATTTATTTAGAGAGTTTTTTCTTGCCTTTGGGCGTGTGCACTCACCAGAAAAACAGAGAGAGACAGAGAGACAGGGAGCGAGAAATCACTTCCATTCTCCTCTCAGGATCTTGGGCACGCATGCACACGTGCCCAGCTTGTATTTAAGCCACCGGGTCAGGGACTCGTACTGCAGTCGACTACATAGGGGTCCAGCAATATAGCCAATATGCTAACTGCTGATCCTGCAATTTTATTTTTTAAATTGGTGTATATAGAAGTTGTGTACCCACTGAAATGCTACAGATGAGAAATTACTATAGGCCAGAATCAGACCTTCTCCTCATATGTGGGCCTGGCCGGCAAAGCAGAGCATCTCAGTGGTGTATCCCACTGTGGCTGGACCTTGCAATCTTATTTTTAAATAGTGTAAACGGGGACCCCAGCACATGGTATAATGGCTATGTTGCTGGACTCCTACATGGTCGACCGTGGTTTGAGTCCTGGACCCAGGCACTTCAAACTCAAGGCAAGTACAAGTGCGTGAGTGCTCGTAATCCTGAGAGCAGAATGGAGGAGAAGGGGTCATGATGTGATCATCCCTTTGCGGGGTGATTTCTCGCTTTCTGTCTCTGTGGAGAATACACATGTCCTTTAGCAAGAAGCTCTCTTTAAAAAAAAAATCCTGTGTATTGAAATTGTGTAATAGTTCGTTATACCCAGTGAGAAGCTATAGATGAGAAATTACTTTAATTACTATATTCTCAAATTATCTTAACTTTCCCCTCTCTTTCTTTCTTTCTTTCTTTCTTTCTTTTTTTTTTGTGAAAAGACTACCTAAATGTTATTTCCAGCAACTTTCTATATGCAATGAAATGTCACTAAGCCCTCATGCTGTGTGCGGTGAGGTCTCTGCACTCACTCCTGACGTCAGAGGAAGGGCCAGGTGGTGTCAGTGGAGAGTGGATTCACCCTCAGGAGAGCCTCAGGGGAACCTCAGTCATGCCCTCTGCACTGAGCCCCTCCAGGGCACTGGAGTATCAGGGTCCCCAAACCAAGGCCCACAGTGCCCCCTCGTGTCCACAGGACTCACGTCACCCACATGTGTCACTACTTCAAGCACCAGGACTGCTTCAGTCCTGCCCACACAATCTGGGTAGTTTGCTGAGTGTTTTCCAGGAACCGCCTCAGCCAGATGTTCCCAGTAACCCCAGCAGCCCTGAACTTAAGGCACCATCTTCTCTCTCATCTATGACCAGGGACCATCATGGGAGGTGACATGATTTCCCCACAGTCCCAGGCAGCAGTGGGAGGAGCCCAGGACCAGGAGTCTCAGTGCACAGTGGCCTTCAGCTTCCTGCATCTGCCCCCTCCTCAACCTCTCTCCCCAGGGCTCCTGGGCTCTCTTATCCCACCCTCTCTCCTGTGTCCAGGTGTCCTGTCCTCCTGAGCTCTGTGGACAGAGGTGGAGATGCTCCCTCCAGGGTAGGAAATAGAAAAGGCTGTGTCGGGGGTGACACCAGGAAGATCAGAGGACTGATGTGGCTCCACTTTACCGGCCCTGTGCTTAAATATTAAAGTCAGGATGCCATTTTTGTGAAATCAAGGCTGTTTTTATACAAGGAAAGAAAAAACAGGTAAAGGAGAAATAATAATAAGAGAGTCATTTTATTGGCTACAGGCCCATGAATGATAACAAAGACCCTGCAAACTTGGACACAGTAATGCCAGTGTAGCTAGTAATCCGAGTTTTGCTTCATTCTTTAATATTAATATGAAGGAAGTTCTTCATGGAAGCTGAGAACTAGCGCTATCAGGGAATGAGAGAAATGAAGATTTTCTGCTGAGAATTAACCCTGACAGAGTCCCATGTATCCTTCTCTCATCTCTTTCCATCTCTCCAAGCTCTCCTTTGTTTCATTTTTTAAATTTTTTCTTTTTTTAGTATTTTTTTACTTTTTTTTTTTGGAGAGGTTTTCGCTATAGGGCGCGTGCGCTCGCCAGACAGACAGAGAGAGACATACAGACAGAAAGCGAGAAATCACTCTCCAGGAGGGATGATCATGCCGCAATCCCTTCCCCTCCATTCTCCTCTCGGGATCTTGGGCATGCACGCACACGCACCCGGCGTGAGTTCTAACCCACCAGGTCCGGGACACGAACCATGGTCGACTACGTGGGAATCCAACGACATAGCCATTACGCTAACTGCTGGTTCCCCTCTTTTTTTAGTATTTTTAAGATAAAGTATTTTCTTGACTCTCAGATTCTCCTTTATCCTGTTAATAATTCCCTTTCCCAACTCCCATTCAGTTTTGTTTTTTTTTTAGAGGTTTTTTGCTATAGGGTGCGTGTGCTCGCCAGACAGACAGAAAAAGACAGAGAGATAAAAAGCAAGAAATCACCCCCCAGGGGGATAGCCACACCACAATCCCTTCTCCTCCATTCTCCTCTCGGGATCTTGAGAATGCACGCACACGCGCCCGGTGTGAGTTTTAAGCCACGGGGTCCAGGATGTGAACCACAGTCAACTACCTGGGAGTCCAACGACATAGCCATTACACTAACTGCTAGTCCCCCAACTCCCATTTAGGAGAGGCAAAAACGGCAGACCTTTAGAAGAAAATTTGAGTCCTCCATGATAGTTGAGAACTAGTACATTTGCACGGCTTGCTCATGGGGCATGTGGTTTTCATTTTTTGTTTTCTAAAAGAAAGAAATATACTTTTTTCCCCCCTCTTTCTCAGTTTTCTTATCCTTTTCCTTCTCCCTCATCAATTTGCTGCTCAGCTACCATGCACTGAGCAGATCTGTGAACTGCAGCCAGACATCTGAATACTATTAGGGTCAACATATTTCTCAATTCACACAGTGGGAGAAAAATGGAATGGCAAAGAGTTTGCATATGACCTTCTCCTGCACGCCTCTGAATGCTCAGATTGAACTTTTAGAAATCAGGACGAAATGGGGAACCAGCAGTTTGCGTAATGGTTATGTCGCTGGACTCCCATGTAGTCGACCGCGGTTTGCGTCCTGGACCCGGTGGCTTAAAACTCATGCCGGGCGCGTGTGCGTGCGTGCCCAAGATCCCGAGAGGAGACTGGAAGAGAAGGGATTGCGGCATGTCCATCCCCCCTTGTGGGAAGCCACCCACATCAAAATGGCTGTCATGACCTTCACATTACAAAATGGCCGCTGCTCCAGGGACAGACAACTTCCTGGTTCAGACAAAACAGACAGGTCCTCAATTAGGTCCGCTGTAAACCCCGCCTACTTTCTCCTGCCTTGTGTGCTCTGGCCTTCAATAAACGAGCGAAACCTTCATACCATCAAGAGCTGTGACACTTCTTTCGCTCCCGTGCTGAGACGCTGCCCCAGTTCCAGACCTCCTCCCCCTCGCTTGGGTTCCCTGCTTGATACGTCCTGCGGGCCAGGACACCCCCTGGGGGGTGATTTCTCGCTTTCTATCTCTCTGTCTCTCTCTGGCGAGCGCACACGCCCTATAGCGAAAACCTCTCCAAAAAAAAAAAGTATTAAAAGAAGACTAGATGATACATAAACCTGAATCTTGGATGTAGAAGTCAGAATCACTGGACTAGAAAAACCCACCATGAAGACTGAGAAAATATCCCCAAAACTGAAATTAATATATGAAAAACACTAGATACTATTAAATCTGCAAACATCTGGATAATCAGTTTCCCAGAAGGTGAAGGGACTAATAAGGGCATTGATAATCAATTCTATGAAATCCTGGAAGAAAACTTTCCAAACCTAGAGAGGCATTCAAAGATCCAGACCCAAGAAATACAAAGAGCCCCAATTATGATCAACCCAAGAAAATCTTCTCCAGAGCACATCATAGCCAGATTGGCCAAACCATGCACAAAGAGAAGGTAATAAGATTGGCGAGAGAGAAATGTCATGTTACCTACAAGGGATAGCCCATCAGGCTAACAGTGGGCCTCTCATTGGAAACAATTTGAGCAAGGAAAAAATGGAAAAATATACTCAAAGTGTGCAGTGAAAATAATTGCAACCAAGAATACTATATCTGGCAAGATTAGCCTTCATATGTGAAGAGAAGACAAGAAAATTCTCAGATAAACAAAACCTGAAATAATTTAGACAGCAGACCAGTTCTCCAAGAAGTTCTGAAGGGAGTGCTATAACACGAAAACTAAAGTAAGACAAAGAAATAAGAGTTCATAAATGATGAGAAAATGGCCAGCTTAGTGGTAGGGACAAGTCCAGAGCTGCACATTATATTCCAGAATTTAAACAGAAAGATCGGACCACAACTAAATATAAAGTACATGAGTCTGAATTGGTGAAGTAGAATTTTATGACTTTTGACTAAAACATTACTGATCTTCATTAATACTGGGGCATCTGCTGGTTCCTTATTTAAAATTCATATTAAGTTTTTGTATTTCTTCATGGGAGAGACAGAAGGGCAAGCACCTCCAACATGGTCTTCACACCACAGTCCCCTCATCTCAGCCCCCCTGGGGCATAGACACGCACACTGGCACCCAGCGTGCTCAGAGGAGAACTGGGACCCAAACCCAGGCCCTTTCCAATGGGGATCCAGTTGTGCTCCCACTGCATCTCTGCCTACTGCCTATTTTATTCCTTTGAAAAATTTATTTGTAAGTTGCATGGCCTTTGGAGATGTGAGTGCTTTTCACATTGAAAAGGGTAAATGGGGACCAGCAGATGGCATGACAGCTATGTTGTTGAACTCCCATGTAGTCGACTGTGGTTCGAGTCCTGGACCCGGTGGCTTAAACTCATGCTAGGTGCGTGTGCATGCGTGTCCAATATCCTGAGATAAGAATGGAGGAGAAGGGATTGTGGTGTGGGCATCTCCCTTGGGGGTGATTTCTCACTTTCTGTCTCTCTGTCTCTCTCTGTCTTTCTGGCGAGCACAGTTGCCCTATAGCAAAATCTCTTAGGAAGGAAGAAAGAAAGAAAGAAAGAAAGAAAGAAAGAAAAATAAGTAAATAAAAAAAGGTAAATGAACTGAACCGTGGTGGAGGCTTCAGTGTCTACTGTGACTCCCGGAACTCACTGAGTCACCTCCATCTGCGTTTCTGGTCAGGGATGAATAGACAGAGTGTGCAGATGAGGAGATGGAGGTGGGGGCGTGGAGTGCAGCCCCCAGGTGCATGTCACGGAGCAGCTGGGGCCGAGGCTCCTCTATGCTGGGATTCACCTGCAGCCTGGATCTGGCCTTCGGCTCTCTGAGAACTGAGAGCTCCTAGGATATGAGGCTCATTATTTTTTGCAAAAAAATGCAGGAAAAAAAAAGAAGGGAACCAACAGATCTTCGGGGACACGTGGTGTGCACACTGGGAATTTAGGAGGGAAACAGAGCTCTCAGGTGCACAGTGGCCCCCGCAGGTCCTGATGCCAGAGGTGGGGACAGCAGACTCATAGATGGCTTCTCTGAATCCAACTCTCCATGGAGACCTTCAGGCTCAGGCCAGCTTGGAAGGAGGGAGGAGGCACCTGGGGGAGGAGGTACTGACCTCAGGGAGGGTGCAGTGGGAGCCTCAGTCTTCCCTTCAGAGAGCTCTGGAGCTAGGGAATACAGGTGGCCCAGAGTGGAGGCAGGGCGTGAGATCCCGGCAACAGACTTTTCATCTAAGCAGGCCTCTCTGGGTAGAGGCATGAACTGGAGGAAGGGGCCCAGCTCTGAGGGGCTGACAGCTCCCAGCAGCGGAGGGGGGGCAGCCCTGA
>NW_006159465.1:286314-288260 GCF_000334495.1 Tupaia belangeri chinensis | reverse complement strand
ACATCTCAGATAACAGACCCTAATCTCCAGGGCAGTCTGGTCCTGCAGCCCTGAGTGCACTCCCCACACTCCCTCTGCAGATCCTACCTGGAGGGCTGGGAGGAGAGGACAGCATGGGGGGCTCAGCTCCAGGGGACATGGGCCAGCCCTCCTATGTCCCCAGTCCTTCTGAGTCTACAAAGAGATTGTGACCCAGACAGGGAAGGGGTTTGTGTCTCACTTCCCCATTCTCCTGTGTCACTGTGGGATATTTACCGCTGCTGTCCGCTGAATGACAGTAATACTCAGCCTCATCCTCAGCCTGGGCCCTAGTGATGGTCAGGGCGGCTGTTCCACCTGAGCTGGAGCCAGAGAATCTGTCAGAGACCCCTGAGGCCTTTCTCCTGTCACCATAGATGAGCAGTGCAGGACTCTGGCCTGGCATCTGTTGGTACCAGTGAGCTGCATAGGTTTTTAAATCTCCTCCCTGGCAGGTGATCCTGGCTGTCTGTCCCAGGACCACAGACACCGTAGACGGCTGAGTCAGTGCAGAGGAGGCCACAGATCCTGCAAGAGAGGACAGGAGAGGTGAGCCTGAGGCTGAGGGTCTCCTTGCCAGAGGGCCCCACACCCTGCAGCACCCCCTGTGCTGAGCTGAAGGTCAGGCCAGGCTGGTCCCTGGTTGTGTGGGGCTGAGCCCTGGGGGCAGCACCTGTGCAGAGAGTGCGGCGGGGGAGCTAGAGTGGGGTCCAGGCCATGGTGGAGACACCCCAGAGCTCTGCCTCTGAGCCCACAGCTAAGGAGGGCCCCCAGGCCTCTCTTATCCTGAGGGAGGGGGGCTCCTCATGCAAGTGTGCTCCTTCCTTTGGGGGTGGCTCCCTGCTGAGCAGAGAAGGGCTGGGCTTCCAGGAGGGTGTCCATGGGCCTGTCCCCAAGGCCTGTGCCCAGGATCTCAGACTCTGGTGTTGAGGGAAAAAGTGCTCACACACACACATACACACACACATGTACCCCTCAGGCTGGGGCCTGGGCTCCTTCTCCAGGCTGGGCAAGACCCCTTCATTCCCCTCTCTGGTGAGAAGACAATCTCTGGAGTGCACTGGGCCAAGCTTGGACTGGTGCTCTTGGGGTCAGGGGTCATGCTAGAGCCGGGGAGTTTAGAGTATCATGACTGGACAAAGTATAAATAGCCATGCACCTCTGTGAGACTACTCATTACGTATTAGGAAATGAAAAAGGGGTGAACCAAACTCTTCTGGAAATTGTTAAGCATTCACATTCTTGAGCCCAAAACTACACATACACTGTGCATAATTGCTAAGATGAACCTCATAAAAATTAAACGCTTTTATAAAAATATTTTTAAGGGCCTGCCTGTGGCGTGGTGGCTAAGTCAGCTGGATCCCACAGGCCTGACTGAGCAGATCAACTCCCAGAACTGGCAGCTTCAAAAATAAGCGGGTCTCACAGTCGTGCATGCCTAACTCCTGACAGGAAGGATCGAGGGAGAAGGAACTGCAGTGTCTCTTTCTCCGTGGGATGTGTGTTCTTCATTTCTCTGTTTCTCTTTGTCTCTCATTGCAGAATGATTGCACCCACTGAAAAATTAATTTTTTTCTATGTTTCTGATTTTCCCCAAAAGACAGAGGCAGAGAGAAAGAGAAGAGAGAAATCACTCTTTGAGGAGATGGCCATGCGACAATCTCTTCTTCTCCTCTCTGGATTTGGGCATGCATACACAGGTGCCTGGCATTTCTCAAGCCAACAGATCAGGGATTCGAACCACATAGTTGGTCATGTGGAACCTAGTGCCCTAATCTCACACTCTCTGCTGGCCCTAAAAAGATTTTTTTTTAAATTGTATTTTTTTCGGGGTAAAATATGTGGTTTCGTGTGCTCGTACACAGTGAAATAACTGCTATAGTCAGTCAAATGATCATGGTCACCATCTTGAAAAATTAAGGGTC
>NW_006159465.1:276219-281817 GCF_000334495.1 Tupaia belangeri chinensis | reverse complement strand
TCTCCGGGGGGCCCCCCCCCCTGCAGCACCCCCTGTGCTGAGCTGAAGGTCAGGCCAGGCTGGTCCCTGGTGCTGTGGGTTTGAGCCGTGGGGGCAGCACCTGTGCAGAGAGTGAGGAGGGGGAGCAGGAGAGGGGTCCAGGCCATGGTGGAGACACCCCAGAGCTCTGCCTCTGAGCCCACAGCTGGGGAGGGACCCCAGGCCTCTCTTATCCTGGGGAAGGGAGGGTCCTCATGCAAATGTTCCCCTTTCTTCTGTGGCTATGGGTGGTTCCCTGCTGAGCAGAGAAGGGCTGGGCTTCCAAGAGGGTGTCCCATGGGCCTGTCCCTAAGGCCTGTGCCCAGGATATCAGACTCTCTGGTGTGGAGAGAGAAAGTACTGCTGTAGCACGCGTGCACACACACACACACACACACACACACACATCAGGCTGGGCCTGGGCTCCTTCTCTGGGCTGAGTAAGATCCCTCCATTCTCCTCTCTTGTCTGAGACTATCCCTGGGTGCACTGGGCCAATCTTGGGCTAGCGGTCTTGAGGTCAGGGGTCATGCTGGGACCGGGGAGGTAGGAATATCATGATTGGACAAAGTGTAAATAGCCCTGTACCTCTGTGAGAATACTCATTTCGTATTAGGAAAATAAAAGAGGGTGAACCAAACTCTTCTGGGATCTGTTAAATATTCACATTCTTGGATCCAGCACCGTGTGCATAACTGGGCACTGTGCATAATTACTAAGATGAACCTCATACAAATTAAAAGTTTCTATGAAAATATTTGTAAGGGCCTGCCAGTGGCATGGTGGCTAAGTCAGCTGGGTCCCAGAGGCCTGACTGAGCAGATCAAGTCCCAGAACTGGCACTCAAAAATATGAGGATCTCACAGTCATGCACGCCTAAATCCTGACAGGAAGGATCGAGGCAGAAGGAACCGCAGTGCAACGTTCTCCAAGGGATGTGAGTTCTTCATTTCTCTGTTTCTCTTTGTCTCTCATTGCAAACTGTTTGCATCCACTTGAAAACTAATATTTTCTTATTTTTTTAGATTTTTGCCATAAGGCACATTCCCTCACCAGAGAAAGGCACAGAGAGAGGCAAAAGAGAAATCACTTCTTGGGGAGATGGCCATGCCACAATCCCTTCTCCTCCATCCTCCTCTCTGGCTTTGGGCATGCATACACAGGTGCCTGGCATTTCTCAAGCCACCAGGTCAGGGATTCAAACAACACAGTTGGCATTGTGGAATCCAGTGCCTTAACCTTACACTACCTGCGGACCCTAAAAAGATATGTTTTCTTTCTTTAAATTGTATTCTTCAGGGCACAATCTATGTTTCACGTGCCCGTGCACAGTGCAATAGCTGCCTTTGTCAGTCAAACTACTGTATTCATCATCCTGCAAAATTAAGGTTAGTTTTGTCTTGTTTTGGTGCCATGAGCACCCACACCCTGCTCCCAGCAAATTTCCAGAACAGGGTAGGAGAGGTCAGAGGAAGGACAGGTGGTGTCAGGGCAGAGTGGATTCACCCACTGAAGGGTGTCAGGGGAAGCCTCAGTTATGCCCTCTGCACTTGAGCTGGTCCAGGGCACTTGGGGTTATCAGGGTCCCAAAACCAAGGCCCACAGTGCCCCCTGGTGCCTGCAGGACAAATGTCACCTCCCTGTGCCTACTTCAGACAGAATGCCCACTTAGGGCCCTGAAACAATCCAGATGTTTCCTCAGTGTTTTGCAGGCACCACCTCAGCCAGATGTTCCCAATAACTCCCAGCAGCCCTGAGCTTAAGGCAAGGATTCTTATCCCATCTATGCTCAGGGGCCATCATGGGAGGTGACATGATTTCCCCAAAGACCCAGACAGTAGTGGGAGGGGCCTAGGGCTAGGAGCCTCAGCTCAGAGCTGCCCTCAGCCTCCCTGCCCTGCCTCCTGCCTCCTTCTCCTCCCTCCCTGATACTCCTGGGCCCTCTTGTCACTCCCTCTCTGCTTTTCCCAGCTGCCCTGTCGTCCTGAGCTTGTGGACAGAGATCAGGATGCTCCTTCTGCTCCCTCCTGGGTAGCAAACGGAGGAGGGCGTGTCCGTGGTGACACCAGAGATGTCAGAGGCCTGACCTGGCTCGAACACACAGGGCATGTCCTTAAATATCAAGGTCAGGATTCCACTTCTGTGAGCTGAAGGCTGTTTTAATACAGTGAACAAAAGGTAAAGGAGATATAATAATAAGCCATGTGGTTTATTGGCTACGAGCCCACGACTGATGATAACAAAGACACTTCTAACTGATACACTAAATGGCAGGTGTAGCACGTAATCCCAGTCCTGCATTCCTCTTTAATATTAGTAACTAGAAAACTCATCAGTACAGGGGGGAACAATTTGAAAATAAGTATTTGCGCATGGTTAATAATTAAAGAGAAATATATATTTGAGTACATATGCTATACCTGCGTGTATATACAGTTGTACACTCATATTACAAACACACACACACACACATACATTTGTTAAAATTATCCTCTCAGTGCTGTTCCCAGAACCACCTAAATTGTCTCTACTGTGTCTTAATTCCCATTCATCTCATCATACTTCTGCATTTCCCTTTACTTCAACGGTTGGTTTCTGTGTAGGAGTGTGTTTACAACTTGGCAAACATTTGTGAGTTTCATGAGGGGGTGTCTGTTACTGATTCCTTTGTCTATCGTACTGTATTTAGATCATGTGCTTCATGTTTTTTTCATCACTTGTACTATACTAAATCTTTTTAATGCTTGGAAGATCTGCCCTGGAGGGAGGGGCAGGGCCTTCCTGTGTGTGCAGATCTACCTCCTGCTCTAGGCCATGGCGGGAGGGCAGGGAGCTCTCCTGCATCAGCGTCTTCACAGCCTGCAACTCCACAGCGACTCCCATCTGGGGGCAGCATCCTTGCTCTTCCAGGCCGTCCTCAGGTGAGTCTCTTCTGGGCTGAGAGTGTGAGCATAGTCCACGTTGTCCCTGAGAGCCCCAGGGCCTGGGCTCGCTGAGGTGCAGATGCTCTAAGCTCAGCCCCAGGGAACTCTCACTTCCTCTGAGCTGACAATCAGCCTTTGACTCCTCAAGTCCTTCTCAGGCCACCTGGGTCTTGGTGCTTCACTGCTCCTTCCTGGAAGGAGCTGCCAGAAAACACTGACGTGAGGGTCCCCACTCCCATGACTCTCCTGTGACCCCCCACTCCCTCCACCTGCAGACCTCACGAAGGGTCTTTCTCAGTGGTGTCTCCATAGAGCTGAGACATGGTCTGGGTCATTCCAGGTCTTCTCTGGTCTTCAGGGCCTAAAGGTTAGGTCACAGATCAAAGTCACTGGAAATGACCAGCCTAGTGACCAAGGAACAAGCTGAGGCTGCAGAGGTTCAGGAAGGAGCTGCCATGTCTTAGGGAGGCAGGGGAGGGAGGGGCAGAGACTCCTCCATGTGCAAGGGTCTCTCCTGTCATGTGACCAGGGTGGGAGGGAGGACAGGGCACTGTGAGGCAGGCTGGTGGCAGGTTTGTGTCTCACTTCCCCGTCTGTCTGTGTCACTGTGAGCAATGTAGTTACTGCTATCCCACACCTGACAGTAATAGTCGGTCTCGTCCTCGGCCTGGACCCCGCTGATGGTCAGGGCGGCCGTGTTCCCTGAGTTGGAGCCTGAGAATCGGTCAGGGATCCCTGAGGGCCGCTTGTTATCATAATAGATGACCAGCCTGGGGGACGTGCCTGGCGTCTGCTGGTACCACTGCACATTTTTCCCTCCAATGTTGTCTCCTCCACAGGTGATCCGGGCTGTCTGTCCCAGGGCCACCGACATCGAGGACGGCTGAGTCACATCATAGGAGGCCACGGAGCCTGTAAATTGAGAAAAATGAAGTGAATTTTAAGATGAAGGGCCATTCCCTCGAGACCCTCCTGCCTGGCCTGGACTAGCTGAAAGCATCTCTGGGCCCACAGGGCACCCCTTCCGGCAGTCTCAGCCCAGGAGTCCCATGGACTTGGCTGTTGGCTTTAGAAAATAGGAGAACCTGACTCCTCCTGACAGCTATGGCTTCTCAGGCTCAGGCCATTCGGTGAGCACAGTGTGGGGGGGTCTCAGCCCCTATACCCCCACCCCACCCTACTGCAGGTCTAGGAGCCCCCTCTCCCACAGGCAGGGCCCTCTGAGCTCAGAATCAGGCCAGGCTGGTCCCAGAGCCCTGGGGCTGGGCAGTGGCTGAGCCTGGGCAGCACCTGTGCAGTGAGCGAGGAGGCCAAGGAGGAGAGGGGTCCAGGCCATGGTGTCCCCGAGGCTGCTTCTTAGGCCCAGGCTGGGCTGCTTCCTCCCAGGCCTGTCTTATCCCCTGGCTGGAGAGAGCTGCCCCTTATGCAAATAAGCCAGAGCTCAAGTTCTGCTTGAGGGGCTCTGTGGTCTCCAGAGAAGGAATAGTCCAAGGATTTAGGACAGTGGGGCTGCACACACCTGAGCCCACAGGGATCTCCCTCCCATCTAGGCCAAGTCTGTGCCAACATGTCCCAGATTATGCTCAGTCCTCGCTCCTGGGTGGCTACACAGAGCACAGGGTTGATTCTCTCTGCATTTTCCAGGCAGCCTGAGCTCTACCCATGGGCTGACCCTGGGTCTCCTTCTGGACAGCGGCAGAGACACACTGGACAGCAGTGCCTGTGGGACTCGGTCAGGAGGAGTACTGATTTGGGGCTAGGAGTCGAGAGGTCCATCCTGTGCTGGGGCAGAGACACTCATGTGAGTGTCTGTGTTAATTCAGGTCCCAAGTCCTGGGAAAGGGTTTGAAGTGATGAAAACTTATTAAGTCACCAAAAGGAGACTGAGCAGGGCCCTGGGACTCCCTCACTGGGAAATCAGGATGAGGAGACTGGGAAGCTGCCCCAGAAGCAACCAGCAAATCCCATGGACAGGGGAGGGTGGAGGAGTGTCCAGAGAGGAGGAACAGCTGCGTGGGCAGGACAGGGGCACTCAGAGCACAGGGTTGGGCGAGGGACAATGTGAGCACAGGGAGAGGGGAAGTGTGAGGGGCAGGAACACATGTCCCCACGGGGGAGGGAGGGAGGTCTCAGAAGGGGCCTCAGAGGACACATCAGTCCTGCCCTCTGCACTTGAGAACTGCCAGGGACTTAGATGATCAGGGTCCCCTAACAAAGGCCCACAGCACCCCCTGGTGCCCACTGCATGAATGGCACCCAATGTATATCACTAGTTTATGCAGAATGACCTATTTGGGCTCTTAATATAATCCAGAGAGGTTAGTGTTACACTCACCCGACTTCTGTCCATGTTATCTACCAACCCTTAGCAGTTCTGAGGTTAAAGCACCATCTCTTTTCTATTGATGACCACAGAACCTTCCAGAAGGTTCCTCAAAGTCCCAAAAAGCCGTGGGAGGAGCCCAGGGCCCAAGAGACTCAGCTCAGAGCTGCCCTCAGCCTCCTGCCCTGCCTCCTGCCCCTCCTGCTCCTCCCTCCACCAGGCTCCTGGACCCTCTTGTCACAGCCTCTCTGCTTGCCCTCATGCTTTGTCATCTAAGCTTTGTGGACAGAGGTGGAGACCGTCCTTCTGTTCTCTCTTGGGCGGGTAACACAG
>NW_006159465.1:269129-275788 GCF_000334495.1 Tupaia belangeri chinensis | reverse complement strand
CATTTCAGTCCATCAACTCTGGCACTTTAAATGATGGCCAGGCAGAGATGTATTCACTGGTTCTTTTGCCATAAATGTTGGCCAAGAGACTGTTTTCTCAACTGTTTGCACATTCAAAAATCACTAATACTTGGATCAGCACATGGCATAGCAGTTATGTTGTTGTACTCCCACGTGGCTGACTGCAGTTCAAGGCGTGGACCCAGTGACGTGAAAGTCAGGCCAGACGTGTTTGTAGATTTCAGACTTATACAGTCCAGGGGGATGGGCCTGGGATGGAACCAAGGAGAAGATGCGAGAAAACATGGGAGAAGATCAAGACCTGGCCCAGTTCTGACCCATGAGATCCAGGTTTCTGAGATGCACATACGTGTGCTGCGTGGGCAGCCCAAGAGTAGGGCTGGAAAGTCCCCCTTCAGAAAGACAGGTACCTGTACCCTCCTGTTGACCCAGAGACCTCATTCACTGTGTCTGTGAGTAGCGTGTGCCGTCCCCAGCCCCCGTCTGCTCCTCTGTACAGATCAGGGCTCAGCAGCTGTGAAGGTCCTTCCGGGCCCTCCCTGCCCAGCGCCCTTCTTGGCCTGAGGTTTCTGAAGAAAGTGCAGATTCCTCCCTAGGTCTTCTCTGGCAAATTTCTTCTGATCATTTGTTCCCAAATTCTCTGAACTCACTGCCTAATGGGGGCAGAGCTTTTTTTTTCTTTTTTCTTTTTTAAAGAATTCTTTTTATTTAATTTTATTTATTAATTCACTTATTTATTAAAGAATTATTTTATTTAACTGTATTTATTATTATTATCATTATTATTTTCCAGTTTGATCAGAGAGAGACAGAGAGAGAGAAGAGAGAGAGAGAGGAAGTGAGAAAGCAAGCCACCAGGTCCGAGACTTGAACCATGGTCGGCCATGTGGGAGTCCAGCACCTTTAACCACCATGCCATTTGCCAGTCCCTATTCATTCATTTATTTTAATTGAATCAGAGAGACACAGAGAGAGGGGTGGGGGAAGTGAGAAAGCAAGCCACCAGGTCCGGGTCTCAAACTGTGGTCGGCCACATGTAGTGTCCAACGCTTTAAGCACCATGGAACCTGCTGGTCCTGGGTGCAGAGTTTTTGTTTTGTTTTGTTTTGGAGAGATTTTTGCTATAGGGCGCCTGTGCTCGCCAGACAGACAGAGAGAGACAGAGACAGAAAGCGAGAAATCACCCCCCCAGGGGGATGCTCACGCCGCAATCCCTTCTCCTCCATTCTCCTCTCGGGATCTTGGGCACGCACGCACACGCACAAGGCGTGAGTTTTAAGTCACCAGGTCCGGGACGCGAACCAGGGTCGACTTCGTGGGACTCCAGCGACATAGCCATTATGCTAACTGCTAGTTCCCCTGGGTGCACAGTTTTGATGTGGGCTCACACAAAGATCTGGAGTTGGCTGGATGATTGGATGATGTTTTCAATATTCTTCATGCCCCTGAATTACACAGTTAAACATGATTGGAAGGGTAAAACGTACATTTATTTTTGTCATAATAAGGAAATGCCATACTCCAGGAAAAATAAAGCGAGTTAAATTCATGGAATTATCTGAGCAAAGAAATACAGAGTAGGGTGGTAGCACGGGTCTCCCTGTGTTCATACCTGGCGATTCTGTGCCACGTTTGCCTGTCTCTGCAATGAAAAAATAACCGTAAAAACGCCACCAGGAAAATCTACTTAAATGATGTTTTATTTAATCCGATAGGTCCCAAATTAAGTACTATTTCCACATGCAGTTGATATAGAATTACGTATATTTTACACACTCTTGCATGGTTCTTGTATTTAAATTTGTCTTTTAGATTTTTATTTTTGCATGTGAGAGACAGAGAGAGAGTGAAAAGGAGAGAGAGAGAGAGACAGGGAAACGGGCCCTCAAGTGGGTCCTCACAGTAGCACTCCACTCCAGTCCTCAGCCTCCCTGACACATGGTCATGCACACATAACTGGCAAGTTCACGCGAGCCCAGTCGTGTTGCCACACCGCATAGCTGACCCGTTTCTCTATTAAAAATTTATTATTATTATTATTATTATTATTAATCTGGAGAGTGTGTGGTTTATAGGGATGTGAGTTTCAGGCTGATGAGGAACTGCAGTGGCTGCTTCAGTGTCCACCGTGACAGGCAGAGCTGAACCTCACAGAGTTATTGCCATGTGTGTCTCTGGTCAGGGTGAGGACAGAGACCGTGCAGTAGTGGAAGTGGAGGTGGAGGGTGTGCGAGTGCAGCTCACACCCCCAGGTGCGTGTCTGCAGCTCGCGGTGCAGCTGGGGCCGCTGCTCTTCTTTCCCGGGATGTGCCTTCAGCCTGGATCAGCCTCTCGACTCCTTCAGAACCAAGGGCTCCAGGGATGGGAGGCTTTTTGTTCACGCCATTAAACTGCAAGGAATATAAACACATTATGCGACGTTTGGATGTCACCCTGAGAAATAAGGAGGGAAACCAGAGCTCTTGGGTGCACAGTGGCTCCCGCAGGTCCTGACGTCCACTGCGGGGACAGCTGGGTCCTAGGTGGCTTCCCCGAAGCTGACACTCCATGGAGACCTGCAGACTCAGGACAGCTTGGAAGGAGGGAGGAGGCACCTGGGGGAGGAGCATGTGCTGACCTGCAGGGAGGGTGCAGGCTTCCCTCGAGGGGATGCTGCACCTGGGGACTTCCAGGTGGGCCTAAGTTGAGGCAGCACCTCTGGATCAGGGTCACAGGTTGTCGTCAAACCAAACCCCTCTGCAGAGAGGCTCGAACTGTGGGAGGCAGTTGTGTGGACATCAGCACCTCCCAAGGAGGCCCAGCCCTGAGCTAGAGGACACACCTTCAATATTTGGTTCAAGAACGGGCCCAGACACCAATACCTGGAAACTGACTATGAAAACTACGGATTGATATGAGCTGCCTGGGTCAGTCCACTCAGGTCCTTCCTTCATATGTCACTAAACGTCCCTCAAATCACCATGACAGACAGGACATGCCAGTCCTACACCCACCCCTGACTCACTCTCTGCAGAGCTTATCTGGGGGGCTGGGAGGAAGGACAATCTGAGGGCTCAGGTCTGGCTGAGCTGGACAAGCTTGGCTCCTGCTATGTCCTCAGTCCTTCTGGGACTACAGGGACAGTGTGACCCAGATGGGGAAGAGGGTTTGTGTCTCACTTCCCCATCTGCCTGTGTCACTGTGGGATTTTTATCGTTGTCTGCTGACTCACAGTAATAGTCAGCCTCGTCCTCAGCCTGGGCCCCAGTGATGGTCAGGGTGACCGTCTTTCCTGAGCTGGACCCAGAGAATCGGTCAGGGACTCCCGAGGGCCGCTCGGTATCCTTATATATAACCACCACAGGGGCCTGGCCCGGGTGCTGCTGGTACCAATCAGTATATATTTTATCCAGTAAATCTCCAGAGCAGGTGATGGTGGCCGTCTGTCCCAGGGCCACTGACACCGAGGATGGCTGAGTCAGCTGGTAGGAGGCCGCGGCCCCTGCGAAGAGGAGAGGAGAGGAGGACTGAGGAGGAAGGACGTGTTACCACAGACGCCTTTCCAATGTTATTCCAGGGCTGAGTCGGGGTTCAGGGCAGGGTCCTGTGGGGGCCAGACTTGGGGCAGGGCCTGGGGCAGCACCTGTGTAGAGAGTCAGAAGAGGAAGCAGGAGAGGGGTCCAGGCCATGGTGGAGACACCCCAGAGCTATGCCTCAGAGCCCAAAGCTGGGGAGGGCCCCCAGGTCTCTCTTATCCTGAGGTAGGGTGACTCCTCATGCAAATGTCCTCCTTCCTTCTGTGGCTGTGGGTGGCTCCCTGCTGAGCAGAGAAAGGCTGGGCTTTCAGGAGGGTGTCCATGGGGCTGTCCCCAAGGCCTGTGCCCATTATCTCAGACTCTCTGGTGTTGAGGGGAAAAGTGCTCACACACACATACATACACACACATGCACCCCTCAGGCTGGGCCAGGGCTCCTTCTCCGGGCTGGGCAAGACCCCTTCATTCCCCTCTCTGGTGAGAAGACAATCTCTGGAGTGCACTGGGCCAAGCTTGGACTGGTGCTCTTGGGGTCAGGGGTCATGCTAGAGCCGGGGAGTTTAGAGTATCATGACTGGACAAAGTATAAATAGCCATGCACCTCTGTGAGACTACTCATTACGTATTAGGAAATGAAAAAGGGGTGAACCAAACTCTTCTGGAAATTGTTAAGCATTCACATTCTTGAGCCCAAAACTACACATACACTGTGCATAATTGCTAAGATGAACCTCATAAAAATTAAACGCTTTTATAAAAATATTTTTAAGGGCCTGCCAGTGGCGTGGTGGCTAAGTCAGCTGGATCCCACAGGCCTGACTGAGCAGATCAAATCCCAGAACTGGCAGCTTCAAAAATATGCGGGTCTCACAGTTGTGCACGCCTAACTCCTGACAGGAAGGATCGAGGGAGAAGGAACCGCAGTGTCTCTTTGTCCGTGGGATGTGTGTTCTTCATTTCTCTGTTTCTCTTTGTCTCTCATTGCAGAATGATTGCACCCACTGAAAAATTAATTTTTTTCTATGTTTCTGATTTTAGCCAAAAGACACACGTACTCAACAGACAGAGGCAGAGAGAAAGAGAAGAGAGAAATCACTCTTTGAGGAGATGGCCATGCGACAATCTCTTCTTCTCCTCTCTGGATTTGGGCATGCATACACAGGTGCCTGGCATTTCTCAAGCCAACAGATCAGGGATTCGAACCACATAGTTGGTCATGTGGAACCTAGTGCCCTAATCTCACACTCTCTGCTGGCCCTAAAAAGATTTTTTTTTAAATTGTATTTTTTTCGGGGTAAAATATGTGGTTTCGTGTGCTCGTACACAGTGAAATAACTGCTGTAGTCAGTCAAATGATCATGGTCACCATCTTGAAAAATTAAGGGTCATTTTGGTTTTGTTTTGGTGCCATGAGCACTCATACCCTGCTCCCAACAGATTTCTAGCACAGCCTGGGAGATCTTAAAGGAAGGGCCAGGTGGTGTCAGGGCAGAGTGGATTCACCCAACAGAAGGGTCTCAGGGGGAGCCTCAGACACACCCTCTGCACTAGACCTCTGCCAGGGCAGTTATCAGGGCCCCCTAATGAAGGCCCACAGTGCCCCCTGGTGCTTGCAGGACAAATGTCACCTACCTGTGCCTACTTCAGACAGAATGACCCCTTTGGATCCTAAAGCAATACAGATGTTTTCTGGATGTTTATAATCACCAGCTCAACCAGACCTTCCCAATAACCCCCAGAAATCCTGATCTAAGAAGGAAATCTCATCCCATCTATGACCAGGGACCATCAATGGGAGGTGAAATGATTTCCCCAAAGACCCAGACAGTAGTGGGAGGGGCCCAGGGCCAGGAGTCTCAGCTCACAGTGGCCTTCCGCCTTCTTGCACCTGCCCCCTTCTCATGCTCTCTCCCCTAGGCCTCCTGGGCCCTCTTGTCATAGCCACTCTGCAGGGTCTACGAACTCTGACCTCCTGAGCTCTGTGGACAGAGGAGGGGACACTTGCTCTGCTCCCTCCAGGACTAGAGACAAAAGAGGGTGTGTCAGTGGTGACAGCAGACATATCAGAGGCTTGATCTGGCTCCACTTTACAGGCCGTGTCCTTAAATATTAAGGTCAAGATACCATTTTTGTGAAATCAAGGCTGCTTTTGTACAATGAAAGGGGAAAAAAAGGTAATGGGGAAATAATAAAAAGAGAGAGAGTCACTTTATTGGCTACAAACCCATGAATGATGATAACAAAGCCCCTGCAAACTTGGACACAGTAATGCCAGGTGCAGACGGTAATCCCAGATCTCTGTTCTTTAATATTAATAAGAAGGGAGTTCTCCATGGAAGCTGAGGACTAGTGCTTTCAGGGAATGAGAGAAATGAAGATTTTCTGCTGAGAATTCACCCCGGTAGAGTCCCTTGTATCCTTTTCTCTGTCTCTCTGTCACTCTCTTTTGTTTCATTTTAAATGTTTTTTTTCTTTTTTTAAGATTTTTTTTAAGGTAAAGTATTTTCTTGACTCTCAGATTCTACTTTATCTTGCTAGTAATCCCCTTTCCCCCCTCCCACTAAGGAGAGGCAAAAAGGGCAGGTCTTTAGAAGAAGACCGAGTCCTCTGTGGGAGTTGAGAACTAGTGCATTTGTGTGACTTGCTCATGTGGCCTGCATTTTTCATTTGTTGTGTTCTAAAAGAAAGAAATAAAGTATTTTTCTTTGTCTTTTTTTTTTCTTGACCTTTTCCTTGTACCTCATCAGTTTATTGCTCAGCTACCACGCACTGAGCAGATCTGTGAACTGTAGCCAAACAACCGAGTACTATTAGGGTTCTAGTAATCCTCTTTCTGCCCTCCCACTAACGAGAGGCAAAAAGGGCAGTCCTTTAGAAGAAGACCGAGTCCTCTGTGGGAGTTGAGAACTAGTGCATTTGTGTGACTTGCTCATGTGGCCTGCGTTTTTCATTTGTTGTGTTCTAAAAGAAAGAAATAAAGTATTTTTCTTTGTCTTTTTTTTTTCTTGACCTTTTCCTTGTACCTCATCAGTTTATTGCTCAGCTACCACGCACTGAGCAGATCTGTGAACTATAGCCAAACAACCGAGTACTATTAGGGTCAAGATATTTATCAATTCCCAG
>NW_006159465.1:264357-268814 GCF_000334495.1 Tupaia belangeri chinensis | reverse complement strand
GCCCTATAGCGAAAAAACCTCTCCAAAAAAAAAAAAAAACTTCTAGAAATCAGGAGAATGGAATAACCCATCAGATGTTTAGAATTCACTGCAGAGGCACAAGAAATGTGAGAAACCAAGAACATACCTCTCCCCCAAGGGAAAAGAATAACTCCTGTTTATCCACAGACCGTACAATGGAACTCACAGAAAGATCGGACAAAGAATTTAGAATATTTATAGTGACAGAGCTAGCAGAGCTAGAAGGAAAGAGAGACGGTGAATTCCAGAAGAGGCAGGAGAAAAGAGGTGATGAGTTTCAGGAGGTGAGGAAGTTCTTGTGAGACCTGAAAGAGGAAATATGCACCATTAAAAAGAATCAAATGGAACTGTTGGAGATGAAGGCTATATATAATACAGGATGTCAAAACCTCCCTTAAAAGTATTAAAAGCAGACTGGATCATACAGAAAGTTCAATCTCAGATGTCGAAGACAAAATCACTGGGCTAGAAAAATCCATCGTGAAGACTAAAAAAATAGCCTACAAACAGAGAATAATATACGAGAAATACTAGATACATTAAATGTCCAAACCTCTGGATAATCACTATCCCAGAAGGTGAAGAGACTAGTAAGAGCATTGATCATCTATTCCATGAAATCCTGGAAGAAAACGTTCCAAACCTAGAGAGGCATTCGAGATCCAGACCCAAGAAATACAAAGGACCCCAATCATAATCAACCCAAGAAAATCTTCTCCAAAACACATCACAGCAAGATTGACAAAAACTAAGGACAAAGACAAGCTACTCAGACTGGCAAGAGGGAAACTTCAAGTTGTCTACAAAGGATAGCCCATCACTGTATCAGTGAACCTCTCATTGGCATCAATGCGAGCAAGGAAAGAATGGGAAAATGTACTCAAAGTATTGAGTGAAAACAAATTTAAACTAAGAATACTATATCCGGCAAGATTATCCTTCAGAGGGGAAGAGAAGACAAGAACATTCTCAGATAAACAAAATCGGAAAGAATTTACCAACACCAGACCAGTTCTCCAAGAAGTTCTGAAGGGAGTGCTAGATCAGGAAAACTAAAGTCAGACACACAGAAATAAGAGTTCAAAAACAACTAAGAAAACATCCAGCTTAATGGTAGGGTTGACAAGGCCAGAGTTGAACGTTATCTTCCAGAATTTTAATGGAAAGATTAGACCACCACAGAAGATAAAGTACATGAGTCTCAACTGGTGTAAAAGAATTTTAGGACTGTCGACTAAATCATTATGAATCGTCTCTGCTTTATTTTCCACAGTTGAGGATTTTGGGTTCTCTTGAGTTGTCGACACATCCACGTACCTCCTATATGAACCGGATCCTAACCTGTTTCCTGCCTTTAAGTCTGAAGCAAAGTTGTCTTAACATGTTTTGATTTTAATTGATTAAAGCTCAAGCTTTCTTAAAATTAAAAAATATATTTAAAAAACATTTAATAATCACAGTAAACTATATAACCTCAGCTAGGTGCTACTTTTCAGTATATTCATTCTACTCACAGTTTCATGCCTAAAGTCAATGTGTATTCACAGATATGTATATGCAGCTGAACTTGCTATTGAGAGTAGTCAGAATGGGACCAGCAGTTAGCATAATGGGTATGTCGCTTCACTCCCATGTAGTCGACCGCAGTGGGAGTCCTTGACTCAGTGGCTTAAACTCACACCGGGCGCGTGTGTGTGCGTGTTCAAGATCTCGAGAGGAGAATGGAGGAGAAGGGATTGTGGCGTGGCCATCCCTCCTGGGGTGTGATTTCTCGCTTTCCGTCTCTCTGTCTCTCTCTGTCTTTCTGGTGAGCGCATGCACCTTATAGCCAACACCTCTCCAAAAATAAAAAGTAAGAAATGGATGGGGGCACCGTTTCCTGGAGGTGCTGATGGCTCAGTGGCCCAAAGGAGACGCAGGGCCTGGGATCTCTGCCTCAGGCTGTCATCAAACCAGACCCCAATGAGGAGGGGCACGCACTACGGGAGGCAGGTTTCTGGAACGCAGCCCCTCCCAGGGAGGCCCCAGCTCTGAGCTGGACGATGTCGCTCACAGTTTGGTGGAAGGACGGGCCCAGACGGCCTCCTTAGAAACCCAGGGATCAAGACCACAGAACTGATGTGAGCTGGTCCCTGTCGGTCCACACCGGCCTTTTCTTTACATTCGACAAGACATCCGTCCCAACACCATGACAGCCTGGACCTGCCAGGACTAAACCCATCCGTGACTCTCCACAGAGCCTGCCTGCAGGGCTGGGAGGAAAGGCACCTGGGGGCTCAGACCTGGATGAGCAGGGCCAGCCCTGCTCCTGGCTGTGTCCCCGCCCTCCTAGGGCTGCAGGGAGAGTGTGAGGCAGTCTGGGGAAGCAGTTTGTGTCTCACTTCCCCATCTGCCTGTGTCACCGTGACATTGTCTGCTGACTGACAGTAATAGTCAGCCTCGTCTTCAGCCTGGGCCCCAGTGATGGTCAGGGTGGCCGTTCCACCTGAGCGGGAGCCCGAGAATCGGTCAGGGACCCCTGAGGCCTGTTCATCATCATAATAGATGAGCAGTGCAGGGCGCTGGGCTGGCTTCTGCTGGTACCAGTGAACATAATTGTTTTCAAAGTCTCCTCCCTGGCAGGTGATGCTGACTGTCCCTCCCAGGGCCACAGACAGAGCAGAGGGCTGAGTCAAAACAGAGGAGGCCACAGATCCTGCAAGAGAGGACAGGAGAAGTGAGCCTGAGGCTGAGGGTCTCCTTCCCAGAGGGCCCCACACCCTGCAGCACCCCCTGTGCTGAGCTGAATGTCAGGCCAGGCTGGTCCCTGGTTGTGTGGGGCTCAGCACTGGGGGCAGCACCTGTGCAGAGAGTGAGGAGTGGGAGCAGGAGAGGGGTCCAGGCCATGGTGAAGACAACCCAGAGCTATGCCTCTGAGCCCACAGCTGGGGAGGGCCCCCAGGCCTCTCTTATCCTGAGGGAGGGGTGGCTCCTCATGCAAATGTTCCTCTTACTTCTGTAGCTGTGGGTGGCTCCCTGCTGAGCAGAGAAGGCCTGGGCTTCAGGAGGGTGTCCCATGGGCCTGCCCAGGATCTCAGACTCTCTGGTGTGGAGGGAGAAAGTGCTGCCCTAGCACACACACACACACACACACACACACACACACACACATAAACACACCCACACCTCAGGCTGGGCCTGGGTTCCTTCTCTGGGCTGAGTAAGACCCCTTCATTACCCTCTGTAGTCTGAGTGTATCCGTTAGTGCACTGGGCCAATCCTGGGCTAGCAGTCTTGAGGTCAGGGGTCATGCTGGGACTGGGGAGGTAGGACTATCATGATTGGACAAAGTGTAAATAGCCATGTACCTCTGTGAGAATACTCATTTCGTATTAGGAAAATAAAAGAGGGTGAACCACACTCTTCTGGGATATGTTAAATATTCACATTCTTGAATCCAACACCGTGTGCATAACGTGGCACTGTGCATAATTACTAAGATGAACCTCATACAAATTAAAAGTTTCTATGAAAATATTTGTAAGGGCCTGCCAGTGGCATGGTGGCTAAGTCAGCTGGGTCCCAGAGGCCTGACTGAGCAGATCAAGTCCCAGAACTGGCAGCTTCGAAAGGTCTCACAGTCATGCACGCCTAAATCCTGACAGGAAGGATCAAGGGAGAAGGAACTGAAGTGCATCATTCTCCGTGGGTTGTGTGTTCATCATTTCTCTGTTTCTCTTTGTCTCTCATTGCAAACTTTGCACCCACTGGAAAATTAATATTTTCTTATTTTTTTAGATTTTTGCCATAAGGCACATTCCCTCACCAGAGAAAGGCACAGAGAGAGGCAAAAGAGAAATCACTTCTTGGGGAGATGGCCATGCCACAATCCCTTCTCCTCCATCCTCCTCTCTGGCTTTGGGCATGCATACACAGGTGCCTGGCATTTCTCAAGCCACCAGGTCAGGGATTTTCAAACAACACAGTTGGCCCTGTAGAACCCACTGCCTTAACCTTACACTATCTGCGGACCCTAAAAAGATATGTTTTCTTTCTTTAAATTGTATTCTTCAGGGCACAATCTATGTTTCACGTGCCCGTGCACAGTGCAATAGCTGCCTTTGTCAGTCAAACTACTGTATTCATCATCCTGCAAAATTAAGGTTAGTTTTGTCTTGTTTTGGTGCCATGAGCACCCACACCCTGCTCCCAGCAAATTTCCAGAACAGGGTAGGAGAGGTCAGAGGAAGGACAGGTGGTGTCAGGGCAGAGTGGATTCACCCACTGAAGGGTGTCAGGGGAAGCCTCAGTTATGCCCTCTGCACTTGAGCTGGTCCAGGGCACTTGGGGTTATCAGGGTCCCAAAACCAAGGCCCACAGTGCCCCCTGGTGCCTGCAGGACAAATGTCACCTCCCTGTGCCTACTTCAGACAGAATGCCCACTTAGGGCCCTGAAA
>NW_006159465.1:262268-264272 GCF_000334495.1 Tupaia belangeri chinensis | reverse complement strand
ATTCTTATCCCATCTATGCTCAGGGGCCATCATGGGAGGTGACATGATTTCCCCAAAGACCCAGACAGTAGTGGGAGGGGCCTAGGGCTAGGAGCCTCAGCTCAGAGCTGCCCTCAGCCTCCCTGCCCTGCCTCCTGCCTCCTTCTCCTCCCTCCCTGATACTCCTGGGCCCTCTTGTCACTCCCTCTCTGCTTTTCCCAGCTGCCCTGTCGTCCTGAGCTTGTGGACAGAGATCAGGATGCTCCTTCTGCTCCCTCCTGGGTAGCAAACGGAGGAGGGCGTGTCCGTGGTGACACCAGAGATGTCAGAGGCCTGACCTGGCTCGAACACACAGGGCATGTCCTTAAATATCAAGGTCAGGATTCCACTTCTGTGAGCTGAAGGCTGTTTTAATACAGTGAACAAAAGGTAAAGGAGATACATTAATAAGCCATGTGGTTTATTGGCTACGGGCCCACGACTGATGATAACAAAGACACTTCTAACTGATACACTAAATGGCAGGTGTAGCAGGTAATCCCAGTCCTGCATTCCTCTTTAATATTAGTAACTAGAAAACTCATCAGTACGGGGGGGAACAATTTGAAGATAAGTATGTGCGCATGGTTAATAATTAAAGAGAAATATATATTTGAGTACATATGCTTTACCTGCGTGTATATACAGTTGTACACTCATATTACAAACACACACACATTTGTTAAAATTATCCTCTCAGTGCTGTTCCCAGAACCACCCAAGTTGTCTCTACTGTGTCTTAATTCCCATTCATCTCATCATACTTCTGCATTTCCCTTTACTTCAACGGTTGGTTTCTATGTAGGAGTGTGTTTCCAACTTGGCAAACATTTGTGAATTTCATGAGGGGGTGTTCGTTACTGATTCCTTCGTCTATCATACTGTATTTAGATCGTGTGCTTCATGGTATTTTCATCACTTGTACTATACTGATTCTTTTTAATGCTTGGAAGATCTGCCCTGGAGGGAGGGGCAGGGCCTTCCTGTGTGTGCAGATCTACCTCCTGCTCTAGGCCATGGCGGGAGGGCAGGGAGCTCTCCTGCATCAGAGTCTTCACAGCCTGCAGCTCCACAGCGACTCCCATCTGCATCCTCGCTCTTCCAGGCCGTCCTCAGGTGAGTCTCTTCTGGGCTGAGAGTGTGAGCATAGCCCACGTTGTCTCTGAGAGCCCCGGGGCCTGGGCTTCCTGAGGTGCAGATGCTCTGGGCTAAGCCCCAGGGAACTCTCACTTCCTCTGAGCTGACAATCAGCCTTTGACTCCTCAAGTCCTTCTCAGGCCACCTGGGTCTTGGTCCTTCACTGCTCCTTCCTGGAAGGAGCTGCCAGAAAACACTGACGTGAGGGTCCCCACTCCCATGACTCTCCTGTGACCCCCCACTCCCTCCACCTGCAGACCTCACGAAGGGTCTTTCTCAGTGGTGTCTCCATAGAGCTGAGACATGGTCTGGGTCATTCCAGGTCTTCTCTGGTCTTCAGGGCCTAAAGGTTAGGTCACAGATCAAAGTCACTGGAAATGACCAGCCTAGTGACCAAGGAACAAGCTGAGGCTGCAGAGGTTCAGGAAGGAGCTGCCATGTCTTAGGGAGGCAGGGGAGGGAGGGGCAGAGACTCCTCCATGTGCAAGGGTCTCTCCTGTCATGTGACCAGGGTGGGAGGGAGGACAGGGCACTGTGAGGCAGGCTGGTGGCAGGTTTGTGTCTCACTTCCCCATCTGCCTGTGTCACTGTGACAATATTGTTACTACTGCCCCACACCTGACAGTAATAGTCGGCCTCGTCCTCGGCCTGGGTCCCGCTGATGGTCAGGGCAGCTGTGTTCCCTGAGTTGGAGCCTGAGAATCGGTCAGGGATCCCTGAGGGCCGCTTGTTATCATTATAGATGACCAGCCTGGGGGACGTGCCTGGCGTCTGCTGGTACCAGTGCACGCTTTTCCTTCCAATGTTGTCTCCTCCACAGGTGATCCGGGCCGTCTGTCCCAAGGCCCC
>NW_006159465.1:260056-261846 GCF_000334495.1 Tupaia belangeri chinensis | reverse complement strand
GGGCTGGTCCCAGAGCCCTGGGGCTGGGCCGTGGCTGAGCCTGGGCAGCACCTGTGCAGTGAGCGAGGAGGCCCAGGAGGAGAGGGGCCCAGGCCATGGTGCTCCTGAGGCTGCTTCCTAGGCCCAGGCTGGGCTGCTTCCTCCCAGGCCTGTCTTATCCCCTGGCTGGAGAGAGCTGCCCCTTATGCAAATCAGCCAGAGCTCAGGTGCTGCTTGAGGGGCTCTGTGGTCTCCAGAGAAGGAATAGTCCAAGGATTTAGGACAGTGGGGCTGCACACACACCTGAGTCCACAGGGTTCTCCCTCCCATCTAGGCCAAGTCTGTGCCAACATGTCCCAGATTATGCTCAGTCCTCGTTCCTGGGTGGCCACGCAGAGCACAGGGTTGATTCTCTCTGCATTTTCCAGGCAGCCTGAGCTCTGCCCTTGGGGTGACCCTGGGTCTCCTTCTGGACAGGGGCAGAGACACACTGGACAGCAGTGCCTGTGGGACTTGGTCAGGAGGGAGGTGCTGATTTGGGTCTAGGAGCCGAGAGGTCCATCCTGCGCTGGGGCAGAGTCTAGGTGCTGAGTCTAGGGCTGGCTCCACATTCAGAGGACACCTTCCTGGCCTGATGCAGTGACCCTCTTCCTCCCTCTGTACAGGGGACGGCACGAGGCTTGGACAGATGCAGGGACCTACCCCAGATCCCAGCCACTGAGGGCCAGAGTCAGGATGGAATCCCTTCATATCCACGTGTACATGGAGTGTTGAAAGATTCCCGAGATGCTGGAAGGTTCTGCCGTTGGCCGTGAGCTCCTGGACAGGTCACAGGTCTGTGCCTCAGTCTCCCCAGTGGGGGCGAGGGCCAAGGACAGACTCGGGATGGAGACCTGTGTGCTGTGCAGGAGAGTGAGGGCGGGTGCAGACTCTGGCAGGAAATCATGTGAGTGTCTGTGTTAATTCAGGTCCCAAGTCCTGGGAAAGGGTTTGAAGTGATGAAAACTTATTAAGTCACCAAAAGGAGACTGAGCAGGGCCCTGGGACTCCCTCACTGGGAAATCAGGATGAGGAGACTAGGAAGCTGCCCCAGAAGCAACCAGCAAATCCCATGGACAGGGGAGGGTGGAGGAGTGTCCAGAGAGGAGGAACAGCTGCGTGGGCAGGACAGGGGCACTCAGAGCACAGGGTTGGGGGAGGGACAATGTGAGCACAGGGAGAGGAGAAGTGTGAGCACAGGGGAGGGGCAGGAACACATGTCCCCACGGGGGAGGGAGGGAGGTCTCAGAAGGGGCCTCAGAGGACGCATCAGTCCTGCCCTCTGCACTTGAGAACTGCCAGGGACTTAGATGATCAGGGTCCCCTAACAAAGGCCCACCGCACCCCCTGGTGCCCACTGCATGAATGGCACCCAATCTATGTCACTAGTTCATGCAGAATGACCTATTTGGGCTCTTAATATAATCCAGAGAGGTTAGTGTTACACTCACCCGACTTCTGTCCATGTTATCTACCAACCCTCAGCAGTCCTGAGATTAAAGCACCATCTCTTTTCTATTGATGACCACAGAACCTTCCAGAAGGTTCCTCAAAGTCCCAAAAAGCAGTGGGAGGAGCCCAGGGCCCAAGAGACTCAGCTCAGAGTTGCCCTCAGCCTCCTGCCCTGCCTCCTGCCCCTCCTGCTCCTCCCTCCACCAGGCTCCTGGACCCTCTTGTCACAGCCTCTCTGCTTGCCCTCATGCTTTGTCATCTAAGCTTTGTGGACAGAGGTGGAGACCGTCCTTCTGTTCTCTCTTGGGCGGGTAACACAG
>NW_006159465.1:228741-259482 GCF_000334495.1 Tupaia belangeri chinensis | reverse complement strand
GACACAGGGCCGGATCCGCTTTTGTCCTGTGGTTTTTCACCGTTCTGATTTCCATCTCAGTCCATCAACTCTGGCACTTTGAATGATGGCCAGGCAGAGATGCATTCACTGGTTCTTGTGCCATGAATGTCGGCCAAGAGACTGTTTTCTCAACTGTTTGCACATTCAAAAATCACTAATACTTGGATCAGCACATGGCATAGCAGTTATGTTGTTGTACTCCCACGTGTCTGACTGCAGTTCAAGGCCTGGACCCAGTGACTTGAAAGTCAGGCCAGACGTGTTTGTAGATTTCAGACTTATACAGTCCAGGGGGATGGGCCTGGGATGGAAGCAAGGAGAAGATGCGAGAAAACATGGGAGAAGATCAGGACCTGGCCCACTTCTGACCCATGAGATCCAGGTTTCTGAGATGCACATACGTGTGCTGCGTGGGCAGCCCAAGAGTAGGGCTGGAAAGTCCCCCTTCAGAAAGACAGGTACCTGTACCCTCCTGTTGACCCAGAGACCTCATTCACTGTGTCTGTGAGTAGCATGTGCTGTTCCCAGCCCCTGTCCCCAAGGCTTGTGCCCAGGATCTCAGACTCTCTTGTGTGGAGGGAGAAAGTGCTGCCCCAGCACACACACACACACACACACACACACACACACACACACACACACGTACTCACACAAACCCTCTCAGCTAGAACCCTGGGCTCCTTTTCTGGGCTGGTCAAGATCCTATCATTTCTCTCTCTGGAGCTGAGACTGTCCTTGGAGTCAGGGGAGCAGAGCCTGTGCAGGAGTTGTTGGGGTCAGAGGTCATGCTGGGCTGAGCAGGTCAGAATATCATAGTTGGACAAAGTGTAAACAGCCACGCACCTATGTGAGCATACTCGTCATGTATTAGGGGAAGAGAGGGGGGAGCAAACTGTTCAGGACTTGTGTTAAGGATTCACATTCTTGACTCCAGAACCACGAATGTATTGTTCATAATTGCTATGTCAAACCTCATAAAAATTTAAATGATTGGGGCGGCAGGTAGCGAGGTGGTTAAAGACAGTGGGTTCTCACATGGCCAACTGTAGTTCACGTCCCAGGCTTGGCAACTTGCTTTCTCCCTTTTTCTCTCTCTCTGTCCCTCTCTGGTCAAATTGAAATGAACAAATAAATAAATTAATTTAATTAAATATTCTTTAAAAAAATTTTAAAATGTTTTATTAAAAGTTTATTTTTGGAGAGGTTTTTGCTATAGGGCACGTGCGCTCACCAGAAAGACAGAGAGAGACAGAGACAGAAAGCGAGAAATCACCTCCCGGGGGAATGGTCACACCGCAATCCCTTCTCCTCCATTATCTTCTCAGGATCTTGGGCACACATGCACACGTGCCTGGAGTGAGTTTAAGCCACCGGGTCTGGGACTTGAACCATGGTTGACTACATGGGAGCCCAGCGATATAGCCATTATGCCAACTGTTGGTCCCTTATTAAAATATTTTTAAAGAACCTGCCAGTGTCGTGGTGATTAAGGCAGCTGGATACCACAGGGTTGATTGCACAGTTTGAGTCCCAGAACTGCAGCTTTGAAAATAAACTTCTCTCATGGCTGTCCATGCCGACAATCCTGACAAGAGAGCTCTGTGGAAAAGGAGTTGCAGTGTGAGCATTCCTCATGAGATACGTGTTCTTCCTTGCTCTGTTTTTCTTTGTCTCTCCGTAGAATGCTTGTACCCACTGGAAATTAAATTGTTTTTTCTATTTTTTAGATTTCTGTCATAAGGGACATGCCCTCACCTGACAGAGGCAGAGAGAGAGGGAAGAGAGAAATTCACCCCTTGGGAAGATGGCCATGCCACAATCTCTTCTCCGCTCTCCTCTCTGGATTTGGGCATGCACACACAGGTGCCTGGCATTTCTGAAGCCACCAGGCCAGGGACTTGAAGCATACAGTTAGCCATGTGGAATCTAGCACCTTAAACTCACACTACCCACTGGCCCTAAATATATATGTTTTTAAAATTGTATCCTTACAGGTTCAATATGTGGTTTCGTGTGCTCATACACAGTGCCATAGCTGCCGTAGTCAGTCAAATTATCATGTCCACCTTTTGAAAAATTAAGGTTAGTTTTGTTTTGGTTTTGTGCCATGAGCACCACACCCTGCTCCCAACAGACTTCCAGCTGTGGGTAGGAGGTCAGAGGAAGGGCCAGGTGGTGTCAGGGCAGAGTGGATTCACCCACAGAAGGGTCTCAGGGGAAGCTTCAGCCACGCCCTCTGCACTTGAGCTCTGCCAGGGCACTTGGGGGGGTTATACAGGGTTCCCAAACCAAGGCCCACAGTGCCCCCTGGTGCCTGCAGGACAAATGTCACCCACCTGTGCCTACTTCAGACAGAATGCCCACTTAGGGCCCTGAAACAATCCAGATGTTTCCTCAGTGTTTTGCAGGCACCAGCTCAGCCAGAAGTTCCCAATAACCCCCAGCAGCCCTGAGCTTAACGCAGGAAATCTCATCCCATCTATGACCAGGGACCATCATGGGAGGTGACATGATTTCCCCAAAGACCCAGACAATAGTGGGAGGAGCCAAGGGCCAGGAGACTCAGCTCAGAGCTACCCTCAGCCTCTCTCCCTGCCTCCTGCCTCCTTCTCCTCCCTCCCTCATACTCCTGGGCCCTCTTGTCACAGCCTCTCTGCTTTTTCCAGCTGCCCTGTCCTCCTGAGTTCTGTGGACAGAGGTGAGACCCCTCCCTCTGCTCCCTCCAGGGTAGCAAACGGAGGAGGGTGTGTCCGTGGTGACACCAGGGATGTCAGAGGCCTGAACTGGCTCAGCCACACAGGGCATGTCCTTAAATATTAAGGTCAGGATTCCACTTCTGTGCACTGAAGGCTGTTTTAATACAGTGAAAACAAAGGGAAAGGAGATACAATAATAAGACATTTCGTTTATAGGCTACAAGCCCATGATTGATGATAACAAAGACACTTCTAACTCAGACACACCAATGGCAAGTGTAGCAGGTAATCCCTGTTCTGCATTCCTCTTTAATATTAGTAACAAGAAACCCCACAAGTACAGGGGAGAACAATTTAAAAATGAGTAGGTGTACACATTTAATAATTAAATATAAATATATATTTGAACACATATGCTATACATGTGTGTATATATAGATGTACATGCACACCCCGGACACACACACACACACGTATATACAAGCATATGTTAAAATTATCCTCTCAGTGCTATTACCAGGTATATACAAGCGTTTGTTAAAATTATCCTCTCAGTGCTATTACCAGAACCCCCTAAGTTGTCTCTACTGTGACTTAATTCCCATTCAACTCATTATACTTTTAAATTTCCCTTTAATTCAATGATTCGTTTCTATGTAGGAATGTGTTTCCAACTTTGCAAGTATTTGTGCGTTTTATGATGAGATTTCTGTTACTGATTTGTAATTCCATTGTGTTATGTTTAAATAATGTGCTTCAGGGTATTTCCATCTTTAATACTATATTGATTCTTTGTAATGCTGAAAAGATCTATCCCGGAGAAGGTTGCAGGCACTCCCTGGAGGGAGGGGATAGGACCCTCCTGTGTCTGCAGACCCACCTCCTGCTCTTGGCCATGGCCATGGTGGGAGGGCAGGGAGTTCTTCTGCATTGGCTCCTTCAGGGCTTGCAGCTCCACAGCGACTCCCATCTGCGGACAGCACCCTGGCTTCCCCAGGCCATCTTCAGGTGAGCCTTCTCTGTGCTGGGACTGGGAGCAAAGCCCCTCAAAGCATCTCCCCTGGGGCCCTGCAGTGTCAGCTCTCAGGGCTCTTAGAACCACAGACCCCAGGTCAGACCTGCAGCTGCAGCTGCATCACTGAGAGCCCAGGGGTCTTTGCTCCCTGAGGTGCAGGTGCTCTGGGCTCAGCCCCAGGGAGCTCTCACTTCCTATAAACTGACAGCCAGCCCTTAACTTGCCAAGTCCTTCTCAGGTCACCTGGGTCTTGGTGCTTCACTGCCCGGCCATGGTCTTCTGTCCCAGTATCCTGCACAAGGAGGGCAGCTGACTGAGCTCATGGGAGACCACTGACCTGCAAGAGAGGATATGAGAGAGGAGGTGAGACTGAGGCCAAGGGGATTATACCCAGTGGCTCCGAGAGCCCAGGAGGTGATTCTCAGTGCGTTTTACAGGCACCCTGAGTTCTTCCCACGGGCTGATCCTGGGTCTCCTTCTGAACATGGGCAGAGACACCCTGCTGTGACTGTGGGACTCGATCAGGGGATGTTGACTTTGGTCTGGGAGCCGAGAGGTCCATCCTGGGTTGTGACAGAGTCCAAATGCCAGGTCTAGTGCCGGCTCCAAATTCAGAAGGGACCTTCCAGAGCCCGATACTGTGGCCCTCCTCCTCCCTCTGTACAGGGTGCAGTGCAAGGCTTGGACAGGTGCAGGGACCTACCCCAACTCCCAGCCACTGAGGGCTAGAGCTGGGATGAAAACACTTGCTATCCACATGCACATGGAGTGTTGAAAGAGTCTCCAGGTGATGGGAGGTTTTGCACTTATCCTTGAGGTCCTGGGACAGGTCATAGGTCTGTGCCTCAGTGTCCCCAGTGTGGGCAATGGACAAAGATAGACTCTGGATGGAAAACTGTGTGCTGTACAGGAGAGTGAGGGAGGGCTGCAAACTCCCAGAAACTCATATGAATGTCTATTTTAATTTTGTTGCCTTGAGGTGCTGCGAAAGTGTATGAAGGGATGAAAACTTACTGAGTCACCAAAAGCCTGAGCAGTGAGCTTGGGCCTCAATCGCTGGAGATAGGATCAAGAAACTGGGCAGCTGCTCCAGGAGAGACCAGAAAGCCAGCGACAGGGGAGAGTGGAGGAGCGTCCAGGGTTGAGGAACAGCTGTGTGGCAAGACATGGGTTCTCAGAGCATGGAAGACAGAGAGGGACACATGTAAGAAGGGGCCTCAGAGGAAGCATCAGTCATGCCTTCTTCCCTTGAGCCCTGCCAGGAACTTGGGTAATAAGAGTTTACAAACCAAGACCTACAGTGCCCCCTGTTTCCCACAGGATGTATGGCACCCTACCCTTGTCCCTACTTCATGCACAAAGACCTCTTAGGGCCCTTCATACAATCCAGAGTGGTTAGTGTTATACACACCCGACCTCAGTCTGTATTTTCTAACAATCCCCAGAAGCCCTAAGTGTAAGGCACCATCTCTCCTCCTGTCTATTCCAGAAAACAACTACTATGGCACCTGCTGGTCCCTTACAAAGAATTCTTAGGATGTTTTTGTGTTTTTTTTTCCCCCCCATGGGAGAGAGACAGAAATAGACAGACAAGATAGCAAACTCCTCCACTAAGGTTTCACACCATAGTCATCTCCCATCTCAGCCACCCTGGAGCATGGGCACACACACTGTCATCCAGCATGCTCAAAGAGGTGCTGAGATCCAAACCTAGACCTTCTCCAATGAGGATCTAGTTGTAACCCCACTGCACCACTACCTACTGTCTTTTATTATTATTATCATCATCATCATCATCATTATTATGTAGCTTGTGGAAATATAAATGGTTTAACATTGGAAAGTGTGAATGAACTTTAGTGGCAGCTTCAATGTTTACAGTGACAGCCTCAGCTGAATCTTACAGAGTCACTTCCATGTGAGTCTCTGGTCAGGGGTGAAGAGAGAGAGTGTGTGCAGATGTGGAGGTGCAGGGCGTGCAGGTACAGCTCTCATGCCAAAGTGTGTGTCTGTGGCTCACGGTACAATGGCTCCTCCTTCCCGAAATTCACCTTCAAACTGGATCTGATCTCCATTCTCAGAATGGAGAGCTCCTAGGATGTGAGGCTCTTTGTTCATTCCAAAAAATTTCATTGAACCATCAGATCTGCTGGGACACTAGGGGATCAGACTGGGAATTTAGGAGGGAAACCAGGGCTTTCAGATGCACAGTGGCCCCCACAGGTCCTAATGTCAATGATGGGGACAGCTGGCTCCTACATGGCTCCCCTGAAGCTGACTCTTCACGGAGACCTGCAAGCGCAGGCCAACTTGCAAGGAGGAAAGAGGCAGCATGAGGCAAAAAGGGTGAGTCAGTTGGTGAAGGTCCTTGGACACCTCTCCTTCTCCCTCTTTCATCTCTCTGGGTCCCCCAGCTGTACTTTAGATCCATTCTGGTCATTTACTTTAAATGTTGTTCTGCATTCTTAAGATTCTTGTTAATCATTGCCTAAATAACAGTTGGGCCATATGACCAATGACATCCTAGTGAGAGTTTCCATGATCTCTAGTCTCATTTTCTGTGAGATGTTCCCTCCTTCTATGACATCCCTGTGTCAAATAGACTATCTGTTGACATCCTCAGCTCCTTCATTCTTTCTGTCCTCATCACGTTTTATATGAACTTATTAAAATGGACAGAATCCCAGACATGGCTGAAGGCTAGTTTCCAACACTGAAGTTTCTGAGTAGTCCCCAGGGACAAAGAGTTTGCACAGGGATGAGCTCTGCAGGGTGGATGGTCATTGGTCCCTCCAGCCAGGCAGGTCCTCTACAGAATCAAGGGGACCCAGTTGTCGTAGGTGTTCACTTTTCATGTTTTATGAGAGAGCAGAAATAATACTTTCCCATTGGCCACAACTTTCTCACTACAGATGCTCCAGAGGGCCCTGTATGTGTAGAAAGTTTGTGGTATCAACAGCAAATTAGACCACGCAAAGGAAAGCATCTATAACCTCAAAGACAAAATCTCTGATTTAGTCTACACAACTGAAAAGAATAGAATAACTGTTAAAAATCAGGGCAACATATGGGATATCCTAGACATTATTAAACAACTGAATAGCTGCCTAATATGTATTCTAGAAGGCAAAGAGACAGGTAAAGGCATAGAAAATCACTTTCATGACTTATTAGCTGAAAACTTTCCAAATTTAGAAAAGCATGTGGACATTCGAATCCTGGAAATACAAAGGACATCAAAGAGATATAACATAAAAAGATGCTCTCCAATGCATATCATAGCCAAAATGGTAAAAATCAAAAACAAAGACAATATCCTAAAAATGACAAGGAAGAAACAACAAGTTACTTACAAAGGTTACCACATTAGACTAACATCAGATCTCTCAACTGAAACAAGGCAGACAAGGAAAGAATGGGTAGACACGTTTAAAACTCTGAAAGAAAACCAATTTCAGATAAGAATACTATACCAGCAAGATTATTCTTCAACTGAGGAGAATTACAATCATTCCTGGGTAAACAAATGCTGAAATAAGTATCCAAAATGAAAATAGTGCTTTGGGGAATGAACACTGAAGGCAATACTACACTAAGAAAAGTACAAGGAGATAATTAGTAGTAAGAGAACACAAAACAACTAGAAAAGAAGCCCACACATTTTGATAATAACATTGAATGTCAAGATTGAACTCCCTAACTAAAAGGCCAACGTGTAACTTCAACTATTTTACACATAGCAGGTAGAAGTGCAAATTCACCAATTATTTCATAGACACTTATTCCAACAGGTTTCAATTTAGATATTTATTTACATCATTACTCATTGTATAAAACTACATGATAGAGGAAAATTCAAAAATGTTACAAGTAGCTGAGTCTTGCTTTGGAATGAATTTTTAAAAAAGCAAAAATCAAGAACTTTGTAAACCCTATTGATCAGCAAATCACTGATGTTACCATGTCTTCAGTTTCAGATACCTCTTTCCAATTTTGTTCTGTGTTTGCTTTTTTGAGGACCTTTTTTTGTTTTTGTTTTTGTTTTTCTGCAAGTATAGTACTATGGTCTTATAAGGATGCACAGTGAGTGATTAAATGTTGTTGTTTTTTTTCCCCTATCTATACTTAAAGTGCTTTGAGGTACAGTTTCACCCGTCTCCAACTGGACCAATGATTGATATCATAGATTGTTTCAAAATATAAACTCTGGGTTTTATATTTTTATTATTATTCATTTAATTTAATTTGATATTATTTTGATTTTGCTATAGGACATGTGCACTCACCAGAGAGAAACAGACAGAGAGAGAGGAACAGAGAGAGAAAAAACAAGAAACCAAGCCACCTGGTCTGGAGCTTGAACTGTGGACAGCCATGAGGAAGTCCAGCAAATTAACCACCGTACCACATGCTGGCCCCACAGACTGGAACCTTCTATCTTCCACAGTCCTCTAGGAAAGTACAAGTGCTACTCTCATTGGCTATGCTTAGATTAACTTTGTTTAAAAACCTATCCTCATTAAGTTCTAAGATTTTTGGTGTTCTATTTTTTAAAAGAATTATTTAATTTAGTTTTATTCATTATTACTATTCTTAATTTACTATACGGCACATGTGCTCACTAGACAGAGGGACAGAGAGACACACACAGGCAGGGTGGGGGAGGAGTGAGAAAGCAAGCCTCCAGCTCTGGGAATTGAACCACAGTTAGCCATGTGGGAGTCTAGCACCTTAACCAGCCAAACCACCTGCCAGCCCCTCTCTGTTGTCCAATTTTTAATCAATTTGCTTTTCTTTAAAATTGTATTTTAAAGTAAAGGACATCAAAGAAAATGTAGTACATACTTCTAGAATGACCAGTGGAGAGGGTTTCGAATGTTCACAACATAATTTAGTGTTAACTGTTGATTTTGATAAATATGTTTATTGCCTTGATTTCTTTATTACACATCATAAACATACTTCTAACCACCATCCTGTACCTTACAAAGATGAATAGATGTAAATCATAAATTACAGTAAGTACATATATGAAAAATTACAGCCCTCGCAACCTGCCAGTGTGTCCTTAGACAAGTGACCTCTCTGGAGTTTTCTCATTCAGTAGAAAGGGGAGAGCGGATGGGACTTATGGATATTTCCTGTTCATGGTACAGGAATAAATGGCAATCACATATTCCAGATGCCTATCCCAGAAAGGCATGAACGTTGTTTGTCTCCTCGCCTCTGATTTACACAAGGAATTTGGGAACTCAGAAGCACTCCAACCCAGTGTTCTGGTTCTTCATTCATTCATCAGAAGTTCCTGGGAGCCACCAGGAAACGACTCAGTCAGCACTCCATGGAAATGCAGGGAGCATGACGGATGGTGTTTCCTGGTGTCTGCCCTTGCACTCAGGTCCTCTGTGCCTATCTTACACAGCATCCCCAAATCTCCAGCAGGGTCAGACCCTGCCAGCCTTCAGTCAACCCTGACACTTCTGCAGAGCATGTCTGGAGGGCCAGGGCCAGGGAGGGGCAGCCTGGGGGACCCAGACATGGAGGACCTGGGCCAGTGCACTCCTGGCTGTATCTCCTCAACTCACAGAGCTGCAGGAAGTGTGGCACCCGGACAGAGAAGGGGGTTTGGGTCTCGCTTCCCCATCTACTGTGTCACTGTGAGATGGCAATTGATGCGTTCCAGTGACTAACAGTAATAGTCAGCCTCATCCTCAGCCTGGGCCCCAGTGATGGTCAGCGTGGCCCTTTCACCTGAGCTAGAGCTTGAGAATCGGTCAGGGACCCCTGAGGCACGGTTGTTCTCCTCAGAGATGAGCAGACAAGGGCCCTGGCCTGGCTTCTGCTGGTACCAGTTAGCGTAACTCTCTCTTAAGCCGCTTCCCTGACAGGTGATCCTGGCTGTCTGTCCCAGGGCCACAGACACCAAGGTTAGCTGAGTCAGCACAAAGGGCGCCATAGAACCTGCAAGAGAGGACAGGAGAGGTGAGCCTGAGGCTGAGGGTCTCCTTCCCAGAGGGTCCACACCCTGCAGCACCCCTTGTGCTGAGCTGAAGGTCAGGCCAGGCTGGTCCCTGGTTGTGTGGGGCTGAGCCCTGGGAGCAGCACCTGTGCAGAGAGTGAGGAGGGGGAGCAGGAGAGAGGTCCAGGCCATGGTGGAGACACCCCAGAGCTCTGCCTCTGAGCCCACAGCTGGGGAGGGCCTCCAGGCCTTTCTTATCCTGAGGGAGAGGGGCTCCTCATGCAAATGTCCTCCTTCCTTCTGTGGCTGGGGGTGGCTCCCTGCTGAGCAGAGAAGGGCTGGGCTTCCAGGAGGGTGTCCATGGGTCTGTTCCCAAGGCCTGTGCCCAGGAGCTCAGATGCTCTTTGTTGTGGAAGGAAAAAGTTCTGCCTCAGCACACACAAACACACTCCACACACACACATTCACACATGCACACACACACACACACATAGATTCACACATACATCTCAGAGTAATAGTCTTCTTCTCTAGACTGGACAAGACCCCCTCAGTCCCCATTCCAGTACTGAGACTGTGCCTGAAGTGGGCCGGACAGAGTCTGGGCAGGAGCTGGTGGGGTGAAGGGTCATGCTGAGGCAGGGGAGTCCAAAATTCCAGAGTCGACACAGAGGAAATGCCCACATGCCTGGGAGGAAAATGTATTATGTTTCAAAAATTAAAGAAGAACAGAATATCTATTCAGGGCTTGGATAGATTCTTCTACTTGACTCTGAAAGAATGAATTACAAAATGGAGGACTGATAAATTCAAACTCATGGTAAAACCAAATTTAGGCAAAGCAACATTGAATAGAGCTTAGTTAAACAAAGGACGGGTGATTGAAATTGGGCAGCCTCCTGGAAGATCACTTCTGAGAGACTACGGCTGGCCGATTGGTTTACAAGGGCTATAAGTGGGCGGAACAGGAAAGTGATGGGTGGGTGAAAGGGGAAGTGTACAAAAATCGTAAGTGAGGGAGTGAGCTAGAGGAATCACTGGCTACAGCTGGAGGGTAGGCTGCAAGACCAGCCTAAGAGCGAGGCTTCCTGTGGTTGACTGAGCTGTGGCTACTAGGATGGACTGTGACTTAGCACCTGCTCAGGAAAACAGCCTAACGTGCAATTTCGGCTTCTCCACAGGAACCCAGGTGTGGAAGGACAGCAGCCGTTTTAGACCAGAGGAGTTCAGGTTAACACTCCTAAAATTTAAAATCTGATCTGTAAAAGTTATATTTTTCTAAAACGTAGAAGGCAATGTTTCATAGACGTACACCAAATTGACGTTAATTAATGAAATTGCCACGTCCTCCATCTTCCACAGTGAGCTTTCTCGTGGTCTGTTTATGAGGAAAGAGCTAAAGAGCACTTGTAATCTGCTCCCACACAATTCAGAATTGAAACCACAGTCAGACCCCTCTGCTTAATCCAAATGTCAGAGGAAGGGCCAGGTGGTATCCAGTGGAAAGTGGATTTCACCCACAGAAAGGCCTCAGAGGAAGCCTCAGTCATGGGCTTCACACTGAGCTCCCCCATAGGGTATCAAGGTGTCAAAACCAAGGCCCACAGTGCCCCCTGGTGTCCACAGGACTCACCTCACCTACATGTGTCACTACTTCCTGCACCAGGACTGCTTCAGTCCCGCCCACACAATCTGGGCAGTTTGCTGAGTGCTTTACAGGAACCGCCTCAGCCAGACCTTCCCAGTAACCCCAGCAGCCCTGAGCTTCAGGCACCATCTCTCCTCCTGTCTATGTCCAAAGGCCATCATGGGAGGTGACATGATTTCCCCACAGTCCCAGAAAGTAGTGGGAGGAGCCCAGGGGACTCAGCTCAGAGCTGCCCTCAGCCTCCCTGCCCTTCCTGACCCCTGCTCCTCCTCCCTCCCAGACTCCTAGGCCCTATTGTCACAGCCTCTCTTCTGTGTCCTGGGGCTCTGTCCTGGGTCTTGTGTACAGAGGTGGGGACCAATCCTCTATTCCCTCTAGGGCAGGTAACACGGGAGGGTGAGTCAGTGGGGACCCTGGGAACGTCAGAGGCCTGGTTAGCCTCCTCTGAGGTTGATATCCTGACCAGATATTTTCAAAGTCCTTTTCTGCCAAACGAGGGTAAATAATAATTTATGATACAATAATAATTAAATATCGATGCGTTTGTGTAATCACAAATGCATGCCCATCTGTAATAATCTGCCCTCTGAGCCAGGTCAGCAGAATCCCGTGAGCGCCGACCTGCCGCGTTCTATTTTCATTCTTCTACAAGTACTTTCCAATCTCCCTTTGGTCTTTTCACTGATGCCCTTGTTATTTAGGAGTATGTTTTCACATTTTTTCAGATTTGCGCATTCTAGGGAATTGTTATTCTACCAAATCCTAATCTCGTTCTTTTCTGTTTGAATCATATTCGTCTCAATATTTCCATCTTTTCAATGCAGGGGTTTCTCCCAATGCCTGCAGGAAGGTCCACCCTGGAGGAGGATCCAGGTGCCCTTGGGGAGAACGTGGGTTCTGTTGTGCTGGACGGGCAGTCCCAGGTTGTGATCAAAGGGCAGGAGAGGTCATCACTTTTTGGTGTTGGTCCCCAGGGAGGGACCCTGTGACCTGGGACTCCCTGAGCCATCCTCATCGCAGTGAGGCAGCAGGACACGGGTCAGGATCCAATTTTGGTCCGTGGTTTTTCAAGGTAATAATTTTCATTTCAATCCATAAACTCTGACACTAGCTGTCATGGCTGTGTAGACATGTTCATGTGTCAGAAATGTCTCCAAAGGGACTGTTTTATGGACTGTCTGCACATGCAGAAATCACTAATAACATGTTACAGACAGGTTTGCAGATGACAAACTCATGCAGTCAGAATAGAAGGGCCTGGGATGGAATTGGGGGAAGATGAGAGCACATAGGAGACTGTCTCGATGCAGCTCACTTCGAATTCACATCATTTATGTACCTCCGTTGAACACAGATGTGCTGGCGTGAGCAGCGGAGAGCAGGGCTGGAAACTCCACCTTCAGAAAGGCAGGGGACTGCTACCTCTGATTCATCCAGAGACCTCATCCACTCAGGTCCGTGAGTAGGGTGGGCCGTTCTCAGCTCCCCTCTGCCCCTCTGTACAAATCTGGACCAACGATTATGAAGGTCCTTTCTTTCAAGAGATTCTGAAACAGACTCCACAGTGTCAGTGGTTCTATAGGACACGGTGCTTGAGGTCAGCTGAGCTCCAAAAACATGGTTCTGGGGTGCACTGCCCTCAGAGCCCTACCACACAGCACACCAGACATCTACTGTGCTCAACAGGGTCCTACTGTGGGCAGGGAACATTGTCTTGACTCAAAACTTTTTGCAAAAATTTTTGCAAGTTTCAGACTCCAACTAATATATGATGAGACATTCTGTCTCCAGTCTGTCCTCGCCCAACGATGACAGTGGGAACTTGAGATTCTGACTATTCACAAACATAACAGCTCCAGGGGACACTCTACGACATCAGGGAGAGTGTCACCTTGTAGACAGCAGACCTGTGCACATTCAGGTCCGAGGGCGTTGGTGTAACCAGTGCTCCAGATCCAGTCTCCACTTTTAGGATATCTGTGTGACCTCTGGGGAGGAGCTGGTGTAGAGAGATGGGGACAGGGCTGTGGCCTCTGCTTGTGCAGGTTCCGGAGCCCCAGGCCCTGCCCCTGCTCCATGTTAGACGCACCACCTCCACCTCTCAGGGATCCCTGCTGGGCCTGCCTGACCTCAGGACATGGAGCACCCCACAGTTCTGTGCTCACTTCACAACTAAATTCTGGAAATTTTGGCTAATATGGAGGACTGAAATGCCTGATGGTGTTTTCCTACTCTCTGGAAAGAAAGTGCCTCAGCAAAGCTTGTCATACACCATCTCCTTCCTCCCTGATCCAGGATTAGAGAAAGAGCCTCAGCAAAGCTTCTCATACACCATCACCTTCCTCCCTGATCCAGGACCATGACACAGTAGAGCCCGGGATTTCCCCTCATGTCCACATGGTCCAGGCCCCAGGTCTATACTGTGACTGTGAATGGAGCTTTCATGATGCTGAAGGGACAACATGTGAACGTGTACTGTTCTCCACTCCATGTGAATGCGCACTGTCTCTGCCCTGCTCTCTGAGAGGGTGGGGAGGGCTCAGTGTCTGCATCAATGGGGCGGCCTGTGCACCTGCAGCAGATTGCCCTTTTCCAGCAGAGCTCACCTCTGGTCAGAAATTGCAAGTAGGAGGATTGCATTTCCACCTTCCAGGATCCATTCAATTATATTAGAGACCAGTCCCCTAAAGTGAACTTGTGGGCTTAGGTGGAATCACCAGTCATGCAGAAGGGAAAACTGTCTTTGAGGGCACCATTCTGCTGGGAATGCTCCTTTCTTTGAGAACAACCAGCCTGGAGCAAAGCCCACAACCTCTGGTTCCTGGATAAAGAACCCTGTCCTTTACTGCCCCCCTCCCCTGCCCCACTTGTAACCTGGTCTCGGCCACTGAGGGACCTTCTAGGCCTGAGTTTTCCAAATGAATTGCACACACACCACCCCGGGGATTATTCCTGACACATTCTACTGGCCACAACCCCCTTGTTTTGCTCCTAAGATTCAAATTCCTTGAAGTTACTACTTGATAGATACAGAGTTTCTATTTGGGGTGATGAAAAGCCGGGGTTGCCTAGAGGTGATGGTGGAACAACATTTTGAATGCACTTGCTACTGCTGATCTACACACTTAAAAATGATGAAAATGGTCAAATTTATGTTCGGTTGATTTCATCAAAATAAAAAAAAATTGCACACACTGGAAATAAGTAAACTGAGTATAATATTCATATAATGGAATAAAAAATATATAGATTATGATGGTAATTACTTTCTCTCTACTCGGTTACTGATAACATTGGGCCTGACTATCCTTTGTAAGGAAGTAAGTGAACTTTAAATAAGCAAACAGGTCGATTTAGTTTAAATGATGTTATATTTATATAAAGTCAAATAAGATCATTTTTGCAGTAGTTGATATGAAATTGTGTATATCTATATACTTTTTTTCTTTTTGGAGAGGTTTTTGCTATAGGGTGCGTGCGCTCTCCAGACAGACAGAGAGAGACAGAGTGATAGAAAGCGAGAAATCACCCCCCAGGGGGAATGGCCATGCCACAATCCCTTTTCCTCCACTCTCCTCTCGGGATCTTGGGCACGCACGCACACGCGCCCGGCGTGAGTTTAAGTCACCAGGCCCGGGACGTGAACCGCGGTCGACTACGTGGGAGTGCAGCGACATAGCCATTACACTAACTGCTGGTTCCTGAAATTGTGGATATTTTACAGTTAACTTTTTTTAGAATTTTAAAAATTTGTTTTGCCTTAGAGTGTGTATACTTGCCAGATAGAGACAGACAGAGAGAAGGTGAGAAATTACCCACCCAATGATACGGCCACACTCCAATCCCTTCTTCTCCATTTTCCTTCTCGGATTTTGGGCAAGCACACCCACACATCCATTGTCGTTTTCAAGCCACCAGGCCCGGCACTTGAACTGCAGTCGATCATGTGGGAGTCCAGTGTCTTAAATACTGCTGGTCCCTTTTGAAAAATTCGTATAGTTTTTGTGTTTTTCTCATGTTACAGAGAGAGAGACAGAGAGACAGGAAGGCACCTCCAACAAAGTCTTCACACCACAGTCCACATCCGTCTCAGCCACCCTGGAGCATGGACACACACACACACACTGTCACACAGCATTCTCTAAGAGGTGCTGGGACGCTAACCCAGGCCCTTTCCTATGGGTCCCAGTTGCATTCCCACTGCCCCACTGCCTGCTGCCTCTTTGTTCCTTTTTCTTCTTCTTCTTTTTTAATTTGGAGATGGTGTGGCTTAGGGACGTGTGAACGGTTCACACATTGAAGACAACTGTGGTGGCTGCTTCAGGGTCCACTGTGACAGGTTGAGCTGACGCTCACAGAGTCACTCCCAATTCTATCTGTTCTGGGGTGAAGAGAGAGATCTGAGCAGACGTGGAGGTGGAAGAGGAGGGCGTGCCTGTGCAGCTCACACCCCCAGGGGCCTGTCTGCGGCTCTCGATGCAGCTGGGATCACAACTCCTCTTTCCCAAGATTCACCTCAGCCTAGATCCGACTCTGCTCTCTCAGAACCCAGAGCTGCGAGGATGTGAGGCTCTTTTAACATCCCATTAAAATGCAAAGATCAAAACTACATTACAGGACATTGGGACATTGACAGTATGAAATTATGAGTTAAACTAGTTTTGTTTTTTGGTGCACAGCTGAGTTCTGCAAGTCCTGACACCCATGATTGGGACAGCTGGCTCCAAGAGGGCTTCCCCAAAGCTGACTATCCATGAAGACCTACAGCCTCAGGCTTGTTAGGATAAAGGTGGGAGGTACCGTGGGGTAGGAAGGCATGCTGACCCTCAGGGAAGGTACAACGGGGGCCTCTGGCTTCCCTCCAGGAAGCTCTGAACTGACCCTGTGTTGAGGCAGGGCCTGGGATCTTGGCCTCTGGCTGTCATCAAACAAACCCCTTGGGGATGGACAGGAACTGTGGGAAATAGGTTTCTGGAACATCAGCACCTTCCTGGGAGGGGAACACTAAGCTGCCAGAGCTCCCTGCAGTGCTGGGAGGGAGAGTCAGTCCTGAAGTGGGGTCTGGGGAGATCCCACAGGGCCTAGATTTGCTCTGTTCAGAACCCATGATGCCGTGGGAACCTGAGACTCAGGAGCTTAGCAGAGTTGGCCAGTCTTGGGTGTCTGAATCAAGGTTGGAGATCTGCACCAGGTGGGAGCCAGGGAGCACCAGCAAGGGAAGGATATATCCTTGTGTCTGTCCTTGCACTCACGTCCTGTCCCCCATCTTACTCAGCAGCCCCTGGATCACCAGGACAACCTAACTGTGTGAGCCCTACATGACCTTCCCTCTGCACAGCCCACATGGGGGACCAGATGGAGAGGGTGCCCTGGGGCTGCAACTGGGAGACCTGGGCCTGCCTGCTGCTGGCTGTGTCTCTTGATCTTCTGAGGCTGGAGGGAGAGTATGACTCAGACAGGGAGGGGGTTTGTGCCTTACTTCCCCATCTGCCTGTGTCACTGTGGGTGTATAATTATCATCATCCCATGACAGACAATAGTAGTCAGCCTCGTCCTCAGCCAGGGCCTTAGTGATGGTCAGGGTGGCCGTTCCACCTGAGTTGGAGCCAGAGAATCGGTCAGGGACCCCTGATTCCCGGTTACTATCCTCATAGATGAACAGTGAAGGGCGCTGGCCTGGCTTCTGCTGGTACCAGTGAGCATAACTGTTTTCAAAGTCTCCTCCCTGGCAGGTGATGCTGACTGTCTCTCCAAGGGCCACAGACAGGGCAGAGGGCTGAGTCAGCACAGAAGTATCCACAGAGGCTGCAAGAGAGGACAGGAGAGGTGAGCCTGAGGCTGAGGGTCTAATAGTCAGAGGGCCCCACACCCTGCAGCACCCTCTGTGCTGAGCCAAAGGTCAGACCAGGCTGGTCCCTAGTTGTGTGGTGCTGAGCCCTGGGGACAGCACCTGTGCAGAGAGTGAGGAGGGGGAGCAGGAGAGGGGTCCAGGCCATGATGGAGACACCCCAGAGCTCTACCTCTGAGCCCACAGCTGGGGAGGGTCCCCAGGCCTCTCTTATCCTGAGGGAGGGGAACTCCTCATGCAAATGTCCTCCTTCCTTCTATGGCTGGATGTGACAGAGAAGGGTGGGGCTTCCAGGGCCTGTCCCCAAGGCCTATGGCCAAGTTCTCAGACTCTCTCTGGTGTGGAGGGGCAAGTGCTGCCCCAATACACATACGCACACTCACACACCTTGGGCTGGGGCCTGGGCCCCTACTCTGGACTGACCAAGACCCCTCCATTCCCCTCTCCAGTGCTGGCACTATACTTGGGGTGTGCTGGGCAAGCTTTGGCTGGTACTACTAGGTCAGGGGTCATGCTGGAGTTGGGGAGGTCAGAATATCATTAGTGGACAAAATGTAAATAGCCATGCACCTCTTTGAAGAATACTCATTACGTATTAGGAAAATAAAAGGGGGGTGGACAAAATTCTTCTGGAATTTGTTAACTATTCACATACTTGACTGCAAAATTTCCTTTTGTGACTGTGTGTGGCTCCCTGTTGAGCAGAAGAGGGCTAGGCTTCTAGGAGGGTGTCCCATGGGCCTGTCCCCAAGGCCTATGTCTAAGTTCTCAGACTCTCTCTGGTGTGGAGAGGCAAGTGCTGCCCCAGTACACACACGCACACTCACACATCTCAGGCTGGGGACTGGGACACTCCTCGGACTGACCAAGACCCCTCCATTCCCCTCTCCAGTGCTGGCACTATACTTGGGGTGTGCTGGGCAAGCTTTGGCTGGTACTACTAGGTCAGGGGTCATGCTGGAGTTGGGGAGGTCAGAATATCATTAGTGGACAAAATGTAAATAGCCATGCACCTCTTTGAAGAATACTCATTACGTATTAGGAAAATAAAAGGGGGGGGTGAACAAAATTCTTCTGGATTTTGTTAACTATTCACATACTTGACTGCAAAAAGAAGAATGAACTGTGCATAATTGCTAAGATGAACCTCACAAAAATTAGAAGATTTTATGAAAACATTTATTAAGGGCCTACCAGTGGCATGGTGGCTAAGTCAGCTGGATCCCGCAGGCCTGGCTGAGCAGATCAAGTCCCAGAACTGGCAGCTTCAAAAATATGCGGGTCTCACAGTCGTGCACGCCTAAATCTTGACAAGAAGGATCAAGGGAGAAGGAACCTCAGTGCAACATTCTCCGCGGGAGGTGTGTTCTTCATTTCTCTACCTGTTTCTTTTTTCTCTCTTTGCTGAATGATTGCAACCACTGGAAAATTAATTTTTTCCCTGAATTTTAGACTTTTGGCATAAGGCACATGCACTCACTAGACAAGGCAGAGGAAGAGAGAGAAGGGAGAAATCACCCTCTGGGGAAATGGCCATGCCACAATCCCTTCTCCTCCATTCTGTCTCTGGATTTGGGCACGCATATACGGGTGCCTGGCATTTCTCAAGCCACCAGGTCAGGACTTCGAACCACATAGTTGGCCATGTGGAATCCAGCACCCTGACCTCACACTACCTGATGGCCCTATAAATTAAATGTTTTTTAAATTGTATTTTTCGGGGTACGCTATGTGGATTCGTGTGCTCACACACAGTGAAATAGCTGCAGTAGTCATTGAAATTGTCATGTTCAACATCTTGAAAAATCAGTCTTAGTGTTGTTTTGTTTTGGTGCCGTGAGCATCCACACCCTGCTCCCAACAGATTTCTAGCACAGAGTAGGGGATCTTGGAGGAAGGACCAGGTGGTGGCAGGGCAGAATGGATTCACCCAACAGAAGGGTCTCAGGGGAGGTCTCAGTCACACCATCTGCACTGGAGCTCTGCCAGGGCACTTGGGGTTATCAGGGTCCCCAAGCCAAGGTCCACAGTTCCCCCTGGTGCCTTTGGGCAATTGCCACCTATCTGTGCCTACTTCAGACAGAAGGATCCCTTTGGATCCTAAAACAATCCAGATGTTGGCTGAGTGTTTACAATCACCAGCTCAACCAGACCTTCCTCAAAAGCCCCAGAAACGCTGAGCTTAAAGCAGGAAATCTCATTCCATCTATAACCAGGGACCATCATGGGAGGTGACATGATTTCCCCTAAAGACCTCGATGGTAGTGGGAGGAGCCCAAGGCCAGGAGGCTCTGCTCTCAGTTGCCCCCAGCCTCCCTGCCCTGCCTCCTGCACCTGTCTCCTCCTCATTTTCTCTCCCCCAGACCTCCTGGGCCCTCTCGTCACACCCTCTGTGCTGTGTTCAGGTGCTCTGTCCTCCTGAGCTCTGTGGACAGAGGGGGCGGACACTCCTTCTATCCCTCTGAGGCAGGAAACAGAGGAGGGTGTGTCAGTGGTGACGCCAGGGATACCAGAGGCCTGATCTCACTCCACCTTACAGGCCATGTCCTTAAATAGTAAGGTCAGGATAAGGTCATTTTTGTGAAATCAAGGCTGTTTTTGTACAATGAAAAAAAAAAAAAAGGTAAAGGAGAAATAATAAAAAGAGAGTCACTTTATTGGCTACAGGCCCATGAATGATGATAACAAAGCCCCTGCAAACTTGGACACAGTAATGCCAGGTGCAGCAAGTAATCCCAGATCTCTGTTCTTTAATATTAATAACAAGGGAGTTCTCCATGGAAGCTGAGAACTAGTGCTTTCAGGGAATGAGAGAAATGAAGATTTTCTACTGAGAATTCACCTTGGTAGATTCCCTTGTATCCTTTTCTCTGTCTCTTTCTGTCTCTCCATCACTCTCTTTTTTATTTTTTAAAAATTTTCTTTTTTTTAAAATTTTTTAATGTAAAGTATTTTCTTGAGTATCAGATTCTACTTTACCTTGCTAATAATCCGCTTTCCCCCCTCCCATTTAGGAGAGGCAAAAAAGGGCAGGCCTTTAGAAGAAGACTGAGTCCTCCATGGGAGCTGAGAACTAGTACATTTGTGTGGCTTGCTTATGGGGCATGCGGTTTTCATTTTTGTTTTCTAAAAGAAAGTATTTTCCTTTTTTTTTTCTTTCTTTCTCTGTTTTCTTATCCTTTTCCTCGTACCGCATCAAAATACTGCTCAACTACCATGCACTGAGCAGATCTGTGAACTGTAGCCGAATGTCCAAGTACTATGAGGGTCAAGATATTTATCAATTCCCAGTGAATCTGCCACACAAAGGGAGAAAAACGGATTGGCAAAGAATTTGCAGATCACCTTCTCCTGCACGCCTCTGAATGCTCAGATTGAATTTCTAGAAATCAGGAAGAAAGGAATAACTCATCCGATGAGTAGAATTCACTGCAGAGGTGTAAGAAATATGAGAAGCCAAGAAAATGCCTCTCCCCCAGAGGAAAAGAAGAACTCCTGTTTATCCACAGACAGTACAATGGAGCTCACAGAAATGTCTGACAAAGAATTCAGTATATTCATAATGACAATGCTAACAGAGACAGAAGAGAAGAGAGACAGTGAAGAGGCAAGAGAAAAGAGTTGACAAATTCCAGGAGGTGAGGAAGTTTTTGTGAGATCTCAAAGAGGAAACGCACACCATAAAAAAGAATCAAATGGAACTGTTAGAGATGAAGGCTATAATAGAGGATGTCAAAACCTCCCTTGAAAGTATTAAAAGCAGACTGGATCATACAGAAAATTCAATCTCAGAGGTAGAAGACAAAATCACTCGACTAGAAAAATCCAACGTGAAGATGGAAAATAGCCCCAAACCTGAGAATAATATTTAAGTCTTAAGCAAAGTTCTCTTAATATTTTTTTATTTTCATTTATTAAAGCTAATGGTGTCTTTCTTAAAATTAAAAGATACATTTAAAAATCCCATTTAATGATCACAGTAAGCTATACAGCCTCAGCTAGGTGCTACTTTATAGTATCTTTATTTACACACAGAGTTTCATGTCTAAAGTCAATGTGTAGTCACAGATATGTATATGTCAGCTGAACTTGCTGTTGAAAGTAGTCAGATTAATTAAGAGATATTGGGAATCAATAAAATGTGGAGAAGAAATTAAAAAAGAATGGAAAGCAGTTGCAGATACCAGAGACAGTGTGGGAAGAGGGTGGGAAAAGGCAAAGGGTGAGGAATAGGGGGGAAATTAAATACACACACACACACGCACATCACACACACACATATATACACGAAACAAGAAATGGAAAATTATTTGTTGATAACATGTATGATTAGGCCACTTTACAGTGTACTCTCAATAGGAAATCACATTTTGTATGCTGTGATGATGTTCAATGAAAGACTGAAATAGGGACCAGCAGTTGACCTAATGGCTATGTCTCTGGATTCCCACGTAGCCAATCGTGATTCGAGTCCCAGACCCAGTGGCTTAAACTCATGCTGGGCGTGTGTGTGTGTGTGTGTGTGTGCTGTCCAAGATCCTGAGAGGAGAGTGGAGGAGAAGGGATTGCGGCGTGGCCATCCCTCCTGAGGGGGTGATTTATTGCTTTCTGTCTCTCTGTCTCTCTCTGTCTTTCTGCGAGCACATGAGTCATATAGCAAAAACCTCTCAAAAAAAGACCGTGAAATAAATAAATTTTAAATGTGAAACATAAAAACATTAGTAGCAAGAAAACCAAAGGTACAGGGAAAAACAATTTTAAAATGTTATATGTACATATGTAATAATTAAATGTTAATATATATTCAAGTACGTATGGGTGTATATATAGTTGTACACATACACCCCAAACACACACACACCCCAATATGTACAAGCATTTGTTAAAACTGCCCTCCCAGTGCTGTTACCAGATTCCCCAAGATGGCTGTACAGTGTGTTAATTTCCATTCATCTCAAGGCACTTTCTAGTTTCTCCTTAACTCAATGATTTGTTTCTGTGTAGGAATGTGTTTCTAACTTCCCAAACATTTGTGAATTGTATAAAGTGATTTCTGTTACTAATTTCTAATTCCATTGAATTGTGTTCATATAATACACTTCAGGTTATTTTCATCATTAATAATATATTGATTGTTTACAATGCCTAGTATAAGATCTATCCTGGAAAATGCGGCAGGTGCTCGCTAAGACGGGTCAGGACTTCCTCTGTCAGCAATCCAACTCTGCTCTCGGCCATGGAGTCAGGGCGCTCTCGTGCATCGACTCCTCCATGGCCTGCAAGCTCCACAGCGACTCCCATCTGGGGACAGTATCCTGGCTCTCCTAGGCCTTCTTCAGGTGAGTCTCCTCTGTGCTGGGAACAGGAGCAAAGCCTCTCAGATCATGGTCCCAGTAGCACAGCAGTGTCAGCTTCCAGGGCTGTTGGACCCACAGATCCCAGGTCAGAACTGGGGCAGGGGCAGTGGCATCTCTGAGCACCCCAGGTCTGGGCTCCCTGAGGTACAGATGCTCTGGGCTCAGCCTCAAGCAGCTCTCACTTCCTCTGAGCTGACAGCCAGCCCTTGTCTCCCCAAGTCTTTCTCAGCCCACCTGGGTCTTGGTGCTTCCCTGCCCTGCGGTGACCTTCTGTCCCAGGGTATTGAGCAGGGAGGGCAGCTGACTGAGCTGGTGGAAGGACAGGTACTGCGAGGTAGGAGGGATGAGAGGAGGGTGGTCAGAGGCTGACTCCCACTCTGCGGCTCTGCCTGTCGTGAGCTCAGGGCTCTGGGCAGGCCCAGCTCAGTGTGTTCTGGGGCTAAACCTGCAGGCCAGGTGAGGCCAGTGCTTGTGCACAGGAAGAAGGAGAACAGGAGAGGGTCCAGGCCATGTGGAGATGCCCAGAGCTCTGCCTGCTGAGGCCTCAGTGGGGCTCCACTGAGCTCTGTCACCTCCCAGGATGGACCAGGCTCTGAGTCAGTCATCTTTATTGAAGCAGGTTGGGCTCTAGATAGTTCTAAGTAGCCCAGGAGAGTCTGGCCAGGAGGGAAATAACCAGTGAGGGGACAAATACCTTAGCCCCATTCCTAGCCCACTGTGTCCCTACCAGATCCAGGAAGAAACTTCTGCCCTTCTCGTGCAGCTTCATTACTGGTCCTTAAGAAATTGATGGGAGCACCCTTTCCTGGAGGTGCTGATGGCCCAGTGGCCCAAAGGAGACACAGGGCCTGGGATTTCTGCCTCAAGCTGTCATCAAACCAGACCCAATGAGGACGGGCACGCACTACGGGAGGCAGGTTTCTGGAACGCAGCCCCTCCCAGGGAGGCCCCAGCTCTGAGCTAGACGATGCCCCACGCAATTTGGTTCAAGGACGGGCCCAGACGGCCTCATTAGAAACCCAGGGATCAAGACCACAGAACTGAAGTGAGCTGGTCCCCGTCAGTCCAAACGGGCCTTTTCTTTACATTCGACAAGACATCCGCCCAAACACCATGACAACCTGGACCTGCCAGGACTAAACCCATCCGTGACTCTCCGCAGAGACTGCCTGGAGGGCTAGGAGGAAAGGCACCTGGGGGCTCGGACCTGGGTGAGCTGGGCCAGTCCTGCTCCGGGCTGTGTCCCCGTCCTCCTAGGGCTGCAGGGAGAGTGTGAGGCAGTCAGGGGAGGGGGTTTGTGTCTCACTTCCCCATCTGCCTTTGTCACTGTGCCACTGTACCCTGACTGACAGTAATAGTCGGCCTCGTCCTCAGCCTGGGCCCCAGTGATGGTCAGGGTGGCCGTTCTACCTGAGCGGGAGCCCGAGAATCGGTCAGGGACCCCTGAGGCCTGTTCATCATCATAATAGATGAGCAGTGCAGGGCGCTGGGCTGGCTTCTGCTGGTACCAGTGAGAATAATAGCTTTCTAAGTCTTCTCCCTGGCAGGTGATGCTGACTGTCCCTCCCAGGGACACAGACACTGAAGGCGGCTGAGTCAGCGCAGAGGAGGTCACAGAGCCTGCAAGAGAGGACAGGAGAGGTGAACCTGAGGCTGAGGGTCTCCTTCCCAGAGGACCCCACACCCTGCAGCACCCCCTGTGATGAGCTGAAGGTAAGGCCAGGCTGGTCCCTGGTTGTGTGGGGCTGAGCCCTGGGGGCAGCACCTGTGCAGAGAGTGAGGAGGGGGAGCAGGAGAGGGGTCCAGGCCATGGTGGAGGTGCCCCGAGCTCTCCTCTGAACCCACAGCACAGCTGGGCTCCCAGGCTCCTCTTATTCCCTCAGGTCCTTGGGGGCCATGGCTGTTTGGTGTTTATGCAAATTGGCTCCTCTCTGGGCTCCTCATCAGGGCTAAGGTGGTGTCATACTTCCCAGCTGTGGGCGTCCATCAGGCTTCTGAAGAGGGTATAAGCCCCTGCCCCTCACACCCGCGTGTTCTGAGCTGCTTTTCTGACCAACACTATTGCGGTCATGCTGGGACCAGTGAGGTAGGACTATCATGATTGGACAAAGTGTAAATAGCCATGTACCTCTGTGAGAATACTCATTTCGTATTAGAAAAATAAAAGAGGGTGAACCAAACTCCGGGATCTGTTAAGTATTCACATTCTTGGATCCGCAGCACCGTGTGCATAACTAGGCACTGTGCATAATTACTAAGATGAACCTCATACAAATTAAAAGTTTCTATGAAAATATTTTTAAGGGCCTGCCAGTGGCATGGTGGCTAAGTCAGCTGGGTCCCAGAGGCCTGACTGAGCAGATCAAGTCCCAGAACTGGCAGCTTCGAAAATATGCGGGTCTCACAGTCGTGCACGCCTAACTCCTGACAGGAAGGATCGAGGGAGAAGGAACCGCAGTGCAACATTCTCCGCAGGAGGTGTGTTCTTCATTTCTCTGTTTCTCTTCGTATTTCTTTGTAGAATGCTTACACCCACTGGAAAATTAATTTTTCCCTATTTTTAGATTTTTTGCCATAAGGCACATGCCCTCACCAGACAACGATAGAGAGAAAGGGAAGAGAGAAATCACCCCTTGGGGAGATGTCTATGCTATCATCTCTTCTCCTCCATTCTCCTCTTTGAATTTGGGCCTGTATACACAGGTGCCTGGCATTTCTCAAGCCACCAGGTCAGGGATTTGAACCACATAGTTGGCTCTGTGGAATCCAGTGCCTTAACCTCACACTACTTGATGGTTCTAAAAAGATTTTTTTTTAAATAAAAATTGTATTCTTTAGAGTATGAGATGTGGTTTTGTGTGCTCATACACAGTGAAATACCTACTGTAGTCAGTCAAATTATTATGCTCACCTCTTGAAAAATTAAGGCTTGTTTTGTTTTGTTTTGGTGCCATGAGCACCCACACCCTGATCCCAACAGATGTCCACCACACAGTAGAAGAGCTTGGACGAAGGGCCAGGTGGTGTCAGGGCAGAGTGAATTCACCCAACAGAAGGGTCTCAGGGGAGGCCTCAGTCACACCCTCTGCACTGGAGCTTTGGCAGGGCACTTGGGGTTATCAGGGTCCCCAAACCAAGGCCCACAGTGACCCCTGGTGCCTGCAGGACAAATGTCACCTCCCTGTGCCTACTTCAGACAGAATGCCCACTTAGGACCCTGAAACAATCCAGATGTTTCCTGAGTGCTTTGCAGGCACCACCTCAGCCAGACGTTCCCAGTAACCCCTAGCAGCCCTGAGCTTAAAGCAGGAAACCTCATCCCATCTATGACCAGGGACCATCATGGGAGGTGACATGGTTTCCCCAAAGACCCAGACAGTAGTGGGAGGAGCCCAGGGCCAGGAGTCTCAGCTCAGAGCTGCCTCCAGCCTCTCTGCCTTGACTCCTACACCTGCCTCCTCCTCTTCCTCTTGTCACACTCTCTCTGCAGTGTCCAGGTGCTCGATCCTACTGAGCTTTGTGGACAGAGACAGATTGTTCCCTCTGCTCCCTTCAGGATAGCAAACAGAGGAGGGTGCGTCAGTGGCGACATCAAGGATATCAGAGGCCTGATCTGGCTCCCTCTTACAGGCTGTGTCCTTAAATATTCAGGTCAACATTCCATTTCTGTAAAATCAAGGCTTTTTTTATACAGTAAATAAAAAAAAAGTTAAAGGAGAAAAAATATAAAAAGAGAGTCACTTTATTGGCTACAGGCCCATGAATAATAATAACAAAGACTGCGAACTCAGATACACTAATGCCAGGTGTAGCAAGTAATCCAAGTTCTGCATTATTTTTAAATATTAATAACAAGGGAGTCCTCCATGGGAGCTGAGAACTAGTGCTTTCAGGGAGTAAGAGAAATGAAGGTTTCTCTGCTGAGAATTCACTGTGGTAGAGCCCCCTGTATCATTCTCTCAGAGTCTCTCTTTCCATTTCTGTGTCGCCATCTCTCTTTCTCTTCTCATTTTCAAAATATTTATTTTATTTTAATATTTTAAGGCAAAGTATTTTCTTGGCTCTCAGATCCTCCTTTATCTTTCTAATATTCTGCCTCTGCCCCTCCCATTTAAGAGAGGCAGAAAAGGCAGGCCTTCAGAAGAAGACTGAGTCCTCTGAGGAAGCTGAGAACTAGTGCTTTTGCATGGCGCAGGATTTTCATTTTTTGTCTTTTAAAATAAAGAAATAAATACTTCCTTTCCTTTTTTTCTCTCTCTCTTTCTCTGTTTTCTTATCCTTTCTCTTTTACCTCATAACTTTGCTGTTCAGCCTCTACGCACTGAGTGTCTAGATATCCAAGTACTATTAGAGTCAACATATCCCTCAGTTCCCACTAAATCTGCCATACAAAGGGAGAAAAATGAAACAGCAAAGAGTTTGCAGATCACCTACTCCTGCACACCTCTGAACACTCAGACTGAACTTATAGAAATTAGGAAGAAACAAATAACCCATCCAATGACGAGAAATCACCACAGAGGCACAAGAAATATGAGAAACCAAGAAAATACCTCTCCCCGAAGGGTAAAGAATAACTCCTTTTATCCACAGACAGTACAACGGAACTCACAGAAATGTCTGACAAAGAATTTCGAATATTCATAGTGACAAAGCTAACAGAGATGGAAGAGATGAGAGACGGTGAACTCCAGAAGAGAGGAGAAAATAGCCGACAAGTTCCAGTAAGTGAAGAAGTTCTTGCTAGATCTGAAAGAGGAAATATACGCCATAAAAAAATAAATAAATAAAATGGAATTGTTGGAGATGAAGGCTATAATACAGGATGTCAAAACCTCCCTTGAAAGGATTAGAAGCAGACTAGATCATACAGAATATCGACTCTCAGATGTAGAAGACGGAATTGCTGGAGTAGAAACAAACAGCATGTAGACTGAGAAAATAGCCCAAGACATGAGAAGAATATATGAGAAACACTAGATATCATTAAATGTCTCAACATGTGGATAATCTGTATCTCAGAAGGTGAAGAGACTGATAAGGCCATTGATAATAGATTCTATGAAATCCTAGAAGAAAACTTTCCAAACCTAGAGAGGCATTCAAAGGGCCAGACTCAAGAAATACAAAGGACCCCAAATACGATCAAACCAAGAAGATCTTCTCCAAGACGCATCATAGCCAGACTGACAAATACCACAGACCAAGACAAGATACTAAGATTGGCAAGAGAGCAATGTCAAGTTACCTACAAAGGATATCCCATCATGCTAACAGTGGACCTCTCGTCGGAATCAATGTGAGCAAGGAAAGAATGGGAAAATATACTCGAAGCATTGAGTGAAAAACAATTTCAATCAAGAATACTATCTCTGGCAAGATTATCCTTCATATGGAAAGAGAAGATAAGAAAATTCTTAGATAAACAAAATATGAAAGAATTTATCAACACCAGGTCAGTTATCCAAGAAGTTCCAAAGCGAGAACTATAACAGGAAAACTAAAGTCAGACACACAGAAATAAGAGTTCAGAAATGACTAAGAAAATGGCAATCTTAACTGTAGGGACAAGTCCAGAGTTGAACATTTAACTCTAAACTTTTCATTTAATTTAACTTAACATTTTAGTTTAATTTAACATTGAATTTAAATGCAGAGATTGGACCACAATAGTAGATTAAGTACATGAGTCTGAACTGGTGAAATAGACTTTTGACTAAAACATTACTGATCTTTTTCTATGCTTTATTTTCCAATGTTAAGGATTCTTCACTTGAGTAGTGGACAGGTCCATGTACCAGCTGTTTCAACAGAATCCTGACCTGTTTCCTGGCTTTAAGTCTTAAGCAAAGTTCTCTTAACATTTTTTTATTTTGATTTATTAAAGCTAAAACTGCCTTCCTTGAAATTAAAAAATATATTTAAAAATACCTGTTCAAGACCACAGTAAGCTGTATAGCCTCAGCGAGGTGCTACTTTATAGCATATTCATTCCACCCATGGAGTTTCATGCCTAAAGTCAAACATGTGTTCACAGATACGTATATAGAAGCTGAACGTGCTATTGAAAGTAGATTAATTAAGATATTTTGTAAATCAAAAAAATAAAGGAAAAAATGAAAAGAGAATGGAAAGCTATTGCAGATGCTAGAGACAGTACGGGAGGAGGGTAGGAATTAGCAGAGGGTGAGAAATGGGGGGAAAAATATATATATAACATATACACACATGAAATAATATATATATATATACACACACACACACATGAAACAAGAAATTGAAAATTATTTGTTGATAATAGCATGTATTATTAAGCCACTATATTGTGTATTCTGGATGGGAAATTGCATTTTGTGTGCTATTATGGTGCTCAGTGAAAGAATGTAAAAGAAGTAAATAAATAAAGAAGAAGAAAACAATAGGCACAGGGGATAAAACTTAAAAGCATGTTATACAGGGACCAGCAGTTAGCGTTATGGCTATGTCGCTAACATATTTATGTATATATAATTAAATTTTAACATATATTCAAGTATATATATAATTATATATAAACACATATTCAAGTATGAGTGTATATAAAGATGTACACACACACACACACACACACCCTAAACACACACACACACAAGCATTTGTTAAAACTGCCCTCCCAGTGCTGTTAGCAGATTCCCCAAGCTGGCTATACGGTGTCTTAATTCCCATTCATCTCATGGTACTTTCTAGTTTCCCTTTAAGTCAATGATTCTTTTCTTTGTAGGAATGTGTTTCTAACTTCCCAAACATCTGTGAGCTTTATGATATGGCTTCTGATACTACTGATTCCTAATTCTATTGTCGTGTGTCTAGATAATATACTTCACGTTATTTCCATTATTTACAATGCCTAGAATAAGACCTATCCTGGAGAATGTTACAGGTGTTCCCTGCAGAGATGGGACAGGCCCTCCCGTGTCTACAGACCCACCTCCTGCTTTCACCCATGGCAGGAGGGCAGGGAACCCTCCATCACAGTCCTCTTCATGGCCTGCAGCTCCATAGTGACTCCCATCTGCGGGCAGTATCGGGGCTCTCCCAGGCTGCCCTCAGGTGAATCTCCCCTGTGTGAATGAGTTTCATGCTGACAAGGTGAACTGTGGCTGCTGTTTGAGTGTCCATGGGTGACAGGCTGAGCTGAATCTCTCAGGGTCACTTCCATGTGAATCTGGCCAGGGGTGAAGTGATGTCATCAAACCAAACCAACCTAGGGAAGGCATGAACCCTGGGAGGCAGTTTTATGGAATGTCAGCATCTCCCAGGGAGGGCCCAGACCTGAGCTGCCAGAGCTCCTGGCAGTGCTGGGTGGTGGGTCAGCCCTGAGGAGGGGTCTGGACTTAGAGCACAGGGCCCAAGACGCAGGTATCTCTGTTCAAAATCTCATGGTGCCATGCAAGCCTGGGACTTGTGGAGGGAAGCAGAGCTGGGCAGGTCTAGAATCTGGGCCACGATATTTCTGCCAAGGCTGGTTCAGTCACCACCAAATGAATATCACGACTATGGACAGACATCTCCCTCTCCTCTAATGTCCACTCCTGGCCTGTCCTGAAACTCACACTGTAGCACAGACCACAGCAGGACAGCCTGTTTCTGTCAGCCCTGAACCCGCCCCTGACACGCAGTTCTAATCCTGTCTATGTCCCCAGTCCTCCTAAAACTTAAGTAAAGTGTGAACCAAACAAAGACAGAGGTTTGGGTCTCACTTCCACATCTGCCTGTGTCACTGTGGGAAACGTAATTGTCATTATCCCACATCTGACAATAGTAGTCAGCCTCGTCTTCAGCCTGGGCCCCAGAAATGGTCAGGGTGGCCGTTCCACCTGAGCTGGAGCCGGAGAATCGGTCAGGGACCCCTGAGGCCTGGTTTGTGTCATCATAGAAGAGCAGTGCAGGGCTCTGGCCCGTCTTCTGCTAGTACCACTGAGAATAAAACCTTGCTAAGTCATCTCCCTCGCAGATGATCCTGGCTGGCTCTCCCGGGGCCACAGATACCGCAGGTGGCTGAGCAGGTGCAGAGGAGGCCAAAAAGCCTGCAGGAGAGGACAGGAGAGGTGAGCCTGAGGCTGAGCGTCTCCTTCCCAGAGGGCCCCACACCCTGCAGCACCCCCTGTGCTGAGCTGCAGGTCAGCCCAGGCTGGTCCCTGGTTGTGTGGGGCTGAGC
>NW_006159465.1:228014-228643 GCF_000334495.1 Tupaia belangeri chinensis | reverse complement strand
CCTCTCTTATCCTGAGGGAGGGGGGCTCCTCATGCAAATGTCCTCCTTTCTCTGTGGCTGGAGGGGGCTCCCTGCTGAGCAGAGAAGGGCTGGGCTTCCAGGAGGGGGTCCCATGGGCCTGTCACCAAGGACTGTGTCCAGGATCTCAGATTCTCCCTGGTGTGGAGGGAGGAAGTGCTGCCCCAGCACATACACACACACACACACACACAAACACATACACAGAAACACACGCACACCCCACACTCAGCCTGTGCCCTGTACTCTTTGTCTGGGCTGAGCAAGACCCCCTCAGTCCCTTCTCTAGGGCTCAGACTGTCCTTGGGCAGAGCTTGGGATGGAGATTTGAGGTTTTTGAGTCATTCTGGAAGAAAGGAGACCAAAAGTCCAAATGAGAAGACATGACCACATGCCATGGAATAAATTTCTATTATTTTAGTGGAAAAAGAAATATAACATCTTTTACCTGGAATGTGGCAGAGTCTCAGTACTGACACCAAGAGTTCAGATCATAAGAAGAGAGCCCGAGTAGTTTGTCTTATTTAGATGAAAATCTTTTAAGTTTATTAGTTTCTAAGACTGGGTCTCTCCATGTTGTACACCTCATGCCTCGGCGTCTCCCTCACGGT
>NW_006159465.1:225068-227774 GCF_000334495.1 Tupaia belangeri chinensis | reverse complement strand
ATTTATTTATTTAGAGAGTTTTTTCTTGCCTTTGGGCGTGTGCACTCACCAGAAAAACAGAGAGAGACAGAGAGACAGGGAGCGAGAAATCACTTCCCAGTGAGGCTGACCACGACGCAATCCCTTCTCTTCCATTCTCCTCTCGGGATCTTGGGCACGCATGCACATGTGCCCGACTTGTATTTAAGCCACCGGGTCAGGGACTCGAACTGCAGTTGACTACATGGGGGTCCAGCGACATAGCCATTATGCTAACTGCTGATCCTGCTATTTTAATTTTTAAATTGGTGTATGTTGAATTTGTGTACCCAGTAAAATGCTACAGATGAGAAATTACTCTATTCACACCCTCTTTCTTGATTTTTTTTCTTTTTTTCCCCACACGTCTCTGAACCAGCCATAACTGAATTTGGTCTGAACAGGTTTGAACCAGCCTGAAGCAGTCTGAATTGGCCAGAACCATTTTGAAGCAGTCTCAACCAGTTTAAACTGTCCGTAACTGGTGAGAAGTAGTTTGAACTAGTCTGAACAGGCCAGAACTGGATTGAACCGGTTCGAAGCGACATCAAGCTGCCAGAACTGGTTTGTGCCAGTGTGAACTAGTTTGAACTAGTCAGAACAGACTTCAACCAGTTATAGCCTGTCTGAACCAGCTAGAATTGGCTAGAACCGGTCCAAACTGGTCCAAACCAGAACTGGTTCAAGCTGATCTGAACAGGATTAAACCAGCCAGAACCTGTTTCAACCAGCCAGTACCTGTTCGATCAAGCCTAAACCACTTTGAACTGGCCAGAACTGGCCTGAACGAGTTTCAACTGGCTAAAACAGGTCCAAACCAGTTTAAATTGGTCTGAACCAGTTGGAACCGGCCAGAACCTGTGTAAACGGGTCTAAACCAGTTTGAACTATCCAGAACTGATTTCAGCAGTTTAAACCTCCAGAACCAGCTTGAACCAGTTTGAACCAGTCTGAACCAGCCAGAACTGGCGAAAACTGGTCCAAATCAGTTTGAACTGGTCTGAACAGGATTGAACCGGCCAGAACCTGTTTAAACCAGCCAGGATCAGTTTGAACCAGCCTGAACTAGTTTGAACTGGCCTGAACCAGTTTGAACTGGTCAGACCGGGCCAGAACAGGTTTGTGCCAGTCTGAACCAGTTTGAAGTCTGGAGAATATGTCCAAACCAGTTTGAACCGGCCAGAAAGGGTTGGAACCAGACTAAACCAGTTGGAACTGGCAGAACTGGTTTTAGCAGTTGAAACAGGCCATATTGTGGTCAGAGCTCCATTTTTATGTATGATCTGGCCATTGTCCATTTCTGTCAGCCTCAGAATTATCAGGTCCCTTTATGAGAAGAAAGGGTTATGAAGTGACCAGTGACCATGTCCCATGGGGGAATGCTCTGTCCCTCCCCCTCTCTTTTTGGTGAGCGCATGTGCCTTCTGTCAATTGGGGGTAAAAAATGAAGAAATGTGGACTCTTTCTCTCTCCCAACATCGAATAGAGGTAAGCTCTTGTGAAAGGCCAGAGTAACTCCATTTCTTTTGGGGTGACTCCATTTTGTTAAAGCCACCTTGCTGAGAATTGGCCCCATTTCAAGGAGGTGAGCCAGTCACATAATCCTTTCTTCTCCTTTGCTCTATCCTGCCAGGATTTGGGACACACACACACACACACACACACACACACACCTTGTGTGTTTCTCAAGTCACTGGGTCTAGGACTCGAGCCAAATGTGTCATGTGGGATCTGGATCCCTCAACCTATGGGGCCAACACACCACTTCAGTCTTGAACCTAGATGTCGCAGTCCAGGGGAAATGACAACAGGAAAGGTAACCAAAGGAAAGTGGAGCTAACTCAGGACAGTTTGGGTATCACTTCCTCTTCAGTAGGGAACTGTAGAAAGACCCTCTCCTCCCCCACCGCTCAACCACTGCCTCACACATGACACCACAGGCTGTGGTCCATCTTGAGATCAAGGAGCAAGACATGTGCCCTCCACAGTTTCTTCCTGGCTACATATATGGTGTGACTTCCAGGCCCTCTTCATAAGCAGCTTCAGGTCCAGAGGCCCCAGGCATAGCTCCAGAGAAGGCTGCCTATGAGACTGATGGCCAAGGCACACTCTACACCTGAGAGATGAACACACCAACTGGCCTGTGGCAGGCACTGCCCCTTGGGTTGTATCATTCGGAAAGCGATTTTTAATTGCCAGAGGGCATATATATTAGCCAGAGAGAAACAGAGATATGGAGAGGGAGAAAGCACCCTTCAATGAAATGTGGTCACCCTATAATCCCTTCTCTCTTTTTCCCCCTCCTTTTGGGGTCTTGAGCATGCACACACATGCCCCCGGCATGTTTTCCGAGCCGTCATGCCTGGGATTCAAACCACATGGTCAGCCATGTAAGATCCAGCTCCCTTAACCACCTGGTCATAGTCCAGCCAAAACTTTTCTTTATATTAAGTCTTTATTTCTGAAAGATGGCAAGAACCCCTCCCCTAACACACAAAATTCTATGTCACTATCCACCTGTTTCAGCCAGACTCCATCCTGGTTGTGTATGTGCATCCGGTGAGTCCACGGAGGTCTTGGGATGCAAACCCAGGACCTTTGCCATGTGGGTCCAATTGTGTTATTTCTGCACCATCACCTAGCCCCCATCTGAAAAGTTTCTAGTCATGTTCATGTATAGCTAATGCT
>NW_006159465.1:195129-199650 GCF_000334495.1 Tupaia belangeri chinensis | reverse complement strand
GCTGAGTAAGTGCAGAGGAGGTCACAAAGCCCGCAGGAGAGGACAGGAGAGGTGAGTCTGAGGCTGAGGGTCTCCTTCCCAGAGGGCCCCACACCCTGCAGCACCCCCTGTGATGAGCTGAAGGTCAGCCCAGGCTGGTCCCTGGTTGTGTGGGGCTGAGCCCTGGGGGCAGCACCGCTGCAGACAGTAAGGAGGGTGAACAAGAGAGGGGTCCAGGCCATGGTGGAGACACCCCAGAGCTCTGCCTCTGAGCCCACAGCTGGGGAGGGCCCCCAGGTCTCTCTTATCCGGCCCCTCCTTGCAAATGCCCCCCTCCCTCTGTGGCTGGGGGTGGCTCCCTGCTGAGCAGAGATGGGTGGGGCTTCCAGGAGAGTGTCCCATGGGCCTGTACCCAAAGTCTATGTCCAGGTTCTCAGATTCTTCCTGGTGTTACTGGAGGAAGTTCTTCCCCAGACCCCCCCACACACACTCACACACACACACCCCACACACACTCAGACTGTGTCCTGGGCTCTTTCTCTGGGCTGTGCATGACCCCCACAGTCCCTTCTCTAGGGCTACACACCCCACACACTCAGACTGTGCCCTAGGCTCTTTCTCTGGGCTGGGCATGAACCCCACAGTCCCTTCTCTAGGACTGAGACTGTCCTTGGGCAGAGCTTGGGAAGGAGATTTGGGGTTCTTGAGTCATTCTGGGAGAAAGGAGACCAAAAGTCCAAATGAGAAGACATGACCATGTGCCTTGGAATAAATTTCTATTATTTTAGTAGAAAAAGAAATATAATATTTTTTACCTAGAATGTGGCAGAATCTCAGTACTGACACCAAGAGTTCAGATCATAAGAAGAGAGCCCAAACAGTTTTGTCTTATTTAGATGAAAATCTTTTAAGTTTATTAGTTTCTAAGACTGGGTCTCTCCATGTTGTACACCTCATGCCTCGGCGTCTCCCTCACGGTAAACACGAGGTCCAGGCTTGCTTTCCAGACAGCGTCTCACCATGTTGCTGAGGTCAGGCTCAAGCTAGTGACCCCCTTCTCAGCTTCCTGACTCACTGGCGTTATTCTGATGCACCAACACGCCCAGGTGGAAGTTTACCTGAATCGAACCTGTGTCTCACAGGTGGGCCTGGCCTTCAGAGCTCAGCATCTCAGCAGTCCAACCCACTATAGCTGAGCCTTGCAATTTTATTTATTTATTTATTTATTTAGAGAGTTTTTTTTCTTCCTATAGGGCGTGTGCACTCACCAGAAAAACAGAGAGAGACAGAGAGATAGAACGAGAAATCACCTCACAGTGGGGCTGGCCACGACGCAATCCCTTTTCCATTCTCCTCTGGGGATCTTGGCACACGTGCCTGGCATGAATTTAAGCCACCGGGTCTGGGACTCAAACTGTAGTCTACTACATGGGGGTCTAGCGACACAGTCATTATGCTAACTGCTGATCCTGCTATTTTATTTTTTAAATTGGTGTATGTTGAAGTCGTGTACCCAGTGAAATGCTATAGATGAGAAATTACTATATTCACACCCTCTTTCTTAAGTTTTTCTTTTTTTTCTTTCTTTTTTATTTTTATTTTATTTTACTTTTTGTTTGTTTGTTTGTTTCACAAGTCTCTGAACCAGCCATAACTGAATTTGGTCTGAACAGGTCTGAACCAGCCTGAAGCAGTCTGAACTGGCCAGAACCATTTTGGACCTGTCTCAACTAGTTTAAACTGTCCATAACCGATGAGAAGCAGTTTGAACTGGTCTGAACAGGCCAGAACTAGATTGAACCGCTTCAAAGTGAAGTCAAACTGCTAGAAATGGTTTGCACCAGTGTGAACTAATTTGAACTGGCAAGAACCGGCTTGAACCAGTTATAACCGGTTTGAACCAGCTAGAACTGGCTAGAACCAGTCCAAACCGGTCCAAACTAGAACCGGTTGAAACTGATCTGAACAGGATTGAACCAGCCAGAACCTGCTTCAACCAACCAGTACCTGTTTGATCAAGCCTAAACCACTTTGAACTGGCCAGAACCGGCCTGAACGAGCTTCAACTGGCTATAACCGGGCCACACCAGTTTCAATTGGTCTAAACCGGTTTGAACTGTCCATAACCTGTTTAAACCAGTCTAAACCAGTTTGAATCAGCCAGAATTGGTTTGAGCGGTTTAAACCTGCCAGAACCAGCTTGAACCAGTTTGAACCAGCCAGCTGGCTATAACTGGTCCAAACCAGTTTGAACTGGTCTGAACAGGATTGAACCGGCCAGAACCTGTTTAAAGCAGCCAGCACCAGTTTAAACCAGCCTGAACCAGTTTCAACTGGCCCAGAACCGGTCTGAACCAGTTTGAACTGGTCAGACCTGTCTAGAACAGGTTTGCGCCAGTCTGAACCAGTTTGAACTCTCGAGAACATGTCTGAAGCAGTTTGAACCGGCCAGAACGAGATTGAACCGGTCTAAACCAGTTTGAAATGGTGAGAACAGGCTTGAACCGATCCAAACGGACTTCAACCAGCCAGAACCGGTTTGAGCCAGTGTGAACTGGTTTGAACTGGCCAGAACCAGCTTGAACAAGTTTGAACTGGTCTAAACTGGTAGAACCGGCCTGAATCAGTTTGAACTGACCTCAACCAGCCAGAACCTGTTTGAAATGGTCAAAGCCAGTATGAACCAGCCAGAACCTGCTTGAACTGGTCTAAAACAGTTTGAACCAGCTAGAATTGGCTTGAGTGTTTCTAAACCAGCCAGGACCAGCCTGAACCAATTTGATCCAGTGAGAACCAGCCAGAACCTGTTTGAACCGGTCTAAACCAGCTTGAACCGGTCAGAACTGGCTAGAACCGGCCTGAACTAGTTTGAACCAGTCTTAACTGGCTAGAACCTGTTCAAACCGGTCTAACACCGTTTAAAAGAGCCAGAACTGGTTAGAGCGAGTTAAAACCAGTCAGAACGAGTTTGAGCTGGTCTGAACCAGCTTGAATAGGCCAGAACAAGTTCGAATAGGTCTAAACCGTCTAGAACCTGTTTAAACTCGTCTAAACCAGTTTCAACCGCTCAGAACTGATTTGAGCGAGTTTAAACCGGCCAGAACGAGTTTGAGCTGGTCTGAACCAGCTTGAATAGGCCAGAACAAGTTCGAATAGGTCTAAACCGTCTAGAACCTGTTTAAACTCGTCTAAACCAGTTTCAACCGCTCAGAACTGATTTGAGCGAGTTTAAACCAGCCAGAACGAGTTTGAGTTGATCTGACCCCACTTGAACTGGCCAGAACCAGTCTGAACAGGGCGAAACCGGCTAGAACCTGTTTGAGTTGGTTTGAGCCAGTGCGAGAGGCATTCACAGCTGTCAAGGCACGCTTGGTGGGCAAAATGAAAACAGCAGTGTGCATTGAAAAGATCTGCAGCTGGCCTAGGTCCCCACAGACACGTGGTCCCACAGTGCCACCTGCTGCTGAACACCTCCAAATCTCTTCTTCCCCTCGAAGAGATTTTCGACATCGTGGGTTCAACTTTGAGACTCTGTTTTATTCCTAGTATAATGGATTGCCAGTAAAAATTTTAAGCTAGTGATGGATTGCCACAGTCTAGTTCATGACTTCAGAGATCGCTCAGAACTGTGGGTCCTGAATCCAGGTCAGAGGTATCAGAGGAAGTGATAAGCTGGAATACTGGAGCCTTAGAGCAGGGTAGAAGTGGTGTGCATGGACAGACGTCACTAGGAGTTGTTATTGCCCTGGCGCAAGGATGCTGCCCATGTAGCAGGGAGCTCCTTCTTTTTCCCTGAGTGCAGGTACATCTGCAAAGAGGTTAGGGACAGGACCAGAGGATGGAATAATGGTTACATCACTGGATTCCCACATAGTCAACTGTGGTTGGAGTCCTGGACCCAGTGGCTTAAAACTCACACCAGGCATGTGTGCATGTGTGCCCAAAATGCCAAGAAGAGAATAGAGAAGAAGGAATTGGAACGTGGCCATCCCTGCTGGGGGTAATGTCTCATTTTCTGTCTCTCTGTTTCTCCATTTGTTGCCCTATAGCAAAAAATGCATCTTAAAAACAAACAAACAAACAAAAAACTGTTATGAGCACTGGAAGGTCCTCCCTAACGCTAGGCCTGCCCACATGCTCTGACCTCTGAATGCTGCCTTGACTGACAGCTTGACTGCACCCTCATGAGGAACCCTGAGCCAGCACATCAAAATAAGCCACTCTCAAATTTCTGATGCTCACAACAAGATGACAAAGTTTGTTCTTTTCACACACTAAATTGTAGGAGTTGTTTGTTTGTTTGTTTGTTTGTTTGTTTTAAGGTTTTTGCCATAGGTCATGTGCACTTGGCAGAAAGAGAGAGAGAAAGTGAGAACTCTCTCCTCAGGGGGGATGGCCACGCTGCAGCCCCTTGTCCTCCATTCTCCTCTTGGCATTTTGGGCATGCCCAACATGATTTTCAAGCCACTGGGTTTGGGACTCAAACCATGGTCTACCATGTGGGTTCTAGTGCCTTAACCACCACACCACCTGCTGATTCCT
>NW_006159465.1:183487-194321 GCF_000334495.1 Tupaia belangeri chinensis | reverse complement strand
AAGAAAGAAAGAAAGAAAGAAAGAAAGAAAGAAAGAAAGAAAGAAAGAAAGAGAAAAGAAAGTACAGCAAGGAAGATTTTTTTTTAGAGAAATTTTTTCGCTATAGGGCACTTGCAATCACCAGAGAGACAGAGAGAGACAGAAAGCAAGAAATCACTCCCCAGTAGGAATGGCCATGTTGCAACCCCTTCTCCATTCTCCTCTCAGGATCTTGGACATGTATGCACACGCATCCAGCGTGAGGTTTAAGCCACCGGGTCTGGAACTCGAACCTCAGTCAACTATATGGAAGTCCAGCGACGAAACCATTATGCCATCTGCTGGTCCCCAAGGAAGAACATCTTCCTGGAGCCAGGTGGATGCAGAGTTGAATAAGACATGGCCATTTCTGGAGAACTGAATGCAAACTGGTCTGCACGGAGCAGGGGACCAGGAGGCAGTCACAGTAAGGGATTTCCCCAAGAGGTATCTATGGAAGGCATCTCCTTGTCACCCCCTTCCTGCCTTCGAAAGCTGTACCTTGAAGTACCTGCAGGGACCACATCACACAGGCAAGGAAGAAGCTGTCATTGTCCCCAGACAAGAATCCAGAGACCGCACACGTTTCCATTTCATTTCATTACAGGAGAGGTGAGGACCTGAAAGAGAACTACCTTCTTCACGCGACGTGACCGGAGGACCCGGCTGTACCAGGCTGAGGAGGCATCTGCAGAGGGAGGAGGGAGCCTGCAAGCTCAGAGCAGGTTTTGGTCTCACTTCCCCTTGAACTTGAACCACTGTGGGAAGTAATACTACTAGTGAAAATATGAAGCCTCATCCTCAGACTGGAGCCCAGAGATGGTCAGGGAGGCCGTGTTCCCGGATTTGGAGCCAGAGAAGCGAGCAGGGATCCCAGAGGGCCGAGTGTTGACACCATACATGAGAAGTTTAGGGCGAGTTTCTGGATGCTGCTGGTACCAGGAGACATAGTTATAACCTCCGATGTCACTGCTGCTTCCAGCACAGGAGATGGTGACTGTCTCTCCAAGATTCCCAGAGGTAGAAGAAGGTTGAAAAGGGGCAGACTGGGCCCAGGACCCTGAAAAGAGGAAGTAAACACTGCCATGAGTTCCGTACTGTGTCCCCAGCCCTGACCGAAAAGGAAGAGACAAAAAACAATCAGCTCAATGGAACCAGCAGTTAGCATAATGGCTATGTCGCTGGACTCCCACGTAGTCGACCGTGGTTCACGTCCCGGACCGGGTAGCTTAAAACTCACGCCAAGCACGTGTATGTGTGTGCCCAAGACCCCAAGAGGAGAATGGAGGAGAAGGGATTGCGGCATGGCCATCCCCCCTGGGGGTGATTTTTCACTTTCTGTCTCTCTGTCTCTGTCTGGCGAGCACACGCGCCCTAAAACAAAAATAACCTCTCAAAAATAAATAAATAAATAAATCAGCTCGGATGTCCCTGGTCCCTTCCCTGGAAACATCACCTATGCCCTGAGAGAGGAGAGTGAGGAGGAGCAGAGTCCGGGCCATGTTGGAGATGCCCCTGAGCACGGCCTGCTGAGACCCCAGCACTGGGCCTAGCTCCCCCAGAGGCTCTTATTCCCTCCTCTGCCTCAGAAAAGGGAAGGGCCTCCATGCAAATCTGCTTCCTGCCCCTGCCCCTGTACCCCTCTCCTCCCCATCCTGACCTGGCCTTGACTCCTGCTCCCCTGGACAGCAGGGCTCAGCTGAGGGGTGAGAACTCTGAAGTGCATTTTCTGAGTCAGGACAGACAGCCCACAGCAGTGACCAGGAAGTGTAATCCAATATGACAGCCCCCCCTTCCCCAGGGACCAGCAGTTAGCATAATGGCTGTGTCGCTGAACTCCCATGTAGCCGACTGCGGTTCAAGTCCCGGACCCGGTGACTTACACTCCCACCGGGCACGTGTGCATGTGTGCCCAAGATCCCAAGAGAAGAATGGAGGAGAAGGGATTGTGGTGTGGCCATCCCCCCTGGGGGGTGATTTTTCGTTTTCTGTCTCTCTGTCTCTTTCTGGTGAGTGTACGCGCCCTATAGAAAAAACCTCTCCAAAATAATAATAAAAATAATAATAATAACAGTGTGAGGTCCCCCGTGTTCTGCTGATAGTGGGATGGAAGTAAACCAGGACTTCCTCTCTGTGCTGTTCTCTGTGCTGTTAGGAACGGGAGAGGACAGGCCCTGTGTGTGCTTGGGACAGATCCATTCGCCCCTCTTCCTGATGTCCACATGCAGGGAAGGGAATTTCCATCTCTCTCCTCCCCTTCCTGGTTGGCCTCAGTAATGATGAGACCCGTGCGTGCTCTGTCTGGTCTCGGCAGTGCCTGAGCCTGACATCTGGTGCTGTTTAAGGGCCTTTCTAGAAGAGGTCCTACTAATACTGCTGCTTTCCCTGTTGGGAACAATCAGGAGGAAGCACTCAGGGACTTCACCAGGTCCAGGCTAAGGCACAGCAATGATCTTCCCCACAGCCAGATCTTTGCTGCTCCCTGGTGACCACAGAGGGACGAACCCCAGTTGCCAAAGAAGGCAGCTGAGTGGGAGCTGAAGTCTCTGTCCCCTCCCTCTTCCTCCTTCCTCTCCTCCCAGGTCAGGACCTGGCCCTATGGTCCCTTCTAGGCCACAGCAGATGGCCCAGGCCCTCCCTTGGGATCTTCCTTGTCTCAAGACAGCCTGTCCCAGGGTCTGGGTTCTGAAGGGATTGCGGTATGGCCATAGCCCTTGGGGGGTGATTTCTCGCTTTCTGTCTCTCTGTTTCTGTCTGTCTGTCTGGTCAGCGCACGCGCCCTATAGCAAAAAAAAAAAAAAATCTCCCCCAAAAAAAGAGAGAGAAAGCACACCCCACCCCACGCAAGGGGAATAGACACGCCTCAAGCCTTTCTCCTAATTCTTCTCCTGGGATTTTGGGAACACATACACACTCAGCCAGTGAGATTTTCAACCCACCGGGTCTGAGATTTGACCCTTGCAGTCAGCCATGTGGGATCCACCCATCTGAACCCCCACGCCACCAGCTGCTCCAGAAGAGTCTATTCTGACGTAGTAGCAAGACGCTGTCGCTCAAATTCATGCTAGAGCATCCCCTTTGGATGGGGGTCAAAGAGAGACTCTAATAAAACTCAGTCTTGGCCTTGGTCCCCATTTTCACACATCGTCAGTTGGAACCAGAAGGAAGAGACATGTAGTAAAGAGCCCAGTAAGAAGGCCATTCTGTCTTCAATATGGCGGACTCGAAAGGAACAGATGGGGGGATGGCAGGATTCAGGTGAGGATTTCCTAAGGACCACAGGAACTGCACTGAGCAGGTGTCTTCTGGCCACCTTGTCCTTCTCATGGGAGAGTATGGAAGAGTCCTCCACTGGAGGATCAGGCAAACTGATCTCATACGAGCCTGGCATTGTCCCAGAGGATACATCTTAGAACACGTTTCCTTATGCAGAAGGGAGAGAGAGGCAGAGAAGTAGATGTTGCAAAGTCACGTGACCGGAGCCCCCTCTGTTCAGCGTTGAGGAGGCATCTGCAGAGCAAGGAGGGAGCCTGTGCGCTCAGGGCTGGTTTTGTTCTTGCTTCCCCTTGAACTTGGACCATCATGTAGGGGGCACTGGCTGCATAGGCACTGCAGTAGTAACCAGCCTCGTCCTCAGACTGGAGCCCAGAGATGGTCAGCGAGGCCATGTTGCCAGACTTGGAGCCAGAGAAGCGATCAGGGATCCCTGAGGGCCAGGGACGAACGTAATAAATCAGAGTCCTTTGGACCATCCCTGGGCTCCGTTGGAACCAGGAGACATAGTTATTGTTCCCAATGTCACTGCCGCTGCCCACACAGGAGATGGTGACTGTCTCTCCCAGAGCCCCCGATGCTGAAGAAAGTTGTGGCAGGAGTGACTGTGCCCAGGACCCTGAAAAGGGAGAAAACCAAACTCTGGTGAGGTGAACGCTCAGGCCCCAGGAGGAAAGGAGACAAAGCATCACCCAGACGTCCCTGGTCCCTTCCCTGGAGGTGTCACCTGTACCCTGAGAGAGGAGGATGAGGGGAGCAGAGCCTAGGCCACGGTACAGACACCCCTGAGCACGGCCTGCTGAGACCCCAGCACAGAGCTTGGCTCCCCTAGACTCTCTTATCCCCTTCACTGCCTCAGAAGAGGGAGGGACCTCCATGCAAATCGTTCTGCGCCTTTCCCTCCTCCCCCCACCCTGACTGACCTTGACTCAGATGCTCTTGCACCCCTGCACAGCAGGGCACAGTGAGGGGTGGGGAACTCTCTGACACACATGTTATGAGTCAGGACAGACTGAGCCCATGACAGTGCCTGGTAATGGGGCCAGCCTTGGGGTGCCCTTACCCTTCCTTTTGTGGATTCCATGGTGGCTCCTAGTTGAGGTTTCCCAGGGTTCCCATCCCTGCTGAGTCAGGCGAGGGTGAAGAAAGGCCCCCAGAATGGCTAGGAGATGCAGTCTCACTATCTTTTTGTTGTTTATTCATTCTTTGGAGGATGCATGCACTCACCATAGAGAGACAAAGGAGGAGAGAGAGAATACAAGCAAGCACGCTCAAGAGAATGGTCATGCCGCAACTCTTCTGTATTTTCCTCCATTTGGGGAACTTTTGTGAAGGATTGGGATGCTGGTGAGCCCTTGAACTCACACATGTGCCCAACTGTTTTTAAAGCTGCCACATCTCCATCAACAAGCACATGGAGGCTAGCAGGGGGTGCGATGGTTGAGGTGTTGGACTCCCGCATGGCCGACTACAGTTTGCTTTCTAGCTTTCTCTCTCTCTCTTTCTCAACCTCTCTCTCTCAGCACATATGCCCTCAAGCAAAATTTTAAAATAATAAAGAATTAAATTAAATTTAAAAACCCAAGCACATGGTTGACCATGTGGGACCCAGCCTCCTTGTTCACTAGGCCACGGTTAGCCCAGTCTCTCTGCTAAGAGGAACCAGAGGCAGAGCACAGACATCTTATTGCCCTCAAACTCTCTTGGTCCCTTGGATTGGAACTGATTTCAGGCCTTGCTCCGTCATCTGTCTCTGCACTGAATTCAGGCTGGATCCTGACACTGAGACTTTGGGTCATTAATGGCCCTCCTACAAAGTGATTTCCTGAGACAGAACAAATCTGGGTTGTCTCTTCTGAGCACCTCTAGAAATTTTCCAGATTAAGGAACTCTTGGGACTCACACAGGCCAAGGTAAAACAAAACAAAACACCCTCAGTCACCCTTGGAACTCTACTCCTTTGTTACTTCTATTTTCATTCCCTCCATAACGCAATGTATCCCCTGCCTCACCAGGAATTTCTGACACCCAAACACAGGCCCTCTTTGGTTGACCCAGAGGGCTCTAGTCACTAGTTAGTGGTCAAGACACCGCTCTCACTCCAACTGAGGAAACATCAGATGTAAAATGAAAATGACCCCAGTAGGATGCATGGGTTCAAAAAATGGTATGGGGGGACCAGCAGTTGGCATAATGGCTATGTTGCTAGACTCCCAAGTAGTCGACTGCAGTTTGAGTCCCGGACCCAGTGGTTTAAACTCACGCCAGGCATATGTGTGTGCATGCCCAAGATCCCAAGAGGAGAATGGAGGAGAAGGGATTGTGGTGTGGTCATACCCCCTGGGGGGTGATTTCTAGCTTTCTGTCTCTCTGTCTCTCTCTGTCTTTCTGGCGAGAGCACGCGCCCTATAGCAAAAACCTCTCGGGACCAGCAGTTAGCATAATGGCTATGTCGCTGGACTCCCATGTAGTCAACCGCGGTTCGTGTCCTGGGCCCAGTGGCTTAAAACTCACGCCAGGCCCATGTGCGTGTGTGCCCAAGATCCCAAGAGAACAGAGGAGAAGGGATTGCGGTGTGGCCATCCCCCTGGGGAGTGATTTCTTACTTTCTGTCTCTCTGTCTCTGTCTGTCTGGCAAGCGCACACGCCCTATAGCAAAAACCTCTCCAAAAACGGAGAAAAATAAAAAACTGTCCAATTGCCATAGGGTGATTGTACTTGCGCTCACCAGACAGACAGAGAGAGACAGCTATGGAAAAATAATAAAGCACCCCCAGGGGAGAATACCACGATATTATATCTTCTCCTTCATTTTCCTCATGGGATTATGGACACACACACACACACACACACACAAGTGTGTCTTTGACATCACCGGGTCCAGGACTTAAACCACTCAGGGCGCCATGTGGGATGTAGCTTCCTTAGCCACCATGCCATCAGCTGGTCCACGGGCAACTTCTGACCTGGACATGATGGATTCACAACGGAATAATTTAGCATCCCTTCTGGGAAACTGAATCCAGGGAGGGCAGCAGGACTGTGATGGGCAAGGGCGTTTACACTGAGGATCTCCCTGAAACTGGAGAGATGACACTGAGCAGGGGTCTTCTTGAAGCGCTATTCCAATCATCCCAACAGCTGCACAGAGTTGTATATTTTGGAACCACGTTCTAGGTGGGGAGTAAGATGTCATGATCCCCAGAAACAACCAGAGAGCATTTGTTTGTTTGTTTTGTTTGTTTTGTTTGCGTTTAACTGTGGTGGGGGAGGAGCAGAGAGCACATTGAACCCTCCAGGCCACATGGCCTGAGTCTCCTCTGCACAGGGCTGAGGAGGCATTTGCAGAGCCAGGGGACAGCCTGTGAGCTCAGGGCAGGTTTTGGTCTCGCTTCCCCTGGACCTTGGACCGCTGTGGAAATTATTGCCACTTCTGTACAAATTGCAGAAATAAAGAGCCTCGTCCTCCGCCTGGAGCCCAGAGATGATCAGGGAGGCTCTGTTGCCAGACTTAGAGCCAGAGAAGTGATCTGGGATCCCAGAGGGCTGGGAGAGGACATAAAAAATCAGAAGTTTGGGGGGGGTCTATCTGGGTGCTGTTGGTGCCAAGAGACTTCATTATATTTTCCAATGTCACTGCTGCTCCCCAAACAGGAGATGGTGACTGTCTCTCCTAGAGCCCCAGACACTGAGGAAGGCTGAGTGAGGGCAGACTGTGCCCAGGAACAAGGAAAAATACACTCTGGTGAGCTCATGCTAGGCCCAGGGGACCATAAGGAAGGGGAGACAAAGCATTACCCAGATGTCTCTGGTCCCTCCCCTGGAGATATCACCTGTGTGCTGACAGAGGACGGTGAGGAGGAGCAGAGCCCAGGCCATGGTGGAGATGCCCCTGAGCACGGCCTGCTGAGACCCCAGAACCAGGCCTGGCTCCCCTAAACTCTCTTACCCCTTTCCCTATCTCAGAGGTGGGAGAGGCCTCCATGCAAATCTGCTTCCTTCATCTGACTCTACTTCCCCTCCTTGTGACCTGGCCTTCACTCAGACACTCTTGCGTCTTTGCGTCTCCTGGACAGCTGGTCTCGGTGAAGAGTGGAACTCTCTGACATGCCTGTTATCAGTCAGAACACAGCGAGCCCATGACAGTGCCTGGTAATGGGGCCAGACTTGGGGTGCCATTTTTCCTCCCCATTGTGGAGCTCATGGAGCCTCCGGGCTGATTCCCAGGACTTCCACTTCCTACTGTCTCAGAGGAGGGTTAAGACAGGATCCCAGGTTGGAGGAGGGAGATATAATCCCTCCTCTTCAAGGGACTAGAGCAGAACTGGAGACTTATATCCTTCCTCTTTCACTTCACGTTCTTTTGGTCCTTTGAGTTGGGATGGACTCCCTGGCCGTGTTGTGTGTCCTTGCCTCTGCAAAAGATTGAGGCTGGATTCTGACACTGAGATTGGTGTCACTAATGGTTCATCTAGAAAAGGGTTATTGGGACAGAGTAGGTCTGGGCTCTTGCTTCTGAGCATCTTTAAATATATTCTAGGGGGTCAGGATGGCAGGTGGTGTGGAAGAAAATGAGCTAGACTACTACATGGCCAACTGTAGTTCAAATCCCAGACCTGGCACCTAGCTTACTCAGTTTCCCTATCTTTCTCTCTTTGGTCAAATTAAAAATAATAACAATAGGGGCTGGCAGGTGGCAGGTGGTTAAGGGCTCTGGACACCCACATGGCACACTGCAATTTGAGTCCTGGACCAGATGACTTGCTTTCTTGTTCTCTCTCTCTCTCTCTCTCTCTCACTCTCTCTCCCACCTCTATCCGTCTCTGGTCAAATAAACAAACCAAAAAATAAAATATTTCTTTAAAAAATAATAACAACAAACATTATTAAGTAAATAATTTTTAAAATATATAGTACTATTCTCGGGAGTCAGGGTGCTACCAGGAAGCCTGATAAAGGAGGATAACAAGTTTAAAACCTGCCTGGGGACCTTTGCAAAACCATCTCAAGAAAAACAAGGAGGTCCCAGCAAATGGTCACATCACTGGACGCCCACATAGTCCACCGTGGTTTGAGTCCCGGATCCAGCAGCTTTAAACTCATGGTGGGTGTGAACGCGTGTGTGCCAAAAATCATGAGAGGAGAAGGGATCGCAATGTGGTCGTGTCCCCCTCCCTTGGAGGGTGATTTCTCTTTCAGTCACTGTGTTTCTCTCTCTGTCTCCACTGAGCACATGCACCCTAGAGCAAAAATCTCTCCAAACAAACAAAAACAAAAATCAACCTGAAGACAATTTACTTACTTTATTATCACATTGTTTCTACTCCACCTAATGTTGTCATTAAGGTACTGTCATTGTGAATTGTCAGAAGCCCCTATTGCTTAAAAACCAAGAGGGACCAGATGATGGCACAAAGGTAAAATGGGACCCTCTGTAAAAAAAAAAACCTCCCAAAAAAAAAAAAGAGATGCCCTTGAGAACAAAGGGATGGAAAAACAACACAGTGAGTACTTTTATTATTATTATTATTATTATTATTATTATTATTATTTTGCCATAGGGTGATTGTACTTGCTTGAGAGAGACAGAAACGGAGAGACAGCTATGGAAAAATAATAAAGCACCCCCAGGGGAGAATACCACGATATTATATCTTCTCCTTCATTTTCCTCATGGGATTATGGACACACACACACACACACACACACACACTCCAAGTGCGTCTTTGACATCACCGGGTCCAGGATTTAAACCACTCAGGTGGCCATGTGGGATGTAGCTTCCTTAGCCACCATGCCATCAGCTGGTCCACGGGCAACTTCTGACCTGGACATGATGGATTCACAACGGAATAATTTAGCATCCCTTCTGGGAAACTGAATCCAGGGAGGGCAGCAGGACTGTGATGGGCAAGGGCGTTTACACTGAGGATCTCCCTGAAACTGGAGAGATGACACTGAGCAGGGGTCTTCTTGAAGCGCTATTCCAATCATCCCAACAGCTGCACAGAGTTGTATATTTTGGAACCACGTTCTAGGTGGGGAGTAAGATGTCATGATCCCCAGAAACAACCAGAGAGCATTTGTTTGTTTGTTTTGTTTGTTTTGTTTGCGTTTAACTGTGGTGGGGGAGGAGCAGAGAGCACATTGAACCCTCCAGGCCACATGGCCTGAGTCTCCTCTGCACAGGGCTGAGGAGGCATTTGCAGAGCCAGGGGACAGCCTGTGAGCTCAGGGCAGGTTTTGGTCTCGCTTCCCCTGGACCTTGGACTGCTGTGAAAATTATTGCCACTTCTGTACAAATTGCAGAAATAAAGAGCCTCGTCCTCCGCCTGGAGCCCAGAGATGATCAGGGAGGCTCTGTTGCCAGACTGGGAGCCAGAGAAACGATCTGGGATCCCAGAGGGCCGGGAGAGACCATAAAAAATCAGAAGTTTGGGGGAGGGGTCTATCCGGGTGCTATTGGTGCCAAGAGACTTCATTATATTTTCCAATGTCACTGCTGCTCCCCAAACAGGAGATAGTGACTGTCTCTCCTAGAGCCCCAGACACTGAGGAAGGCTGAGTGAGGGCAGACTGTGCCCAGGAACAAGGAAAAATACACTCTGGTGAGCTCATGCTAGGCCCAGGGGACCATAAGGAAGGGGAGACAAAGCATTACCCAGATGTCTCTGGTCCCTCCCCTGGAGATATCACCTGTGTGCTGACAGAGGACGGTGAGGAGGAGCAGAGCCCAGGCCATGGTGGAGATGCCCCTGAGCACGGCCTGCTGAGACCCCAGAACCAGGCCTGGCTCCCCTAAACTCTCTTACCCCTTTCCCTATCTCAGAGGTGGGAGAGGCCTCCATGCAAATCTGCTTCCTTCATCTGACTCTACTTCCCCTTCTTGTGACCTGGCCTTCACTCAGACACTCTTGCGTCTTTGCGTCTCCTGGACAGCTGGTCTCGGTGAAGAGTGGAACTCTCTGACATGCCTGTTATCAGTCAGAACACAGCGAGCCCATGACAGTGCCTGGTAATGGGGCCAGACTTGGGGTGCCATTTTTCCTCCCCATTGTGGAGCTCATGGAGCCTCCGGGCTGATTCCCAGGACTTCCACTTCCTACTGTCTCAGAGGAGGGTTAAGACAGGATCCCAGGTTGGAGGAGGGAGATATAATCCCTCCTCTTCAAGGGACTAGAGCAGAACTGGAGACTTATATCCTTCCTCTTTCACTTCACGTTCTTTTGGTCCTTTGAGTTGGGATGGACTCCCTGGCCGTGTTGTGTGTCCTTGCCTCTGCAAAAGATTGAGGCTGGATTCTGACACTGAGATTGGTGTCACTAATGGTTCATCTAGAAAAGGGTTATTGGGACAGAGTAGGTCTGGGCTCTTGCTTCTGAGCATCTTTAAATATATTCTAGGGGGTCAGGATGGCAGGTGGTGTGGAAGAAAATGAGCTAGACTACTACATGGCCAACTGTAGTTCAAATCCCAGACCTGGCACCTAGTTTGCTCAGTTTCCCTATCTTTCTCTCTTTGGTCAAATTAAAAATAATAACAA
>NW_006159465.1:163282-181634 GCF_000334495.1 Tupaia belangeri chinensis | reverse complement strand
TTCCAAATGGTGACCATGGTTCAAAACCCAACCTTGACAGCTTGAAAACACCCAGTATGTGCGTGTGTGCCTAAAATTGCAACAGGAGGGAGAAGCAGAGGAGAAGGGACTCTGCTGTTAACACAGCCCATTAGGGAATGTTTCCTTCTCCCTCTTTTTCTGGAGAATGCACATGCCAGTGGCAATTAAAAAAAAAAAAAAGCCTCAGAAAGGACGTCAAAAAACCATCTTATTGTCCCTCTGGTTTCGCCATTAGAATTGGAAAAAATTATAAATAAAGAGACCACCTCACACAGGGCAGAGGAACCTGTCATCGTCCCCAGGCCGTGAACCAAACACTATGTTTCCATAGGACGCCATGGACAGAGCAGACAGCTGCTGACGGAGAACAGAACTCTCCAGCCAGGTGGCCTGAGCCCCTCTGCACACGGCTGAGAAGGCATCTGCAGAGCCACGGGGCAGCCTGTGAGCTCAGGGCAGGTTTTGGTCTCACTTCCCCTTGAACTTGGACCACTGTGGAAAGTACGTCCACTTCTGTACGAAGCGCAGTAATAATCGCCCTCGTCCTCAGGCCGGATATCAGACACGGTCAGGAAGGCCGTGTTGCCAGACTTGGAGCCAGAGAAGCGATCAGGGATCCCAGAGGGCCGAGTGTTGACACCATAAATGAGAAGTTTAGGGCGAGTTTCTGGGTGCTGTTGGTACCAGGAGACATCATTATAACTTCCAATGTCACTGTTGCTTCCAACACAGGAGAGGCTGACTCTCTCTCCAGGATTCCCAGAGATAGAAGGAAGCTGAGTCAGGGCAGACTGGGCCCAGCATCCTGCAAAGACAAAAAATACACGAGTGAGTCTCTGCTCAGCCTAGGGGAGCCCAGGGAGGAACAGACAGCGCATCACCCGATGTCTCTGATTCCTTTTTCTGGAGGCGTTACCTGTGCCCTGAGAGAGGAGAGTGAGGAGGAACAGAGTCCAGGCCATGGTGGAGACGTCTCTGAGCACTGCCTGCTCTGACCCGGCAGTGGACATGGCTCCCCCAAACTCTCTTATCTCCTCCCTTGCCTCAGAGGGGGAGGAGCTTCCATTCAAATCTGTTTCCTGCACCTGCCTCTCTTCCCCAGAGCCTGACCTGACCATGGGTCAAACACTCCTGCACCCCTGGACAGCAGGGCACAGCTGAGAGAAGAAAATCCTTTGAGATGGATTTTCTAAGTGAGGACCATCAGTGTTGATGACCGTGACATTCTACAGAGCCACCATTGGGCCATCCCACCGTGTGTATCAAGAGTCATGATGGTTCCAACCTGAGAAATTCCAGGACGTCCCTTCTGCGCTGTGAGGGAGGGGGGCAAGGACAGAATCACATCGAGGACAATCACTGCTCTTCCAGGGACTGAAGGCAGAGCCGGGAATTCTCACTCCTCCCCAAGTCCTCCTGGTCCCCCTCATACAGGACAGGGCATCCTGAAGTCCTCTGTCTTGTGTCCATGCAGTGACCTGAGGTCGGGACCTGAGGCTGAGCCATAGACCATTCATCGTTAGCCCTTGTAGAAAATGATTTATTGGGGAACAACTGATTTGAGACAAAACAGGAGCTCTGGAGGAAGCAGATCTTAGGGCTCCCTCCAGGTCAGGCTAGACCCCAAGCATGACTTCCCCCACACGCTGGCCTTTGCTGCCCCCTGGAGGCCACACAGGGAAGAACCCAAGGACCAGGGAAGGCAGCTGTGTGGGAGCTGAAGTCCCTGCTCTGCTCCCTTCCTTCCTCCCTCAAAACCCTCCCAGCTCAGGATCAGGTGTCCTGGTTCCTTCTAGTCCCCTCCAAGCCCTTGTGTTCTTGTTCTGTGGCAGTTTTTTCCAGGATGTATTGCAGGATACCGAGATCCTCCATCGTGACGTTTTTGCTCCTCCCAAGCAAACTGGGACAAGGGTCAATGCTCCTGAGGCAGCTCTTGGCTCAGAAAAAGGGTAAGAGAGGCATTAAATAAAACCAGCAGAGCAGGGAGCCTTAGTGAGAATAACCTGGTGAGTTAAAGACAGACTGACTCCCCAAAACATTGAAAAATTATTGTCAGATTTGCTCACCAAGAAGAACTAAAGGAAATCAGGTGAAGTCCAGGGTTGGAGGATGTGGGAGGAAGGCCTGGGGTCAGGACGCACCTGAGGGCCACCCACAGGGACCTCTCATAGAGTGTGTCTGCCTGTCATGCAGGACATGGGAATCTTCATCCTCTTGTCCCCTTGGTGCTCACTGTGCCTCTGTCAGCTCAGAGCCCCACTCCTTCCTGAGGCTTCCTAAGCCATGACACGGCCTAACGTCTCTTCTGTCCACAGAGCATCAGTTCACGTACTTTGGTTTTCTAGAAAAAGACGAGTTTGACCTAAAACTCTAAGCTGGGCCGACAGGTCACTGTAAGAACAGAAGTGGAACCATTCCTTTGTTAACTAAGAAAAGGACTGGAAGTTCTAAGGACTGAGAATATTTTACCGTCACTGTTCCCAACATGGGGAACATTCCTTTTTCTTTCTCTCTTATTTTAAATTTGCTTCAGGACCTTATGTGCTCACCAGCGGGAAAGACACACAGAGACAGACAGGAAGTGAGAAAGCTCCTTCCAAGAGGGATGGCCTTGCCCAGTCCCTTCTCCTTCCTCCTCCTCTCAGGATATTGGGCACACAGGCTCTCATACCTGGCATGGTTTTCAAGCCACTAGGCCTGGGATTCAAACCACACAGTTGACTACGTGAGATCAGTTGCCTTAACCACACCACCAACTGGCACAACATTTCGTTTTGAATATATAGTTTATTTTCTTTCCTCCATGAGTGAGGGACAGACAGCACCCCCCAAGAGGGTCTCAACACCGTGATCCACAGCGAGCCCTGATGAGCACGCCCATTTCCAGCTAACTCAGGGAGGTCTCTGGACATGAAACCAGAACTCTCCCATACGGGTCAACCTTGAAAATCATTGCTTTGGGTCACTGCACACCATCCGTTCCCTGCCCCACATGAGCCATTGCTAAGAGTGCAGAGGTGAGGCCTGGCCAGTGGCGGGGTCACTGAGATTGGGGGAGTAGATCGAGGTGGTTGGGGGAAGTGAGAGTTGTTGACGCATGGCTCCTGCATGCTGTTTTGTTAAGGGTGTTGTGTGCTATATTAGGCATTATTTAGATAATGGTGTTTACCATTGGAGATAATACTACAATGTTAATAGGTCATTGACCTGCTCAGAAAAACAACAGGCTGGGGTCCAGCAGGCGGCCTGGTGGTTCAAAGCACTAGACTCCCACATGGCCAACTATGGTTCGAGTCCTGGTTCTGGCAGCTTGCTTTCTCACATTCTCTCTCTGTCTCTTTCTCACTCTGTCCCTCTCTGGTCAAATTTAAATAAATAACTAAATGAAATAATTATTAAAAAAAAAAAAAACTGGCTGGGAACAAGAGAGCTGGACCCCACATGGCTGATCATGTCATTTGAGTCCTAGACCTGGAGGCTTGAGAAAAACACAGTATGCGTGTGTGCATGCCCCATATCCTCAATGGAAGGAGAAATGGAGGAGAAGTCATTGTGGTGTGACCATGCCCCAAGCCTTAACAATCTCTAGCTAACACATGGGCCTTCTGACAAATGTTTAAAAGGAAAAAAAAAAAAAACACCAGGCTGGGTATGTGCACTTGGATTAGGGGCTGGTAGCCTGGATCTGAGTCTCTTGGATCACTGTGGGGGTTCTCCTGGGAACATTCCAGATGTTTAGGATAGTACATGAAGCAAATATCTCATCCTCTTCCATGAGGAGCCACCGTGTCTTCTGTTCCATGGTCTCCACTATGCCCCAGGTGTCGACAATCTCATTTAAAATTGTTCTGGATACATGTGTCCTCACAATAGGACAGGAAACAGAAATAAGAACTCCAGGGCTGGAAGGTGGTGTGGTGGCTAAGGTGCTTGATCCCACATGGTTGACTCCATGGTTTAATTCCCAGACTCAGCAGCTTGAAAATCTCGCCAGATGTGCATGTGTGTGTCTAAAATCCCAAGAGGCAAATGAAGGAGATGGGAACGTGGCCTGGCCATCTTTCCTGGGGGATAACTTCTCATGTTCCCTCTCTCTCCATCTCTCTCGAGCAAGTACACACACCCTACAACAAAAGTCTAAAAATAAAAAAAGGGAAGAGACGAGCAGGTGGCATAATGGTTAAAGCACTGGAATCCCATGTATTTGACCACGGTGTGAGTCCTAGACCCTGTGCCTTGAAACCCATGCTGGGTGCATGTGCATGCATGCCCCAAACCAGACAAGAGAATGGAGGAGAAGGGATTGAGGCATGACCCCCCCTCTGCCCGGGGGATGATTTCTCCCTTTCTGTCTCTGTATCTCTCTGAAGAGTACATGCACCCTATAGCAAAAATCTCTCTCAAAATAAAAAAAGTAAAGAAAAGAAAAAAGAGAAAGCGAAATGCCCAGAAACTATGCTAGGGATACAAGAAAAGGAAGTGCCCCGAGGTGCTGCATCTCTGGTTACGTTGAATAGTAATTAACTAGAATTCTGACAGTAAGGAACCCACAACATTTCAAATAGCCTCTTACCAAAAGTAAATGTCTGGAATCTTAAACACACATACAGACAAACTTACATGATTTTAACATTAGAGCAAACGCAGGTGGCAACTGCTCCTCCTCCAGCAAGAATCTCCACAGAAATGAGATGGAAAGGGCTAAGCAGCTCAGAATGTCATACTCGGCATCAGGTACACTCAGCGTCTACTGGCTGGTTTTCTTGATATATTCTTGTTTAAGTTGGTTTGTTTATTCCATGAGTGAGGGAAACAGAGAAAGAGACAGTAAAAGATACAGCATCCCAAGACAGTCTTGATGCCATGATCCACCCTCAGCCCCACCCAGCCTGGATCATGGGCAAATGCATGCCCAGGGTCCTCAGGGAGGACCTGACATGTTGAATCCCACATGGTTGACTCCACAGTTGAAGCCCCAGAGCCAGGGACTTGAAAAACACACTTTTGTGTGTGTGTGCCCAAAATCCTGAGGGAAGAAAAAGGAAGGGATTGTGGTATGGTGATCACCCCTGGGAAGTGATTTTTCACTTTCTCTTCTCTCTCTGGCTCTCTCCAGTGAACCCAGCAAGCATAAATGCCCTATGGCAAAAAACAACAACAACAACAAAAAAAAAAAAAAAAAACATAAAAACACAAAAGAGGCATTGACGGGTTTCCTCTCTGCATGACCACAACTAGTTATTTATAACAAATTTCAGTCATGCTACCACAGTCAAGGAACATGCCAAAGATGAAAACCACATCACATAAGGCTACCTGTGCCTACAGGGCCTAATGGCTGAGACCCGTGGCTCATCCCCTCCTCCACTAGCCTTTGGATTTCAGGTTGGTGTCTTGGGACTTTAGGACAAACTTGCACCCCTCTCCACCCCCTGTAGATACCAGTTCAACTGAATGGCACTGCCAGATGCCAGGCTGCAGAGCCTAATAGCCAGGACCCCGCGGCTCATCTCTTCCCCTACTCCCTTTTTTAACTGTCAAGACTTTGGTGTTTTGTATAGCATGGGGCATGTCGCTCAGTTTCTTCTTTTCTCTTGAGGAGGAGCTGAGCAGGTCCGTTTTCAGCACACCTCTCCTTTAGAAACAGGAAGGAATTTGTGTACCAAGGATCAATGATAACAAACAGTGCAGGGTGCTGGTGACCAAGAGGGAGGCAGAGAGAAAGAGCACCCATTTTCTACGCCTGCACATTACTGAACGATCAGAGATACCTTGAGTAATTTAGGAAGGAATGCATAGATCACCAGATGACTACGGACAATCGCGGAGGCACAAGAAATATTAGCAACCAACAAAATGTCTCTCCTCCAAGGGAAATCATCAATTCCACATCACCCACATACAACACAATGGAAGTCGTGGAAATGTCGGATAACTAATTGAGAATATTTGTAGTGGCCAAACGAAATGAAATGCAAGAGAAAAGAGACAGTGGGCTCCAGAAGATGAGGAAGTCTTTTCATGATGGGAAAGAAGAAACAGCACCATAAAAAAGGAATCAAATGGAATTGTTAGAGATGAAGAATGTGATGCAGGAAATTAAAACCTCCCGCGAAAGTATTAAAAGTAGATTAGATCACACAGAAGATGGAATCTTGAATATAGACAACAAACCTTCTGACACTAATATGAAAAACAACTTGTATTCCCTCAGCAACATCTACAGTTATTTTCTTCAACTGCCATTGCTTCAAGAACAGACAGATTGAGGAATAAACCACTGAGTACAGCCATCTTGACTAGAGTATGAGGGACAGGCTTCAGTAAGAGAATGTCATTTGCAGAGAACTGAGTCCAGGCTCATCAGCGCCAATGAAGGTAGGTGAAGGCATACAATGCAGGGTTTCACTAAGAACAAAGAAACTGCACCAAAGAGGCATCTCCTTATCATTCTGTTGTTGCCATCAAAGAGACTAAGGAAAAAGTTGGTATAGGGCCACTCCTGGTATGGTGCTTGAGCAGCTGCATCCCACATGGCCAATTATGTGGTTCAAATCCTGGATACAACAGCTTATAAAACATGCTGGGCTTGTGTGAGTGCATGCCCAAAATCCTGAAAGGAGAAATGGCAAAGGGATTGCAACGCGACCATCCTTTCTCACTTTCCTCTTTCTCTCTTTCTCTCTCACTCTCTCTGATGAGTACACACACATCCTCTGGCAAAATTTAGGGGGAAAAAATATTGAGATTGTCTTCAGACAATACGCTGAGTGCATTTTTGTTTGGACCTCATGGTAATAAGGATAAAGACTTTGGGAGAAGGGAACTGTCCAGACTTTGTTGCATAAAGCCCCCTACATACAGGATTAAGAAAGCATCGTAAGAACAAGGACAGAGTTTGTGAGAACATCTTAGAGATTGGTCTCATTTCTGTCCAAACTTGGACTAATACATGAATGCTACTACCCACACATAAAGGCAGTTACAATCTGCTTTATCCTTAGCCTGGACCTGGAATTGGTGAGGGAGGCCATGATGCTGGGCTTGGATGCTGAGAATTGACCTGGGATCCTTGAAGACCAAGAACGGACCCATGGATGAGATGTCCAGGGAAACTGCTAGAGAGTTATTGGTAACAGGACTCAAGTTACAATCCAAAATGCTTCTATTGCTTTCAGAGCAGGAAAAGGTGCTTCAGCTGGAATTTAAGGAAAATACTTCTCAATAGTCCTTGAATAATGTCCCAATGGAAATTAGGAAATGTCTGGAACTGAACAAAAATGAAAATACAGGGACCAGCAGTTGGCATAATGACTATGTCACTGGACTCCCATGTAGTCGACCGCGGTTCGAGTCCCAGACCCAGTGGCTTAAACTCACGCCGGGCGCGTGTGCGTGCGTGCCCAAGATCTCAAGAGGAGAATGGAAGAGAAGGGATTGCAGTGTGGCCATCCCCTCTGGGGGGTGATTTCTCGCTTTCTATCTCTCTGTCTCTCTCTGTCTTTCTGGCGAGCGCACGTGCCCAATAAGAAAAAACCTTTCCAAAAAAAAGAAAGAAAAAGATTTTGAACAATTAATTGGAAAACATTATGAGGAAGACTGAATCTCTTATAAGGCCACATTTGTCCTGCAGTGCCCGGGAGAGCAGTAGTTGCAGGACCTGGAACTTGGAGTGCTACAAGTGGGAAAGTTCCAGCAAACTAGAATAGTTAGTGGCTGTGCAGGATCTTCTGGGAACAAAGTCTATGGCACACTCCAAAAGGAGATATTGTTAGGACCACCCCCCAAGAAATGGGGAACACAGTCTTGAGACACGTCTTCTTCTGGGACAAAGGAACCACTGAAGAAAGACCCCATAGGCAGGGCTGCTACCAGGGTGAGGGCTCACAGGTATGGGGGAAGGGCAATTCTGAAGGAGCACAGAAGCTGTCACTCAAAATCTCCCTAGGAGATCGGGTCACAGACAAGGAACATCCTTTGTCCTTATTTCCTTAGCAATGGCTTCAGCTCAAGTTTGGTTGTTTTTTTATTTTTTTAAAGAAACATTTTTTGGGAGCCAGCAGTTAGCGTAATGGCTATGTTGCTGGACTCCCACGTAGTCGACCGCGGTTCGTGTCCCGGACCCGGTGGCTTAAAACTCACGCTGGGCGTGTGTGCATGCGTGCCCAAGATCCCGAGAGGAGAATGGAGGAGAAGGGATTGCGGCGTGACCATCCCCCCTGGGGGGTGATTTCTCTCTTTCTGTCTCTATGTCTCTCTCTGTCTGTCTGGCGAGCGCACGCGCCCTACAGTGAAAATCTCTCCAAAAAAAAAAAAAGAAACATTTTTTATTTAATCTTATTCATCATTATCTTTTTTTACTTTTTGATGTCATTGGACAGAGACACACAGAGTGAGAATGAAAGTAAGAAAGGAAGACGCCAGTTCTGGGTCTTGAACCCCCATTGAAATGGGTGTTTTCAGTGCCTTAACCAACACATCACCTGTCGACATGGATGACTTCAGTTCTTTTTATAGAAGCTGTTGCTTTGAGAACAGATGTGCAGATAAATAACCCACAAGGACAAGTTTTATGAGGTTTTGAAAATTTTACTCTAGGGCATGTGCACTTGCTACAGAGAGAGAGAGGGAAAGTGATCAAGCACCACAGTGGGCATGGCCTTGGTGTAATCCCATCTCCTCCATTTTATTCATGGGATTATGGACACACACACGCACCTGGTAGGTCTTTGAAGACACCAGGTCTGCGACTCCAACCATTCAGTTGGCCATGTGGGATCCAAGTGCCTTAACTAACCCATGCCACCACCTGGCCCAAGGACAACTACTGACCTGAACATAATTGTTGAGCAACTCAGTAAGACAACATTGTTTCTGGAGAACTGAATCCAGGGAGGGAAGCATGTTTATGCCAGACAGAGCATTTGGACTGAGGATTTCCCTGAAAACAGAGACATTACACCAAGCAGGAGTCTCCTTGACAGACTACTCCTGCCCTCCAAAAGCTGAAGTAGATTGTATACTTGGAGGGGAATTGTCCCAGGAGGGGAATAAAATATCATGATCCTCAGAAAATAACCAGAGAGCCTGCTTCCTTGTGCACTTCACTGTGGGAGGGGGAGGAGCAGAGAGCACACCTGACTCTCCAGCCCAGGTGGCCTGAGCCTCTCTGCTCAGGGCTGAGGAGGCATCTGCAGAGCCAGGGAGGAGCCTGTGAGCTCAGGGCAGGTTTTGGTCTCGCTTCCCCATAGGCTTGGCCCACTGTGCAAAATACCACTACCAGCATATGAGTTGCAGAAATAATCAGCTTCATCCTCGTCCTGGAGCTCAGAGATGGTCATGGAGGCCGTGTTCCCAGACTTGGAGCCAGAAAAGCGAGTGGAGATCCCAGAGGGCCGGGAACTGACAGCATAGATCAGAAGTTTGGGGAGGCTGCCTGGATGCTGTTGGTACCAGGAGACAAGATTATATCTCCCAATGTCATTGCTGCTTCCAACACAGGAGAGGGTGACCTTCTCTCCCAGAGCCCCAGACACTGAGGAAGGCTGAGTCAAGGCAGACTGGGCCCAGAACCCTGAAAAGAAGAAAAATACACTCTGGTGAGTCCTTGCTGGGCCACAGAGAGCCTGAGGAGGAGGAGACAAGCAGCACCCTGATGTCCCTGGCCTCGTCCCCTGAGGAATCACCTATGCTTTGGGACAGGAGGGTGAGGAGGAGCAGAGCCCAGGCCATGGTGGAGACGCCCCTGAGCACGGCCTGCTGAGACCCCAGCACCGGGCCTGGCTCCCCTAGAAGCTCTTATCCCTCCCCTGCCTCAGTAGAGGGGTGGATCTCCATGCAAATCTGCCTCCTGCACAAGCACCTCCTCCTTACCTTGACCAGACCTGGACTTAGACACTTCTGTACCCTCAAACAGCAGGGGTCAGTGAAAGGTGAAAACTCTCTGAAATGCATTTTATGAGTAAGGACAGACTGAGCCCATGAGAGTGTGTGGAAATGGGGCCGGCTTTCAGGTGCCCTTACACTTCCTGTTGTGGATTCCATGGCGGCTTCTGGCTGAGGTTTCCCAGGAATCCCCTTACTGCTGTGTCAGATGAGGGTGAAGACAGGGCTCCAGAGTGGCTAGAAGACATACAATCTCTCTTTCTCTCTCTCTGCCTCTCTCTCTCTCTCCCTCTCTCTCTCCCTCTCTCACCATAGAGAAACAGAGGGAGAGAATGAGAAGGAGAGACAGAGAGAATATATGAAAACACCTGCCAAGCAATGATCAATCCACAATCCCTTATTCTCCATATCTCCCCCTCTTTGGAACTTTGGGCACACTCTCACAAATGCCCAACTATTTTAAAATCCGTCATATGTAGGTCTCTAGCCATTGGGTTGGCCATGGGGAATCCAGTTGCCTTACTTACCAGGCCATGGTTAACCCAGTCTCTCCTCTTAAAAGTATGGAAATGTTGACCTACAGGGCCAGGAAGTGCACGGGACTGGAGAAAGTGGCTAGCAAGGAGACTGGCCCCTGGTGGGGTGTTTTTCCCAGAAGAGGAAATATTACCTACAGCTCGGATTTTCACGGCATTGTTTTTAAATACCCAAAGACTTGTTACTCCTCCTGAAATGGACTCAGGCATGTGGAAAGCACCAGACTTCACCCCAGGGACTTCTTTTCTCTTCTGAGTCTCAAGGCTGATCACCCATCTTGGCAACTGGGAAAAAAAAAAAAAAAAAAAAGAAGAGAGAGAATCAAAGGAATAATTCAGATGTCTCTTTTTCTTTTCCACCATCAAAGGGTCTTGGTCCTTTAGGATGGGACTGATTCTAGATCTTGCTCTGTCATCAGCCTTGACAATGAATTCAGGCTGGATCCTCACATTGAGACTTTGGGTTGTTAGTGGTTCTCCAAGAAAGAGAATTATGAAGACACAACAGTTCTGGGCTCTTCATTCTGAGCGACTCTGGAAAGATTCCAGGTTAAGCAGATCTTGGGACTCACACAAGCCAGGGTTAAAAAAAAAAACCCAGAAGCTACCCTTGGAACCTCATCTTTTGCTGCCCCCTTGTGGCCTGTTCATTAATTATGGGTACCAGGAAGCAGCTGGAATCCCTGATCTGGTCGTCTCCCAGTGGGCCTCCCTCTTTACATTCCCAAATCACCACCAGCTCTCTGATACCAATAATCCATCCCGACACGTGTATCATCGTTCCCTCCATAGTGCCATGCTTCCCCTGCCTCAACAAGGCTTTCTGACAACTGAACTTAGGACCTCCTTGCATGACCCAGAAGGGCCTGGTCACAGGGTTAGTGGACACGAAGCAGCTCTTGCTCCTGGCTGACAGAACATCAGATGTGAAATGAATATAACCCCAGTAGGGTGCATGGGCTAGAAAAATGGTAACCTCCTGGCTTGTTAATGCCTTTTTTCAAGTATCCATGGATCGTTCTCCAGAGCAGCTCACAGGTTAGGGTATAAAACAAGTCTCCAAAAGTTTAAGATTCAAAAATCTCTTCAGAGTACGATGGACTAGAACCACGAATCACTAGCAATCAGAAAATGGAAATTTTACTAAGAGGTGGGAATTAACACCACGTGCTTGAAGACCACTGGGTCACAAGGAAATGCAAAGACAATTTCAAAAACTTAGCACACGTGCAAATAAAAGCACAATATAATGAAAAATAATGAGATGCAGTAAGGCAATACCAAGAGGGAAGGTGACAGCAATAAACAGCTTCATTAAAAAGGGAGGAAGAGGGACCAGCAGTTAGCGTAATGGCTATGTCACTGAAATCCCACGTAGTCGACCGCAGTTTGAGTCCCGGACCTGGGGGCTTAAACTCACACCAGGCGCATGCGCGTGCGTGCCCAAGATCCTGAGAGGAGAATGGAGGAGAAGGAATGGCGGCGTGGCCATCCCCTCTGGGGGGTGATTTCTCACTTTCTGTCTCTCTGTCAGTCTGGCTGGCGAGATAAAACAAAAAAAAAAAAAAAAAAAAAAGGAAGAAGAGGCTGATTCCAGAGGTGCAGGGGTAACTGAAGACTTTGTGGTATTGAAGTCGCACGGGAGGGTCCGGAGTTTATGGCCTGAGGTCTCCCTGTGCATGCTGTGTGTGCGTGTGCTCTGTGTCTCTCTCTGCGTCTCTCTTGCTCTAGCAACAAGGAAGAAAAGGAAGGAAGGGAGGAAGGAAGGAAGAAAAGGAGGATTACCTAAGTTGTTTTGGAAAATCTCTCTTCAGCTGATTGCTAATAAATAGGAATAGCATCATTCCAAGCTCAAGCCAGCAGCTCCTGGTCATACGTCTTCACAGAAACATTCTTCTGGGTTGTGTCACAGGGGCTTTTGTGCAGGGTTGGATTCTGGCGATCCCCTGTGATAGTTCTTGTTATCAGGCTCAGGAACTGAGATCCTCCTTGGCCTTACCTGATGACCTTCTCGGTGACTTATTGGCACAAGCGACTCCATTTGTATTCTGACAACTTCCAGTAGCCACAGAGACACAGGTGACTGAATCTCGACCATGCTGAGTCAGACACGGAGCTGGGAGCCAGGGCTCTGCTCTGAGTTTCTAATTAGAGAAACCCCTCCCCACTGGGACTGTGTCCTGGCTGCTTAGGGCTCAGCCCGCGTCAAGGTTCCAGAACAGATGGTAAGTTTCTGAATGGCACAGAGTAAGTATAAGAGAAAGGAAGCAGGTCATTAGGAAAAGTTTTGAACAATTCATTTAAAGGGAGACCATGATGAGAAAGACTGATTCTCAGGTAAGGCCACATTTTGCCTGAGGTGCCTGGGAGAGTGCACTTTCTGGACTTGGGACGTTGAGGCTCTCACAGGGAAAGTTCTGGCAAGCTAGGACAGTTGGTGGCTGTGCCAGATCTTCTGTGAACATCGTCCAGGTTCACTCAGACAGTCCCTTTGGCTGAGATATTTGTGTATCTGCAACTTAGTGATCGACTGCCAGGGAATTGTATGAAGAATTTGTACTGGACACCCTAAAAGGGGACACTTTAAGGATCTCCAAGAGGGAACCAGCAGTTAGCGTAATGGCTATGTCGCTGGACTCCCACGTAGTCGACCGTGGTTCACATCCCAGACCTGGTGGCTTAAAACTCACGCCGGACGTGTGTGCGTGCATGCCCAAAATCCTGAGAGGAGAATGGAGGAGAAGGGATTGCGGCATGACTGGCCCCCCACGGGGGGGATTTCTCGCTTTGTCTCTATGTCTCTCTCTGTCTGTCTGGCGAGCACACGAGCCCTATAGCGAAAATCTCTCCCCCCCCAAAAAAAAGGATCCCCAAGAAATGGGGGACACAGTCTTAAGACACGTCTTCCCTGTGTTACAAGGAGCCATTGAGGAAAGAGCCCACGGGCAAGGCTGCTGCCAGGGCGAGGGCTCATAGGTATGGGGGAAGGGCAATTCTAGAGAGGCACGAAGGCTGTCACTCAAAATCTCCCAGACTTGGTCCCTAGGATATCGGGTCGCAGACAAGGGAGATTTCCTAATTTCCTCAACAATGGCTTCAGCATTTTTGATAGATGTTATTGTTTCGGGGAAAAAACAAACAAACAAAAGAATGAGTGGTAAAATAAAACCTGCAAGAACAACTATTTTTTTTTTTTTAATTTTGCAGTAGGGTGAGTTCAATTGCTGCTACAGAGAAACAGATATGGAAAGCAATCCATGGAAAGTAATAAAGTATTCCCCAGAGGGGAATGCCATGTCACAATCCCTTCTCCTACGGTTTCATGTCCCATGCACACACACACACACACACACACACACACACTGGGTGTGTCTTTCAAACTGCAGCTCTCAGGACTTGAACCATGCACTTGGCCATGTTGAATAAGACAATATCCCTTCTGGGGAACCGAGTCGGGGGGAGGGGAGACAGAATGACTGGGGCAGGCAAGAGCATTTAAATAGTGAGGCTTTCACTGAACACAGGGGAATTACACTGAGCAAGGGTCTCCTTGATGGTCTGCTCCTGCCATCCAACAGTTGCCCAGAGTTGCACACTTGAAACCACGTTCTGGGCAGGGAGTAAGAAGTCATGATGTCCAGGAATAAACAGAGAGCGTGTTTTCTGCACTGTGGGAGGGGGAAAAGCAAAGAGCACACTGAACTCTCTAGGCCAGGTGGCCTGAGCCCCTCTGCACAGGCCTGAGGACACATCTACAGAGCCAGGGGCAGTCTGTGAGCTCTGGGCAGGTTATGGTCTCAATCCCCACATGCTTAGACCCCAGTGCAAATGTCGCTGGTCGTGTGGGAGCTGCACATGCTGACGGGCTCTGCAGTTCCTTGCTCCCATAGCAGGCTCAGCACATTCCTGGCCAGGTTTTGTTGACTCAGTCCATTGGCCTCCAAGGAACTGGGGGGATGGTCATTGGGGTGCTTATGGTAGGGAGAATTATCTCACAGTGGAGGCCTCTGCATCTGCATCGTGTTCAAGCACAGGGAGAGTAGCTTGAGCCCTAGTCAGTAGGAGGGGCCACTTGTGCAGGCCTGGATAATTCGAGGAAATTGTTGATTTACAGTTTTCAGGTGCTTGAACCCTGAAGCCTCATCCTCTGTGTCACTATCCCTTCGGTACCGAGCAGGGCCCTGACAGTGCCATACCAGAGTCGTCCCTTGTGGAAAGGTCACCGTTCTCCTAAGCTCCGCTTCTCCTGGGCTTAAGTTCAAAGCCTCAGCCTTCCCTGCCTTCTGAGAGATGAGAGACTTACTTCAGCCAGGGAGGAGGCTTTCTGGTTTTTACTCGGAAGGAGTTCGAAATACACCGCTCTGGCGTATTAAGGTTTATAAAAAACAGCAGATACAAAGAGATCATTCTGACACCTCAGCAATGGCTTCTACTCCATTTTTTTGAAGAATCATTTTTATTTAATTTTATTCATCATTTTTTCTTTATTAGACAGAGACACACAGAGAGAGAAGGAAAGTGAGAAAGAAAGCTGCCAACTCTGGGTCTTGAACCCCCATTGACACGTGGGAGTTCAATGCCTTAACCAACACGGCACCTGTCGACATGATGGCTTCAGGTCTATTAAAAGATGCTGTTGCTTTGAGAACAGATGTGCAGATAAGTAACCCACGAGGGACAGGTTTTATGGTGTTTATTAATATTTTACCGTAGGGAATGTGCACTTGCTAGAGAGAGAGAGAGAGAGAGAGAAAGTGACTAAGCACCACATGCAGCATGGTCTTGGTGTAATTCTATCCGCTCCACTTTATTCATGGGATTATGGACACACATGCTCGCACCTGGTGTGTCTTTGAAGACACCGGGTCTGCGACTCAGTTACCCATGTGGGATCCAGGTGCCTTACCCACTGTGCCACCAGCTGGATCAAGGACAACTACTGACCTGAACATAATGGATTTGCAACTCAGCAAGACGACATCCTTTCTGGAGAACTGAATCCAGGGAGGGAGCATGGCCTTGGCAGACAAGGGCGTTTATATTTTAGATTTCCCTGAAAACAGAGACGTTACACTGATCAGTCGTCTCCTTGAAAGCCTATTCCTGCCACCCAACAGCTGTACTAAGTTGTCCCCTTGGAACCATGTTCCAGGCAGGGAGTAAGAAGTCATGATCCTCAGAAAATAACCAGAGAGCCTGTTTCCTTGTGCACTTCACTGTGGGAGGGGGAGGAGCAGAGAGCGCACTGAACCCTCCAACCCAGGTGGCCTGAGCCCCTCTGCACAGGGCTGAGGAGGCATCTGCAGAGCCGGGGGGAGCCTGTGAGCTCAGGGAAGGTTTTGGTCTCGCTTCCCCATAGGCTTGGCCCACTGTGGGAAGTATTACTACCAGCGTATGACTGACAGAAATAAAGAGCCTCATCCTCTTCCTGGAGCTCAGAGATGGTCAGGGAGGCCGTGTTCCCAGACTTGGAGCCAGAAAAGCGAGTGGGGATCCCAGAGGGCCGGGAGCTGACAGCATAGATCAGAAGTTTGGGGGGGCTGCCTGGATGCTGTTGGTACCAGGAGATACCACTGTATCTCCCAATGTCGTTGCTACTCCCCAGACAGGAGATGGTGATCGTCTCTTCTAGAGCCCCAGACACTGAGGGAGGCTGAGTCAGGACAGACTGGGCCCAGGAGCCTGAAAAGAAAGAAAGTACACTCTGGTGAGTCCTTGCTGAGCCCTGGAGAACCTGAGGAGGAGGAGACAAAGCAACACCCTGATATCCCTGGTCCCTTCCCCTGAGGAATCACCTGTGCCCTGAGACAGGAGGGTGAGGAGCAGAGTCCAGGCCATGGTGGAGATACCCCTGAGCATGGCCTGCTGAGACCTCAGCTTGGGCCTGGCTCCCCTACAAGCTCTTATCCCTCCCCTGCCTCAGAAGAAGGAGGAGCCTCCATGCAAATCCGCCTCCTACCTCTGCTCCTCCTCCCTCCCCCCACCTGACCTGGCCTAGACTCAGGGGCTCCTGGATCCTTGGACAGCAGGGCTCAGTGAGTGGAGAGAACTGTCTGAGAGTCAGAGAGACTGTGAGTCAGGACAGACTGTGCCCATGACAGAGCCTGGTAATGGGGCCATCCTTGGGGTGTCCTTGCCCTTCCAGATGTAGATTCCAAAATACCTCCTGGCTGAGGTTTCTCAAAAATCCCCTCCCTGTTGTGTCAGGTGAGGGTGAAGACAGGGCCCCAACGTGGCTAAGGGAGATACCGTCTTTCTGCCTCTCTCTCTCCCTCTTTCTCTTTTTAATGCTCTGGACGGTGGATGCACTCACCATAGAGAAACAGAGGGAGAGAAAAAGGAGAGAGTATATAAGAAAACACCTACAAAGCAATGGTGAAACCACAATCCCTTCTTCTCCATTTTTCCCTCTCTTCAGGATAGAGATAACCCTCACACCAGTGTGGGATTGTTTTTCAAGTCGTCCCATCTGGTTTCCAGCCATTCGGTTGGCCATGGAGGATCCAGTTGCCTTACTCACCAGGCCACGGTTAACCCAGTCTCTCCTCTTAAAGGGACCAAAGGCAAAACTTGAATGTCGCCTTTCCTGTCCACCCTCAAACTCTGTTGTTATCTTGGGATGGGACTGATTTTAGATCTTGCTCTGTCATCGGCCTCTGCAGTGAATTCAGGCTGGATCCTGACACTGAAATTTTGGGTTCTTAATGGTTCTCCATGAGAGAGGTTTATGGAGACACAAGAGTTCTGGGCTTTCTACCCTGAGGGCCTCTAGAAATATTCCAGGTTAAGCAGATCTTGGGACTCACACTGACCAGGGTAAATAAAAGCCAGAAGCTACCCTTGGAACCTGGTCTTTTGCTGCCCCCTTGTGGCCTATTCATTAATTACAGGTAATAGGAAGCAGCTGGAATCCCTGGTCTGGTCCATCTCCCAGGTGGACCTCCCTCTCCACATTCCCAGCTCAGCACCAGCCCCCAGATACCACTAATCCATTCTGACAAGTGTGTTATTGTTCCCTCCATAATGCCGTGTTTCCCCTGCCTCAACAAGGCTTTCTGACAACCGAACTTAGGACTCCCTTGCATGACCCAGAGGGGCCTAGTCACAGGGTTAGTGGACATGAGGCAGTTCTTGCTCCTGGCTGACAACATCAGGTGTAAAATCAAAATGACCCCAGTAGGGAGCATGTGATAGAAAAATGGTAGGAGGAGACCTACTGGCTTGTTAACATCATTTCTGAAGTATCTATGGATAATTCTTCAGAGCAGATCACAGGTTAGGACACAAAACAAGTCTCCAAAAGTTTAAGATTCAAAAATCTCTTTAGAGAACAGTGAAATAGAACCGCATATCAATAACAGTCAGAAAATGGGCATTTTATTGAGCAGTGGGAATTAACACCACATATTTGAAGACCATTGTGTCATAAGGAAATGCAAAGAGAACTTCAAAAACTTAACACACGTGCAAATAGAAGCACAAAATAATGAAAACTAATGAGATGCAGTAAGGCAATACCAAGTGGGAAGATGACAACCATAAACAGCTTCATTAAAAAGGGAGGAAGAGGTAGGACCAGCAGTTAGCATAATGGCTATGTCGTTGAACTCCCATGTAGTCAACCGTAGTTCAAGTCCCGGACCCGGTGGCTTAGACTCACGCCAGGCGCGTGTGCGTGCATGCACAAGATCCCGAGAGGAGAAGGAGGAAAAGGGATTGCGGAGTGGCCATTCCCCCAGGGGATGACACTTTCTGTCTCTCTCTGTCTGGCGAGCACGCGCACGCACCCTATAAAAAAAACATCTCAAAAAAAAAAAAAAAAAAAAAAAAGGGAGGGGGAACCAGCAGTTAGCGTGATGGCTATGTCGCTGGACTCCCATGTAGTCGACTGCGATTTGCATCCCGGACCC
>NW_006159465.1:162447-162995 GCF_000334495.1 Tupaia belangeri chinensis | reverse complement strand
GTGCATGTGCGTGCATGCCCAAGATCCCGAGAGGAGAATGGAGGAGAAGGGATTGCGGCGTGGCCATCCCCCCTGGGAGTGATTTCTCGCTTTCTATCTCTCTTTCTCTGTCTGTCCAGTGAGCGCACGCATCCTATAGCAAAAACCTCTCCAAAAAAAGAAAAAGAGAGGAAGAGGCTGACTCCAGAGGTGCAGTGGTAGCTGAATGCTTTCTGGTGCTTAAGGTGCGTGGAAGGGTATGTTATGGCCTGAGGTCTCCCTGTACATGCTGTGTGTCCAAGTGCTCTGTGTCTTTCTGTGTTTCTTTTACTCTAGCAAATGGATATATCCTACAGGAAATACATACGTACATACATGCATACATACGTACATACATAATTTTATAAATGCGTAAATAAAAGGAGGAGTATTACCTAAGGTGTTTTGGTAAAATTCTCTTTAGCTGCAATGATTGCTAACAGGAATGGCATCATTCCAAGGTCAAGCCAGCAGCTCCTGGTCATATGTCTTCACAGAAACGTTCTTCTGGGTTGTGTGACAGAGAGTTG
>NW_006159465.1:158748-162437 GCF_000334495.1 Tupaia belangeri chinensis | reverse complement strand
CTAGTGATCCCGTGTTGGTGTTTTTTTTTTTTTTTTTTTTTTTTTTATTGAGAGGTTTTTGCCATAGGGCACGTGCGCCAGATAAACAGAGAGAGACAGAGAGAGACAGAGAGAAATCACCCCCCGGGGGGATGGCCACGCCGCAATCCCTTCTCCTCCATTCTCCTCTCAGAATCTTGGGCACGCACGCACACGTGCCCGGCGTGAGTTTTAAGCCATCGGGTCCGGGACGCGAACTGCGGTCAACTACATGGGAGTCCAGCGATATAGCCATAAGGCTAACTGCTGGTTCCCCCTCCTGAGGTGCCTGGGAGAATGGTGTCACAGGACATGGGACATTGAGGGCTCTAACTGGAAAAGTTGTCGCGAACAAGGACAGTTGGTGGCTGTACCAGATCTCCTGGGAACGTCGTCCAGATTCACTCAGATACTCACTTTCACCGAGATATTTGTGTATCTGCAGCTTAGTGATCAATCGCCAGGGCATTTTACGTAGAATTGTACTGGACACCCTGCAATGAGATACTTTAGCGAACTCCAAGAAATGGGGGACACAGTCTTAAGACACGACGTCTTCCCCTGGGACAAAGGAGCCATTGAAGAAAGACCCCATGGGCAGGGCTGCTGCCAGGGCGAGGGCTCACAGGTATGGGGGAAGGGCAACTCTGAAGGAGCAGGGAAGCTGTCACTCAAAATCTCCCTAGGAGATCGGGTCACAGATAAGGGACAGCCTTTGTCCTTACTTTCTCAGCAATGGCTTCAGCTCCATTTCTTTTTTTTTTTTAAGAATCATTTTTTATTTAATCTTATTCCTCATTATTATTTTTTTTCTCAATTTGATTGGACAGAAACACACAAAGAGAGAAGAAAAGCGAAAAAGCAAGCCGTCAGGTCTGAATCTTGAACCCCAGTTGACATGGGGGAGTTCAGTGCATTAACCAACACACCACCTGTCAACACTGAAAGTTTCAGTTGTTTTTTTTAGAATTACTTTTTGGTTAACTTTATTTATTTATTTACTTACTTATTTATTTTAATTTGACCAGAGAGGAACAGAATGAGAGAGAGAGAGAGAGAGAGACAGAGAGAAAGTGAGAAAGCAAGCTGCCAGATCTAGGAATAGAACCGTAGTCAGTGATGTGGGAGTCCAGCACCCCAACCACCTTGCCACCTGCCGGCTCCAACTTCAGTTCTTTTAATAGATGCTGTTGCTTTGAGAATAGATATGCAGATCATAACCCACTAGGAACAATTTGATGTTTTTTGGGGAATTTTTACCATACGGGAAGTGCACTTGCTAGAGAGAGACAGAGAGAGAGAGTGAAAGTGATGAAGCACCACACTGAGGATGGCCTTGCCGTAATCCCATCTCCTCCATTTTATTCATGAGATTACGGACACAAACACACGCCCCTGGTGTGTCTTTGAAGACCCCAGGTCTGCGATTCCAATCACTCAGTTACCCATGTGGGATCCAGGCGCCTTACCCACCATGCCACCAGCTGGATCAAGGACAACTACTGACCCTGAACATAATGGATTTGCAACTCAGCAAGACAACATCCTTTCAGGAGAACTGAATCCAGGGAAGGAGGATGGCCTTGGCAGACAAGGGCGTTTATACTGAGGATTTCCCTGAAAACTGAGAAATGACACCAAGCAGGAGTCTCCTTAATGTCTATTCCTGCCCTCCAAAAGCTGTACTAAGTCGTACACTTTGACCCATGTTCCAGGTGGGGAATAAAATATCATGAGCCTCAGAAAATAACGAGAGCGCCTGTTTCTTTTTGCACTCCACTGTGGGAATGGGAGGAGCAGAGAGCACACTGAACCCTCCTGGGGCGGGGGGAGAGACTGTGAGCTCAGGGAAGGTTTTGGTCTCACTTCCCCATAGGCTTGGCCCACTGTGCCAAGTATTACTACCAGCGTTTAAGAGGCAGAAATAATCAGCTTCATCCTCGTCCTGGAGCTCAGAGATGGTCATGGAGGCCGTGTTGCCAGACTTGGAGCCAGAGAACCGAGTGGGGATTCCAGAGGGCCGGGAGCTGACAGCATAGATCAGAAGTTTGGGGGGACTGCCTGGATGCTGTTGGTACCAGGAGATACTATGATATCTCTCCCCAATGTCATTGCTGCTTCCAACACAGGAGAGGGTGACCTTCTCTCCCAGAGCCCCAGACACTGAGGAAGGCTGAGTCAAGGCAGACTGGGCCCAGAACCCTGAAAAGAAGAAAAATACACTCTGGTGAGTCCTTGCTGGGCCACAGAGAGCCTGAGGAGGAGGAGACAAGCAGCACCCTGATGTCCCTGGCCTCGTCCCCTGAGGAATCACCTATGCTTTGGGACAGGAGGGTGAGGAAAAGCAGAGCCCAGGCCATGGTGGAGACGCCCCTGAGCACGGCCTGCTGAGACCTCAGCTTGGGCCTGGCTCCATCAGACACTCTTATCTGTCCCCCGCCTCAGAGGAGGGATGGGTCTCCATGCAAATCTGCCTCCTACACATGCGCCTCCTCCCTACCCTGACCTGTGCTAGACTCAGACACTTCTGCACCCCTGGACAGCAGGGGTCAGTGAGGGGTGAAAACTCTCTGACATGCGTGTTATGAGTAAGGACAGAGCCCCTGACAGTGCCTGGTAATGGGGCCAACCCTGGATGCCCTTACCCTTCCTTTTGTGGATTCCACAGTGGCTCCTGGCTGAGGTTTCCCAGGAATCCCCTCCCTGCTATGTCGTGTGGGGGTGAAAACAGGGCCCCAGAATGGCTAGGAGAGATATAATCTCTTTCTTTTTTTAATTCTCTAGAAGGTACATGCACTCACCATAGAGAAACAGAGGGAGAGAAAGAGAAGGGGAGAGAGAGAGAGAATATATGAAAGGACTTGTTTATCAATGGTCAATCCACAATCCCTTCTTCTCCATTTCTCCCCCTCCTCCGGATACTGAGAGCGCTCACACAAGTGCCCGATTGTTTTGCAAGCTGCCACATCTAGGTCTCCAGTCATCTGATTGGCCATGGGGGATCCAGTCACATAACTCACCCCGCCATGTTTGACCCAGTCTCTCCTCTTAAAGGGACCAACGGCAGAATCTGGATGTCTCTTTTCCTTCTCCACCCTCAGACTCTTTGGTCCCTTGTTATGGGACTGATTCTAGATCTTGCTCTGTCATCAGCCTCTGCAGTGAATTCAGGCTGGATCCTGATACTGAGACTTTGGGTTCTTAATGGTCCCGCAAGAAAGAGATGTATGGAGACACAACAGTTCTGGGCTCTTCATTCTGAACGCCTCCAGAAATATTCCAGGTTGGGACTAGCAGTTAGCTGTCGCTGGACTCCCATGTAGTCGACCGTGGTTCGAGTCCCAGACCCAGTGGCTTAAACTCATGCTGGGCGCGTGTGCGTGCGTGCCCAAGATACCGAGAGGAGAATGGAGAAGGGATTGCGGCATCGCCATCCCCCCTGGGGGGGAGGGGTTCTTGCTTTCTATCTCTCTGTCTCTCTCTGTCTTTCTGGCGAGTGCACGCACCCTATAGCAAAAACCTCTCTAAAAAAAAAAAAAAAAAAAAAATCCAGGTTAAAGCAGGTCTTCGGAATCACACAGCCCAGGGTAAACAAACCCCAGAAGCTACCTTTGGAAAGTTAATCTTTTGCTGCCCCCCAGTGGCTTTTTTCTTAATTTAAAGGGCCAGGA
>NW_006159465.1:156539-158717 GCF_000334495.1 Tupaia belangeri chinensis | reverse complement strand
GCAGGAATCCCTGCTCTGGTCCATCTCCCTGGTGGCCTCCCTCTTCACATTCCCAGCTCAGTCCCAGCCTCCATAGCGCTAATCCATCCTGACACGTGTATTACTGACCCTCCATAATGCCATGTTTCCCCTGCCTCAACCAGGCTTTCTGACACCCGAACTTAGGACCTCCTTCATGACCCAGAGGGGCCTGGTCACAGGGTTGGTGGACACGAAGCAGCTCTTGCTCCTGGCTGACAGAACATCAGATGTGAAATGAATATGACCCCAGTAGGGTGCATGGGCTAGAAAAATGGTAGGAGGAGACCTACTGTCTTGTCAACCTCTTTTCTCAGGTATCCATGGGCAGATCACAGGTTAAGGCACAAAACAAGTCTTTATAAGTTTAAAGTTGAAGAATCTCTTTTGAGTACAATGGAATATAAACACAAATTAATGAAATCCAGAAAAGAAAATGTCCATTTTACTAAGAGGTGGAAATTAACAACACGTGCATGAAGACCATTGGGTCACAAGGAAATGCAAAGACAAGTTTTTTGGGGTTTTTTTTTTTTGAGAGTTTTTTTCTATAGGGCGTGTGCACTCGCCAGAAAGACAGAGAGAGACAGAGAGACAGAAAGCGAGAAATCACCCCCCAGAGGGGATGGCCATGTCGCAATCCCTTCTCCTCCATTCTCCTCGTGGGATCTTGCACACACTTGCACACATGCCCGGCATGAGTTTAAGCCACTGGGTCTGGGACTCGAACCGCAGTCGACTACATGGGAGTCCAGCGACATAGCCATTACGCTAACTGCTGGTCCTGCAAAGACAAGTTTTAAAAACTTACTACAAATGCAAATAAAAGCCCAATGTGATGAAAACTAATGAGATGCAGGAAAGCGATACCGAGTGGGAAGATGACAGCCATAAACAGCTTCATTAAAAAGGGAGGAAGAGGCTGACTCCGGAGTTGCAGGGATAACCGAATGCTTCATGGTGCTGAAGTCACATGGGAAGGTCTGGGGTTTATGACCTGAGGTCTCCCTGTGTATGCCACGTGCCCACATGCTCTGCATTTTTCACTGCCTCTCTTGCTCTAGCAAGTGGATGCATCCTATGGCAAAAATAATCAATTAATTAAAGAAAAAATTAAATTAAAGGAAGGGGGTTACCTACATTCTTTTCAAAAATTGTCTTTAGCCATACTGGTTGCTAACAAGAATAACATCATCCCAAGGTCAAATCAGCAGCTCCAGGTCATGTGCCTCACAGCGACATTCTTCTGTGTGGTGTGACAGGGCCTTTTGTGCAGGCTTGGGATTCTGGTGAGCCCTTGCAATAGTTCCTCTGTCGCAACTGAGGTCCCGCCTCACCTTACCTGATGACCTTCCCAGTCACTTATTTATTTTTATTATGATTTTGACACCAGTTGACAGAGATGCCATTTAGATTCTGACACCTTCCAGTATCCACAGAGACACAAAGTTCACAGGAGGCTCAACCTCAACCATCACAAGACAGACACAGAGCTGGGATCTAGGGCCCTGCTGTGGGTTCCCAACTGCAGAAGCCCCTTCCCACTGGGGCTGTGTCCTGGCTGCTTAGGGCTCAGCCTGGGCCAAGGTTCCAGAACAGATGACAAGCCCTGAAGGCACAGCCTGTGTACAGGGACAGACAGCAGGGAACTAGGAACAGATTCTGAACAATTCGTTGACGTAGAGAACATTATTTGAAAGACTGATTCTCTGGTGAGGCCCCCTTTGTCCTGAGATGCCTGGGAGAGTGAGAGTAGCAGTTGCAGGAGTTGGAACTTTGGGTGCTACCACTGAGAAAGTTCTGGCAAATTTTGGGAGTTGGTGGCTATGCCAGATCTTCTGGAAACTAAGTCCATGCCACACCTTGAAAGGAGATAATTTTGGGATCTCTGAGAAATGGGGGATACAGTTGTGAGACATGTCTTCCCTGTGGGACAAAAGAGCCATTGAGGAAGGAGCCTATGGACAGGGCTGCTGCCAGGACAAGGGTTCCTAAGTATGGGGGAAGAGCAATTCTGAAGGAGCATGGAAGATGTCACTCATACTCTTACCAACAGGCCCCGAGGATATCGGGTCACAGACAAGGAAAAGTCTTTGTCCTTATTTCCTTAGCAGTGACTTGAGCTCTTTTAATAGATGCCGTTGATTGGCGGGGAGGTGG
>NW_006159465.1:135555-156495 GCF_000334495.1 Tupaia belangeri chinensis | reverse complement strand
TTTTTTTTTTTTTTTTTTTTTTTTTTGCCATACAATGAGTCCAATTGCGAGACAGAGACAGAGAGAGAAAGAGCTATGGAAAGTAATAAAACATGCCCAGGGGAGAATGCCACCTCATAATCCCTCCTCCTCCATTTTCTTCATGAAGTTACGAGCATGCACACACATGCACACACACACACACACACACACACACACATACACACTTAATGTGTCTTTGAAACTGCACGTTCCAGGACTTGACCCAGCCGGTTGGCTGTATGATACTCAGCTGTCTTAACCAACATAACATCAGCAGGCCCAAGGACAACAACTAACCTGCTCGTGATAGACGCACAACTGAGTAAGACAGCATCTCTTCAGGAGAACTGAATCCAGGGAGGGCAGCATGACTGTGACAGGCAAGGACATTTACAGAGAGGATTTCTCTGAGAATGGAGAAATTATACCCACAGGGGTCTCCTGGATGGTCTGCTCCTGCCATCCAACAGCTGCACAGAGCTGTACTCTTGGAACCACGTTCCAGGCGGGGAGTAAGATGTCACGATGTCCAGGCATAACCAGAGAGCACGTTTCCTTTTGCACTTCACTGGTGAAAGGGAGCACACTGGGCTCTCCAGCCCAGGTGGCCTGAGTCCCTCTGCACAGGGCTGAGGAGGCATCAGCAGAGCTGGAGGGGGAGCCTGTGAGCTCAGGGCAGGTTTTGGTCTCGCTTCCCCATAGGCTTGAATCACTGTGCAAATGCCACTGGCCGCGTAGGAGCTGCAGTGATACTCAGCCTCATCCTCAGCCTGGAGCCCAGAGATGGTCAGGGAGGCCGTGTCGCCAGACTTGGAGCCAGAGAAACGATCTGGGATCCCTGAGGGCCTGTGGTTGACATCATAAATCAGAGCTTTGTGGGTTCTGCCCGGATGCAGTTGGTACCAGGAGACACGATTATATCCCCCAATGTCATTGCTGCTTCCAGCACAGGAGATGGTGACCGTCTGTCCCAGAGACCCCGACACTGAGGAAGGCTGAGTCAGGACAGACTGCGCCCAGGACCCTGAAACGAGGAAAACACACTCTGGTGAGTCAGTGCTGGGCCCAAGGGAGCCTGAGAAGGAGAAGACAAAGCATCACCCAGATGTCCCTGGTCCCCTCCCTAGAGGTGTCACCTGTGCCCTGAGAGAGGAGGGTGAGGAGGAGCAGAGCCCAGGCCATGGTGGAGACGCCCCTGAGCACGGCCTACTGAGACCCCAGCACTGGGCCTGGCTCCCCTAGATTCTCTTATCCTCTCCCCTGCCTCAGAAGACACAGAGGCCTTCATGCAAATCTGCTTCCTGCACCTCCCCTTCCTCCCCCAACCTGACCTGACCTTTTCCACACACGCCTCTGTCCCTGGACACCAGGGTCAGCTGAGGGGTGAGAACTCTCTGAACTGGGTATTTTAGCATGGAGTCCTTAAGAAGATCAGGAAACAGTGCTGCCTTGGCAGTCTGTATTCTTCTTGTCCTGCACCATGGCTACTCCTAGCTTCAGAATTTCCAGACGTCCTTTCTGCGCTGGGCATTATGGGCTGGTTGGGATCCCACCTCCTCAATCCAGAGCACCATAGGCAGCTGGAGGGGAAGGGGGGGATGTTGCTCCCAGCTTTTGTTTATAGTTTCAGCCCCCTCAGTTGGGATAGGTCCTCCATTGCTCCATCCCCTGACTCCACAGTGCCAGAGACATATCTGAGACAAAAGCATTGAATAGTTATGGGATCATATGGACAAGATTTATTGGGGCTCGAAATAGTTGGATCTCTTCTTCTGAGGCCTTGCAGAGGTTTTCAGGTGAAAGTTGGCTAGATCCCAAGCATCACCTTCCCAGCATCTTAGACCTCTGCTGCCCCCTAGTGGCCATAGAGGGAGCGCTAGCTCCAGGGAACATAGCTGAGTGGGAGCAGAAGTCCCTGTTCTCCACTCCCCTCCTCTCTCCTGCCCCTCCCAGCTCAGGACCAGGCCTTCTAGTTCCTTATAGTCCCCTTATAGTCCCCTCCAAGTTCCTGTCTTTCTTTTTTTGCATTTATTTATTTTTTTGGAGAGGTTTTCACTATAGGGCGCGTGCGCTCGCCAGACAGACAGAGAGAGACATAGAGACAGAAAGCGAGAAATCACCCCCCAGGGGGGATGGCCACGCTGCAACCCCTTCTCCTCCATTCTCCTCTCGGGGTCTTGGGCACACACACACGCGCCTGGCATGAGTTTTAAGCCACCTGGTCCAGGACGCGAACCGCAGTCGACTACGTGGGAGTCCAGCAATAAAGCCATTACGCTAACTTCTGGTTCCCTATTTATTTATTTATTTTTAATTCACCAGAGGGGGGGGGGCGGAGAGAGAGAGGGAAAGTAAAAAAGCAAGCTACCAGCTCCAGGACTCGAACAATAGTCAGCCATGTGGGAGTCCAGTGCCTTAACCGCCTGCTGGCCCCTAAATATTCTTTAAAGAGAGAGGAGAGAAAGAACTATTGTGCCAGGGTAAGTGAAGCAGAGCTGACCTCTTTTGTCCTCCACTCCCTTGCTGTCTCCTGGTGGCCTAATCATTAGGATGCAGCCGGAAATGACTGAACACACTCTCAACGCCCCCTTCACCTTCCCAGCTCAGCACCAGGCCCCATCGCTCTAACGCATTCCCTATTTCTGTCACTTCTCCTCTCCTTTCCTCCTTAACGGAATGTGTCTCCTATCTCACCAGGGGTATCTGACCCTCAGACTCAGGACCTCCTTGGTTGACCCAGAGGTGCCTGGACACAGGATTAGGGACATGACACAGCCCTTGCTCCAGACCAAGGAAACAACAGATGCAAAATGAAAATATCCCCTGTAGGAAATAGGTGAGGAAAATGCTATAAAGAGGAGACCATCTGGCTTCTCAAAATGTCTTCTCATGCGTGCACGGAATATTCTCCAGGGCAGATCACATGGTGGGGCACAAAGGAGTCTTTACAAGGTTCAAAAAATTAAAATCATTACAAATACCTTTCTTAGGCCACAATAGAAAATAACTAAAAATAAATAACAGGTTTTTAAAAAAGGGAAAATTTCAGGTCGAAAAAAGTGACATGGTGTTTTGAGACGGAATCCAACATGGACAACCACAGTTGAGTCTCAGATCTGTCGTTTAATAATAATAATAATAGTAGTAATAAACCAACCGCAGGGGCCAGCAGGTGGTATAGTGGTTAAGGTTCTGGCTGGACTCCCACGTGGCCAGCCATGGCTCAAGTCCCGGACCTGGTGGCTTGCTTTCTCACTTTCTCTCTCTCTGTCTCTCTCTGGTGAACACACGAGTCCTATAGCAAATTAAATAAAAAGAGAAATGAAATTAAATAAATAATTATGTTTAAGAAGTCTATACATATTTATATGTATTGAAAAAAAATAATAAACCAACTGCAGAAGGCCTAATAGAAGATGAGAAGATGACCACTGCTTTACCCTTCCTTATGGAAGAGTGGAGTCCTGCCTGCTTGTACAGACTGTGCCTCCCCCAGGGACACATCCCAGGGTGGGTGTCCCCTGTAACTTCCTCAGTCAAGGGACCAAAACTCAGAATCATCATCTCTGTCTCCAAGAGCAAAACCCCCTATGTGCATGAGGGTCTCTTAAAGGGCCAGTGGAAGCCAGTGCTCCAACCTAGATGACTAAGGCTGAAAGTACCGACATACCTCAGAAGGAAGAAGGTGACTGGAAAACATACTTCAGACCCAGTAAAGAGGATGAGCCTTATGGAGTAGCCTTTCTTTTTTAACATTTATTTATTTATGCATTGATTTGTTGTGATTTTCATTTTTGTTTGTTTTGCCACAGGATGTGTGTGCTTCCCGGAGAGGAGAGACAGAGAGACAATGAGAGAGAACGTGAGAAATCATCCCCCACGGGGGATGACCATGCTATGATCCCTTCCCCTCGTTTCCTGGAATCCTGGACCCGTGTAACACATGCCTAGGGCGAGTTTCAAGCCACCAGGTGTAGGACTCAAACCATGGTCAGCCATGTGGGTGTCCAACATCATAACCACTATGCCACCTGCTGGCCCCTATTTTTGTCATTTTGAAGCCACCGGGTCTGGGATTTGAACACCAGTCAGCCATGTGGGAATCCAGCAACTTAACCACCACATCTCCTGCTGCCCCCTGAGAGTGAGTCATACGAGAAAAGCTCAGCTCTCAGGTAGTGTGATCATTATTCTGGTTTCTCCAAATTGATGGTATAACCATGGTCCAGGCCTTTCATATATATATATACATATATATATATGTATATATGTATATATATATATATATTTTAGAGAGAGTTTTGCACTAGGGTGTATGTGCCCACTGGAGAGACAGAAAATTAAAAATCACCCCACAGGAGGGATGGCCATGCCACAATCCCTTCTCGGAATTTTGGACACACACACACACGTCTGGTTTGAGTTTTAAGACCTTAAGCCTGAAATGCAAACCACAGTCATCCATGTGGGAGTTCAACACCTTAACCATCACACCACCTGCAGCCGCATGGTCCAGGAATTGCAAGTACGCGAACCGGGCAAGTGGAGGCCTGGTCACTCCATCAGTTGTCTCTCGAACAGGAACTCAGGTTCTCACAGGAGTTCGGTGAATTCCGTTGTGGACATTTAGTGTCAGAGTACACAGGAACCCGAGACTCCACCTAGTGATGGGGTTGTCTCTTCATGCAAATCAGTTCCTTCGGGAGTGTCTGAAGAACAAGGGAAGGATCTAGCATGTGGTTCTTCCTGGTGGAACAAAGGGGTTACTTTAGAGAAGCCACGTGTGTCCTGCACGTGGAAATCAGAGAAGTTAGGGCTCCTGCAGACTCATCACTCTTGTTTTGATAAAGGCATCTGAGAGTCCTGTCATGCTTCGGTGACTGTTCAACGGTTAGTAAAATGTGACACAAATGTGCCCCCTGAAGGTCCCACCAGAAAGTTTATACCTGTCTTTCATTTGCCCTACAGTTCCTCTGACAGTCTCTGGTCAAGGAATCAGTCTCTGTGATTTCGGCAGGGGAGGTCTCTCCCTTCCCACAGGGGCTGACCCCAGCTGCTCCGTCCAGGTCAGAGGGTGTCATTGTCCAGCCCCGATGATGAAAGCGAGAAGGTACTGATTGTTACGGGAAGAATAAAGGTGTCTAGAATAAGACTGGGAGCGAGGAACTGAGGGGATCCAGAGAACGAATGAGCTCTCAGGTAAGCCGGGCGTCCACCCTGCTGGGCCAGCAGAGCCTGTTGTCAGGGCGAGGCAGTGTCACTGCTGAAGCTCTGGCAGACTGGCAAGGATGGGTCACCATCCCAAGTGTGCAGAGACTGAAACCCAGCTGAAGCCAGATGTTCGAAAAAATCACGTCTAGCTTGTGAGTGTATATATATATATGTGTGTGTGTGTGTGTGTGTGTATATATATACACACACACATATATGTACACATGTGTCTGTGGGCATAAATATGGAATTAGAGATTCATTATAACTGGGATTCCAGGTAGTAAGTGGGTTGGCTCATTGCAGAAATCAGATTTTCTGGGGATTCCTGAAGAAAGAGGGATGAACACCAACCAAACATCTCTTCCTTTCTGGAACAAAGGAACCGTTTAGGGAGGTGCCCATCCTATCAGGGAGACCGTCCACGTGCAGGGCTGCTCCAGGACAGGGCTTCACTGATCTGGGGGAAGGGATTTTCTCCAAAACACAAAGAATCAACTCAAATTCCTTGATATGGGGTTTTAAAAAAAAAAAAAAAAAAAGGTGACTACACAAAGAAAAAGTGCCTACTTTCCCTGGATCTCACTTCCTTGGCAACATCGTACAAGTTTTTCTTAGTTTTCTTATTCTTTCAGAAAAAGTCAAGACAAAGAGTAACCCACCTGGGAGCATCTGCACTAGAATGAGGCGATAGCTAGATGGATGAAAGGAGCCATCGTCTAAGTTAAACAGAAACCAGGCAGGACTGCATGGTGTGAGAGACAAGGGAATTTAAAGAGATCTCTTTGAGGACTGCAGAAAATGAGCCAGCCCTATGGCCTAGTGGTGAAGAGAGCTGAGTCCTGCATGACAACCATGGTTCAAATCCCAGCCTTGGTGGCTTGAGAAACACCAGGTATTGTTAAGTGTGTGCCGAAAATTCCAACGGGAGGAAGAAATGGGGGAGAAGGGACACTGGGGTGATCACACCCTATTCCCCTCTCTTTTTCTGGCCAGTGCACATGCCCTCTGGCAATTAAAAATAAAATAAAATAAACTGCAGGAAAGGCACCAGACAGGGATCTTCTTGTCCCTGTGTCTGCCATTAAATTTGGAAAATTTCGCAAACACAGAGACCACATCACACAGACGGGAGGAACTTGCCATTGTCCCCATGCCATGAACCAAAGAATGTGCTTCCTTTAGGACGCCATGGTCAGAGCAGACAGCTGCTGATGGAGAAGAGAACTCCCCAGGCCCCATGGCCTGAACCCCTGTGCACAGGACTGAGGAGACACCTGCACGGGGGGGGGGGGGAGCCTGTGAGCTCAGGAACAATCTGGTCTTGCTTCCCCATTTGCTTGGACCACTGTGGAAAATACCACTACCAGCGTATGAGCTACAGAAATAATCAGCTTTGTCCTCAGCCTGGAGCCCAGAGATGGTCAGGGAGGCCATGTTGCCAGACTTGGAGCCAGAGAAGCGATCTGGGATCAAGGAGTGTTTACATAATAGATGAGAAGTTTAGGGCTAGTTTCTGGGCACTGTTGGTAGCCGAAGACATTATTATAACCTCTGATGTCACTGCTGCTTCCTGCACAGGAGATGTTGACCCTCTGTCCAGGAGTCCCAGAGAGAGAGGGAGGTTGAGTCAGGGCAGACTGGGCCTGACACCCTACAAAGAGGAAAAATACACTGTTGAGTCCATGCTCTGCCTGGGGGGGCCTGAGGAGGAGTAGATAAAGCATCACCCGATGTCCCCGGTTCCCTTTCCTGGAGGTGTCACCTGGGCCCTGAGAGAGGAAAGCGAGGAGGAACAGAGTCCAGGCCATGGTGGAGACGCTTCTGAGCATCACTTGCGTGACCTAGCAGTGGACATGACTCCCCCAGACTCTCTTATCCCCTCCTCTGCCTCAGAGCAGAGAGGGGCTTCCATGCAAATTCGCTTCCTATACCTGCCCCTCCTCCCCTCACCCCGACCGGTCTTTGACCCAAGCACTCCTGCACCCCTGGGCAGCAGGGCTCAGCTGAGAAATGAAAATTTTTTGAAACTGATTGCTTTTGTTTGTTTGTTTTAGAGAGATTTTTGCTATAGGGAGTGTGTGCTCACCAGAGACAGAGAGATAGAAAGCGAGAAATCACCCCCAAGGAGGAATGGCCATGCTGCAATCCCTTCTCCTCCATTCTCCTCTAGTGATCTTGGGCATGCACACACAGACACACGCCCAGGCTGAGGTTTAAGCTGCCAGGTCCAGGTCTCGAACCACGGTCAACTATGTGGGAGTCCAGCGACATGACCACAGTGTTCATGACAGTAACAGGCTATGGAGCCATCTCAAGGCTATCCCTACCCTTCCTATTGGGGGGTCACGATGGTTCCAACCTGAGAAATTACAGGACGTTCCTTCTGCGCTGTGAGGGAGGAGGGCAAGGACAGAATCACGTCAAGGACAATCACTGCTCTTCCAGGGACTGAAGGCAGAGCCGGGACTTCTCACTCCTCCCCACGTCCTCCTGGTCCCCCTCATACAGGACAGGGCATCATGAACTCCTCCGTCTTGTGTTCATGCAGTGACCTGAGGCCGGGACCTGAGGCTGAGCCATAGACCATTCATCGTTATCCCTTGTAGAAAATGATTTCTTGGGGAACAACTGAGAGGAAAGAGGAACTCTGGAGGAAGCAGATCTTAGGGCTCCCTCCAGGGCAGGCTAGACCCCAAACTTGACCTCCCCCCCACACACTGGCCTTTGCTGCCCCCTGGAGGCCACAGAGGGAAGAACCCAAGCCCCAGGGAAGGCAGCTGTGTGGGAGCTGAAGTCCCTGCTCTGCTCCCTTAAAACCCCACCAACTCAGGACTAGGCCTCCTGGTTCCTTCTAGACCATTCCACGCTCCTGTCTTTTTGGCCTCTGGTGGCTTCTTCCAGTTGGCTGGACTCTCATATGGTCAACCACGGTTCGAGTCCCAGACCTGGTGGCTCAAACTCACGCCGGGCATGTGTGCATGCCCAAGATCCCGAGAGGAGAATGGAGGAGGAGGGATTGTGACGTGGCCATCCCCCCGGGGGATAATTTTTCGCTTTCTGTCTCTGTCTCTCTCTCTTTCTGGCAAGCACACGTGCCCTATAGCCAAAAACAAAAACAAAAACAAACTCTCCCAAAAAAGAGTTATTTTATTTAACTTTTTTTTTTTTAATTTGACCAGAAAGGGACAGAGTGAGAGAGAGTTAGATAAAGAGAGAGAGAAAGTGAGAAAGCAAACCTCCCAGTCCGGGATTCAAACCACTGTCAGCCATGTGGGAGTTCAGTGCCCTTAACCACCACGCCACCTGCTGGCTCCAATATGTTCAAGCATAAATTATATTTTGCACTCAAATATCACAGACATCGTCACCTTAGTTGTAGCTTGTCATCTTCTCCAAAAAGTCTCCATGAACCCAAACAAAACATTTTTCCACCACATTCATCTCAGTGAAAGAAAGCACCAGCCAGGCCAATACTTGGCTAAGTGAGACTCGCAGGTGTCATCAACCTCTTTTCGTTCCTCATGCCCATATTCAATCCAACAGTCAGCCTGCCCACTCTAATCGAGAGTCTCCCCAACCACTCTTCACTGCTCTGCTTGGTACAAGTCTCACGACATTGCGCCCAGACAAGAGCCATCGCTCCAAAGTGCTCTCCCTACCTGCCAATGTCATGCACCACAAAGCCATCATAGTGTCTTCAACACATCACTCACCTCACATACATATGGCGAAAGACGGGTCAGTCCTGGTGGCATGTTGCTAAGACTGCTCTCTGCAGGCCGAGACCGCAAGGAAGGCTCTGGTTTCATTCAGGGTCCATCCTAAAGGCCTAGTACCTGCAACCAGTAGGTGGCGTGGTGCTTAAGATGCTGGATTCCAAGCAGCCCACAACGTGGTTTGAGTCAGGGACCTGGCGGCTTGAAAATCACACTGGGTACATGTGAGTGCATTCCCCAAATCCCAGGACAGGAATGAAGGAGACGGGATTGAGGTGTGGCCAACCCCCCTGGGGGGAGAGTTCTCACTTTCCTTCTCTCTGGTGAGTGCACACACCCTATGGCAAAAACCTAAAAAACGGAAAGCCAGGAATGGTGGCACACACCTATAGTCCTAGCTGGGGGCCAAGGTAGGGGGATCCAGACATGGCAAGACCCCTTATAAAGAAAGAAAGAGGGGGGGTGGAAATAAAGAAGGAAGGAAGGAAGGAAGAACGGAAGGAAAGACAGAACCACTATGCATATTCTGGCCCCTAGAAGAGGGTACTTTTTTTTTTTCTTTTTTTTTTAAGAGGGAGATTTCTGCTGTAGGGCACGTGTGCTCGATGGGGAACACAGAGAGACAGAAAGTGAGAAATCACCCCTCCAAGGGAGATGGCCACACCACCAATCCCTTCTCCATTCTCCTCTCGGGATTTGGGGCATGCATGCACATGCACCTAGAAGAAGTGTTAAACAACCAGGTCCGGGACTCAAACTGTGGTCGACTACATAGGAGTCCAGCCACATAACCACTATGCCACCTGCTGGTCCCGGAGAGGGTACTTTTAAGGGATGCAGAACCAATTCCACTGGCTCCAGTATTGGAACAGTGTTGTATCATGCCTACCAAGTGCAACTGAGGATTTGCAGAAGATGAAATGCTACAGTGACTAATCCACAACGACAAACCAGGAGTTGCGGGGTGGGGGTGGGGGTGCAGAACCCCACCTCTAACCTCTTAGGGTCCTGTCTGGGCCAGAAAATTAAACTGACATGAAACAGATGAACAGGAAAAAAGGATAAAATTTTTTTTCCAGATGGCACACATGCTCCCCAAGCAGGTGAATTCACATGGCCACTCCCTGAGAGGGTGAGCTCTTGCCTTCTGTCTCTCTGGCAAGTGCACATGCCTCTAGCAAAAATCTCTCTTAAAAAAAAAAGAGAGAGAGACCCTAAAGGAGAGGTCCCGTATGCTCCCGCAGGTGAATTCACATGGCCACTCCCTGAGAGGGTGAGCTCTGGCCTTCTGTCTCTCTGGCAAGTGCACATGCCTCTAGCAAAAATCTCTCTTAAAAAAAAAAGAGAGAGAGAGAGAGAGACCCTAAAGGAGAGGTCCCATATGCTCCCTTTTCTCTTCATTTCCTCAGAAAACTCCAAGGCTCTCCTTAGTTGCCAGGGCTTAGGCAATAAACTTACAAAAGAATGACCCTGGTAAAGAGCCATTGCGCTCACTAGAGAGAGACAGGGAGAGAAAGTGAGAAAGCAAGTCTGGGACTCAAACTGTAGTCAGCCACATGGGAGTCCAGTGCCTTAACCATCACGCCACCTTCTGACCCAAGAGAGCAGATTTTAGGTGTCCTCCCCGCACATGTCCATGTGCACAGACATATAAACCCAAAATTGTAGGTATGTCTGGTTAAAAGTGTAAACATTTGATACAACAATCATTACATAGGGGCTGGCAAGTGGCGTGGTGGTTAAGGACGTTGGACTCCCACATGACTGACCGTTGTTCGAGTCCCAGGTCTGGTGGCTTGCTTTCTCACTTTCCCTCTCTCACACACACACACTCTGTCCTGCTCTGTTCACATAAGTAAGTAAAGTAAAATAAAAATAATTCTTTAAGAAAATGATAAATCATTGTTGTTACTATCACTTCCTTTTCTTTTCTTTTTGGGCAAAAGGGTATATTCAACTAGTAACTGGAAAGAGAATTAGAGAATACCCAACCATTATTGAAATATTTAAAAATTATGTTCAATTCAAAAGGAATTAAAATCATATTACTGATAATAACTAAAAAGTGGCAATCACCTGAGATAAAAATGTGGAAAATACATTCAATGGAATGTTATTCAGCAACTGAAAAAGAAAAAGTATTGATGCATGCTATGACAGAGAAGGGTCTTGAAAACATTACGCCAAGTGAAAGAAGCCAGACACAAGGCCACATATTATATGGTTCCATTTATATAACACTTCCAGAATAGGCAAATCCATAGACATAGTAAATGAGGAGGACCAGGAGGAGGAGAATGACTGCTTATAGTTATCAGGGTTTTTTTTGGAGGACAGTGAAAGGATTTCTCGCTTTCTGTCTCTATGTCTCTCTCTCTGTCTGGCAAGCGCACGTGCCCTATAGCAAAAATCTCTCAAAAAAAAAAAAAAAGAAATTCCAGACATCTTATCGTATTTTGTGTGTCCTAGCCAAAAACAGCATTTCCGCCAAGCACTTTGTGTTTGCCATCCTTTTCCTCTCTCACTCGCCTGATCACCACAGAAAGAAGGGCCAGCCCATCTGACCAAGTCAACACTCCGACAATCGCCGACCACTCGCGTCTTTCCCTCACGCCCTGCAACCTACGTCTTACCCCATCTGTCCATCCCTGTGGACCCGCACGCCCACACTTCGTCCAAGGCAGGACCTGGGTCATGGCCACTCCCTTTTCTCCCTTCCTCTATGTCTGCTCCCCCTAGAGCTGGCTCTGCATACATCGATCACAGTGGGACAACAGCTATCAGATCACAAAAATTATCATCTTCGAATGGATCCCCTTTTCTAGAAGGCATGTGCACTCAACAGAGAGACAGAGAGGTAAAGGAGAAAGCATCCCCCAGGGGAGAATGGTCACACCACAATCCCTCCCTGTCCATTTTTCCTTACTCACGGGACTTGGGAGCACACAGGAACCTGCGCCCACTGTGTTTCTCAAGCCACCGGGTCCAGTAAACCGTGCAGTTAGCCATGTGGGATCTGGACGCCCTAAACACAGGCCGCAGAGCAGGCCAGATCCCCTTTTCAAATGCCACATGAACCATCAGTTGCCTTCTTAGTCCCTGTCCTCCCTCGCCCCTCTGCCCTAGTCCACACTTCTCTGTTCTCAAACTAGACAAGCACCTCACTGCATCAAAACTTGCACCATCTGGCCCCGAGTCCTGAACTCCATCCTTTCAAACTCCCAGGCTGCTTCTTACTTGGGCTTCAGAAAGAGGTTCCCAAGCAACCAAGCCAGGAAGCCATCTGCCTTTGTAACTTTCAAAATCCTCTTGCCTGTTTTCCTCAGAGAATCCGTTACAACTTGTCACTATGAAACAATGGTCTTTTTAGTTTTTTCTTTTCTTTTTTTCAGCCTAAACCTTCTGAGTCAAAGATTACATCTTTCTCAAACTTGCACTCAAGGACAAATATTTATTGAATGAGTCAAGAGAGAGGGGGAGGTAGAGGCTGACAGCCTCCAGTTCCAAAGGGGGAAAAGTGGAGGTTTTTATCTGTTCGATGGACCATCTCAGGATCAGAGGGGATCAATGCAATATCCCATTTCCATGACCCTCTATAGCTATCCATTCATTCGTTCACTTGTGGAGCTGGAAACCTGAACCTCCCTGAGTCCACAGGCATATGGGGGTGTCTGGGGGAAAGGCAGAATCCATGAGCTACAGCAGCTAGCCTTAATAACTCTGAGCCACCGTGATCCTCTGGTAGGCCAGCTGGGGCCACCTGGATGACAGGAACAACAACATCAGACTCCACTCGCACCTCTTTCAGAAAAAATTAGTAGAGGCTGAATACTTTCCCAGGGGTTCAAAAGACCCAGAGATCTCCTGCCCCAACTTGACTTACCTACAAGGAGGTCTCAGCTCCGCTTCTAACCCCGCTCTCTCCACTAGGGAAGGCTCCTCGTCCTCTCTCCAGACGCCAGACTTCACCCCTAGAAGGAGTGGCAGCAGGGGCCAAAAGCCCACCCAGACCTCATGTAGCAGAACCTGCTTAGGGTCAGGTCCTCAAGTACCCCCTGCTGGCCCCTGACGTGAGATCCTCACCACGTGGTTCAAGGTGCGTTTTTTGGGGGGAGAGCGGAAGAATCCGACTAGGCCTATGCTGGGGACCCCCACACCCCTCCTCTGCATCCTTGCCTGCTCCCTAGTCCTGACGGCCAACAGGTATTTGTGGGGGAAAAGGAGAAGCTCTGAATTTAGGAAAAGTGGAAGCTGACGCCCTCCAAAGGCTGGGGCGGGAGCCTTGGGCAAACGTTCATTTTCCGTGGTAGTCGCAGGTTGGGGAACTGAACAGAGTGGATGGACACGGGAACGTCGGGGGTTGTGGAAAAACTCAGGGAATCAAATCTCAGGAAAAGACTAAGGACAGTCCGTCCTAGGGAGCGGGGGCCGTTAACTGAATCTTGGATGGGCTTGGGGGTGGGGTGTCCTCTTCAGTGAAGGGGCAGGAATATAAATGGGTAAACACCCAAGAATAGGAGGCATCGGATTGGTCAAGGGAAAAAAAAGACATCTTTTCTACCCCATGGAGATGGGGTGAGACCTTTGCTCAGCGAACCTCGGAGCCAAACCTAGTACCCGTGTCCCATGGAGGGAAAAGGGCCGATCACCCATGGCACAGGCTGGAGGGAGGAAGTGCGGGAGGGAGGAAGGTTGGGGAGGGGGTCCAGGCCTCAACCTCTCCCTCCTCATCCCAGGCCCCACCATCCTACTCCCCACTTTCCCTCCACTCCCCACTTGGCTTCCCTCCCTCACCATTTCCTCCATCCCCATCTCCCCTATCTGTCCCCCCCTATCCCCCATCTACGGCCTGCTAAGTGTGGCGGCAGGTGCCAGCCATCCCCCCTCCTTCCTCGTCCCCTCCCCCTCTTCCGACTCCACCTCCTTTACCCCATTGGTTCCCGCCTAGAGAACAAACCCCTTCTGGAGTCCCTGGTCAACCCCACTGAATCTCGCGAGATTTCTCCCAGCAGAATCGAGCCAGGATTGGTCAGTTCAGGCCACGCCCCTGCTGCGCTCTTAGTGAAATGCTGAGTCAGTGTCGAATCTCGTTCTTTCCATCCGGCGCTCCTGCGGGTGAGGCCACGAGGTGAGGGCCGGAGGGAGGTTGGGAAAAAAAATCGTAACTTCAAACAGTGATTCCTCCCCTCATTAGCCACCGCCACCCCATCTCCCCGACCTTGTTTTCTGTCAGAAAATGAGTTATCACGACATAGGGTTAAAGGAAAGACCGTAGGAAAAGATGGTTTCAACTGGTCAGACCGGGCCACCTGCTACGGAAACGTGGCCACATTTACGAGTTTGAGGTGTGATAATTCAGAAGATTGAAGCATTCTGTGTTCATCAGTTGAACCTCTAGGAGTCCAGCCCCTGTAGAGGGGCGGGCAGTTGGTGGCATAGCACAGCCAGTGACCTTGGCCTCCTAAGAAGGTGCAAATAAGGGACAGGAATGTGGCTGGACAGTGGTCAATGTAGTGGAGGGAAGATGGAGCACGCATCTGTCACTCAGGTCGTCCTCTGTTCAGCCCAGGGAGGTGAGTCTGGTGCTGGGTTTGGAGATAATGAGGGGATTCCCACAGCCAGGGCAGGTTGGAGTCTGGTTATGTTCCTCAGGAGGCTGAGGGGCTTGCACCCAGAGGCCATTGTTTCCTGAGTACATGTGCTAAAAACAGTCTCCTTGTTTTTGGAGCATTTGGGTCATTGCTCTCAGACTTGCGTGGAAGCACGAGGACAGTAGGACACCTGGGAAACCAGTGTTGTAGGATCCGAGGCGCGTGTGAGTTGAACCAAACTACAATGGAAGACTTCATCAGGTAGGATGGACCACCGTGGGTACCCCAAGAGTCCTGTAGCCCTCTCTTGTCCTTGTCACTGAGGTGCTAGGTGGTGTCTGCATCCTGAAACTCCCCAAGGAGAAGGAAAAAGCAGTAGCTGCCTTTATTCTTTCAAGTCATTTTCCCAAAAGAGCATTGTATTTGTCCTGCTGTCTTTTTTATAATTATTTATTTTATTTTATTCATTCTTTTTTTTTTTTATTTGATCAGAGAGAGAGGGTGAGTGTAAGAGAGAAAGGAAGTGGGAACCAGCAGTTAGCGTATTGGCTATGTTGCTGGACTCCCACGTAGTCGACCATGGTTCGCGTCCTGGACCCGGTGGCTTAAAACTCACGCAGGGTGCATGTGGGTGCGTGCCCAAGATCCCGAGAGGAAACAGAGCGCGAGCCCAAGACCCCGAGAGGAAATGGAGGAGAAGGGATTGCGGCTTGACCATCCCCTCTGGGGGGTGATTTCTCACTTTCTGTCTCTATGTTTCTGTCTGTCTGGCGAGCGCACGCGCCCTATAGTGAAAATCTCTCAAAAAAAAAGAAAGGAAGGAAGGAAGTGAGAAAGCAAGCCACCAGATTCAGGACTCGAACCCTGGTTAGCCATGTGAGAGTGTCCAGCGCCTTAACCACCATGCCACCTGCTGGTCCCCCTTTTTCTTTTTTAAGATTTTTGCCATGGGGTTTGTATGAGAGAGCCAGCAAGAGGCAAAATAAGAACTCACCCCCCCCTTCCCCAGGGAGGATGGCCATGCCCACAGCCCCTCTCCTCCATCCTCCTCCTGGGATTTTGGGTACTCACACACACGCAGCAGCGCCTTAAGTGCCACACCACCTGCTGGCCTCCTGCTGCTCTCTTATGAAAAGCAGCCTTAGCATGTTGGAAGCCAACGAATCCTAAAGCCATAGTTATAATCGGAAGGTCTGCCTGGGGTAATCAGACACCAAACACCAGACCTGTATGTGGCATCAGGTAGGGGGAGTGCATGAGCTGAGGGAGGGTTTGGTCTCACATACCTGTGGGCTTGGACTTCTGGGGATAAGGGTCCCTTCTGGAAAGGGAGCGATACAGTTGCAAGGCCTCATCCCCTGGCACTGTCTGGGAAGGTCAGGGAAGCCCTGTGGCCTGACTTAGAGATGAACCAAGCTGGGATCCTAGGCCCAAGCTTCACCTTATGCACTGGGAGTGTGGGGCCATTGTGTGAACACTCTTGGTCCCAGGATACCTGTTTACAAGCCTCATTGTTGCTTTTTCCTCCAGAGCAGGAAATGGTGACTTACATCCGAAAGCCCCAGACTCTAAAGACAGCTCAAGGCCGGGAGATGAGGGGAGCATACAGAGAGGAGAAGTTAGGTTCATGCCCTCAAAGGAGCTCATGGAAGACTGAGAAGGTCAGCCTTGGGCTGTCAGAAGTTCTCCTCTTTGTCCTCTGCTGGGACAAAGGGGAGGAACAAAGCAGACAGAGCTCGGGCATGATGGAGATGCCCCAGAACTCTGCCTCCTATGGCCCCAGGGCTGATACGGGCTTGCCACATCCTTCTCATTCCTGCCTCAAACCTGGAGAGGCCCCTGTGCACTTCTCCTCAGATTCTGGGGTGAAACCCCTTTAGGAAATTTGCTTCCTTGTTTCTGGCAAGGAGGTGCAGGGTGGGGAGGTGTTTCTTCCTAGAAGTTGCTCTGCATCTGGTTCATGAGGGAGAGACAAAACTACTGAGCCGAGTGACCCCAAGACAGTGCGTGCGAGATGTTCAAGATTCCCCACTGGGGATATCATGCCCCTCTTCCCCATCTTCCTGGAAGACTTGCAGGCCCCAAAAAACTCTGCTGAACACGAATCCATGGCACCCCTGGATGCTGGTACAGGACATCACCTAAATAGAGGTTCTCATCCCTGACTGTCCACAGCTGCCACACACAGAAAAATAGGGTGTCCCCAATCAAAGTCTACCCCATTCAGGCACACCCACAACAGGCTGGCACATGTGTATGGCTATAGGGATCCCTGGGCCTGAAGCCACGTGCCTCTTGTGCATAAGAGCAAGAAAAACCAATCTAGGGGCATGCTGATGACTTTCCATGTCTTGAGATAGTCACTGATGAGACTAGGAAAGCAAAATGCCTTGGTGATTACCAAATTCTACCAGAGAGGAGGAGTTATGTTTACTCCAAGATCAGGATTCAGAGTCTAGCTTGGAGTCCAGCCCCAGTGCTGTGTGCTGCTAAAACCCTGTGCTCAGCAGTCTTAGGTTCAATTACCGGTTTAATCTAAAGGGCATAGTAGCGCTCTCCTATAATCCCAGCAATTTGGGAGGCTGAAGGCAGGAAGATAAGCTCAAGGCCGTCCTGGGCTACATAGTGAGCCCATCCTGTCTTCAAAAGAGCAGGATGTGGTAGCTTGTACCCGTCGTCCCAGTTGGGAGGCCTAGACAGGAGGATTACAACATGGCAAGACCTGGTTTAAAGTGAAGACAAGAATCCAGTGTGTTCAGCTTCAGGCTCACAGACCCCATCTCTCAGAGAAATGGAAATGAAGAAAATTGTTGTGAAGAAAAGAATGATATTCTGGAAGACATGAGGACAGCAAGAATCTTCGCCTTGGGCCCATCTGGTGGTACAGTCTGTAACAAACAGAAGTGCAGTGCTGGAAGCCACAAGGCTGACTGCAGGTTTGCTTCCTGGCCAGCCTTGCAAAACAAAACAGGCTCGTGCTCAAGATCCTGATAAGTTGGAGGACAAGGGAAGAGGACCATAAATGTGACAAGACCCTCTTGAGGATGTTTCTCTCTCCTACCCCCTCCCCCCCCACCATGTGAGCACATACTCTCTCTATAACAAACTTCAACATTTTGGGACCAGCAGAAGGCAGAATGGTTACGTTGCTGGACTTCCACATAGTTGACTGCGTTTTAAATCCTGGACCCGGCAGTTTAAAACTCAACGCGGGGCACATGTGTACCCAAAATACCGAGAGAAGAATGGAGAAGGGATTGCGGCACGGCCTTCCCCCCTGAGGAGTGATTTCTCACTGTCTGTCTCTGTGTCTCTTGCCAGCGCACACACCTTATAGCAGAAATCTCTCTTTAAAAATAAACTTAAACTTTTTTACATAGAAGCAACAGTCTCCAAAGACTACCATTGTTCTGCCCAGATCTGGCTGCTCCCTACAGTCAGATGTGTTGCAGAATTGAAAGCCCAAAAGTAAAATTGTTACGAGTTTTTCCAGACTTAGAAAGCAGTGTGATGATTAACCAAGGCATAGCAAAGACACTTGTTCCATGTCAAGTTACTCAACAAGAAGGAGGAAAGCACCATTTAAACTTTATTTATTTAATTATTTATTTTTGAGAGAGCTTTTTGCTGTAGGGCACGTGTACTCACTGGAGAAACAGAAAGTGAGAAATCACCCCCCCAGTGGAGATGGCCATGCCGCAATCCCTTCTCCATTCCCCTCTCGGGATTTTGGGAACACATGCACATAATGCCCAGTATGAATTTTAAGCTGCCTGGTCTGGGACTCAAATCATGGTCAACTATGTGAGAGTCAAGTGACGTACCCATTACACCATCTACTGGTCCCTAAGCTACTCTTAAAAGGGGCTGGCAGGTGGCGTGATGGTTAAGGCACTGGACTCTCACATGAGCAACTGCAGTTTGAGTCCCAGACCTGATGATTTACTTTCTCACTTTCCCTTTCTTTCTCTTTGTCTCTCTCTCTGATCAAATTAAAAAATACTAATAAAATTCTTTAAAAATACTACTCTTAATAGCAACAAAACAGGGCCATCAGGTGGCATGGTGGCTAAGTCGCTGGACTGCAACGTGGCTGACTGCGGTTCGGGTTCCAGACCTGGGAGCTTGCTTTCTCACTTTCCCTCTCTCTGGTAAGCATACATGCCCTGTAGTAAATTAAGAAATAATATTGATAAATAAAATAAATCTTAAAAAAAAATAGCAACAAAACACTTTCATTCTCAGTATTTTAAATCACAGTGTACACAGTATTAGTTCTATCTTTTTATTTTTCTCTATTAGGTCATTGGAGAAGTCATGATATATTTTTCTGTGCAAAAATGCATCATGACTTTCCAACGACCCAATATAACCAATAGTAAGTTCTTAATTTTAAGAGAGATTTTTGCTATAGGGGGTGTGTACTCTCTGGAGAGACAGAGAAAGTGAGAAGTCCTGCCCCAGGGAAAATCACTATACTGCAGTCTCTATTTTTCTCAGGATTTTAGGCACACATGCACACATATGCACCCAGTGTGAGTTTCAAGCCACCTGGTCTGGGACTCAAACCACGATTGGCCATGTGGGAGTCCAACACCTTACCCACTGCTCTACCCGCTGGCCCCAGAGCTCTTAATGTTTTGACAAAAAAAAAAAAAAATTAACAGTCATGTAGAAATTTTAATTTTGCCATTGGGTCATTAATCTTAATTTGGGGGACCAGCAGTTGGTGTAATGGCTATTCACTGGACTCCCATGTAGTCGACCGTGGTTCGAGTCCTGAGCCCGGTGGCTTAAACTCAGGCCTGGTGTGTGTGCTTGCATGCCCAAGATCCTGAGAGGAGAATAGAGGAGAAGGGATTTTGGTGAGGCCATTCCCCCTAGGGGGTAATTTCTTGCTTTCTGTCTCTCTGTCTCTCTCTCTCTCTGGTGAGCATACTCACCCTATAGCAAAAACCTCAAAAAAAAAAAAAAGATTAATTTGGACAGTTATTTTTATGGACCTGCTCAACTATGGGAAACGTGATCATTCTGTGTTCAATTTATTTTTCAGTTTGTTTCTTATTTGTGTCCTCAATACAATGTGAGGTCTGGACCAGCAGTTGGCATAATAGTTACATCGCTGGACTCCCATGTAGTCGACCGTGGTTCAAGTCCCAGACCCAGTGACTTGAAACTCATGCCGGGCACATATGCATGCCTCCCTAAAATCCTGAGAGGAGGTTGGAGAAGAAATTGGGATGTGGTCATCCCCCTGTGGGGTGATTTCTTGCTTTCTATTTCTCTGTCTCTTCAATGAGCACACGTGACCTATGGCAAAAATCTAAAAAAAAAATAAGGTTTTGGCCTTGTAAGGAATGGGCTGACTATGCGAGAAAATAGAGATGGAGAGCCTTTATTGGGAGTGCTCCCGGGTTTTCTGGTCAACAGAAAGGGAGAGAGGCAGGGAGATGGGCCAGACAGAGAAGTCACGCCCTGGGGCGGGGTTTAGTGGTTTTTATAAGGGTATGGGGCGGGGAAGTGTCTTAGAGGTAGAAATAGTCCATGGCAAAGATTTAGGAGGGAAGCAGACTAGTGTGCCACGTAACATCTGGTGACTTGTGCAGAGTAGAGTCCCGTGTGCAAAGTAGAGCGCATGTGCACAGTGCACATACTACATCCGGTTTAGATCTGAGTGCAGCGCAGGTCTGATGACAGGCTAGTTCCAGGTTGTATCAGCCAACTAGGGCATGGCGTCCAACCCCCACATCCAAGCTGCCCAGGCCTCCGGCCTAACAGGCCTCAGAGATACTTATTTTTCTCTTCCATGAAAAGGAGAGAGACAGGTAACTGCCCACACACACTCAAGCAGAGTCTTTAGGACACAGTCTGCAACCTGAGTCTTACCCAGCCCAGCTCACAGCTGCGTATGCAGCCCCAGTGTGCTCAGAGAGGTCTCAGGACCTTCCTGTGTGGGTGCAGTTGCATTTTTTCTGTGCCAAAGACTTGTCAGTGAACCTGTCCACAGGGCTGGCTTGTCCCAGTTTCTCCTGCTAGCCGCCAACATGGTCCTAAGACGATTTTCCCAGGTCAGTGCCCTTGGGACCCCTGAGGGTGATTGCTACCGAGTAAAGGGTTAGACAGTCTGAAGCACCCTGGTTTTACTCTCAGTCACTGTGACCTTTCTTTCCTATGGCTTGGAGATTTAGGGTCAGTTGGGTGACAGGGACATGGTGCCAAAGTCTAGTTTTGCATTTTCCTAAAAAGAAGTCCTCACAATCTGAAAAGGCTCTGGGGAGTGAGGAGTATGAAATGCCAAATTCCCAAAGACCATCTCTCTCAGGCCCGCTCCTCCTCTCTTTTCTCCCCCTCTACCCCAAGATTTTTGCCATAGGGCACATGTGCCAGAGATAGAGAGAG
>NW_006159465.1:108075-135536 GCF_000334495.1 Tupaia belangeri chinensis | reverse complement strand
CCTCCAGGGGAGGATGGCCATGCAACAATCCCTTCTCCATCCTCTTAGGATTCTGGGCATGTGTGCACATGTGCCTGGTGTGAGTTTACAGCAGCCAAGTCCAGGATTCAAACCATGGTCAGCCATGTGGGAGTCCAATACCATAACCACCACGCCACCACTGACCCCAAACCACTTCTTAACCTCTTAACTGCTTGTTCATCTTTGCAGCTAGGATCTATGTTCACCTCTCTTCTTACCTTCAGATTCTCCTTTGGTCTGACTACTTCTTTTGGGATGGAGCGAGGAAACCAGTCACAAAGAAAGGTCACAGCAACTGGGAGTAAAACTAGGGTGCTTCAGACTGTCTAACCTTTTACTCAGTAGCATATCTCCTCACTCAGTCTAGGGCCTCAGGACACTCCTGTTCCCTAAATTTAGGTCAACAGTGTCCCCAGTTGGTCTTAGACGCTAGTCCTTTTTTTCTCAGGGATACAGCTCTGAGAGCCAGAGGACCTGGCCTCCTGCTCTGCTGTAACTTTTCCCCTACCCCTCATTCTTAGATCCACATCAGCTACTCTGGGCCAGTTCATCAATATCCTTCTTGTCCTTTTCCTTCTCTGAGTCCCTCTGCTCCAGCCAACCTGGGAGGAGCCATCAGTCTCCTTCCCCCATCCCACTTACCTTCAGAACCATCCCTTAGGAGTACCTAGCTAGACCCAGGGTGACCCCTCATACTCAGACAGGTCCTTATTGATGACGAAAAAAGGACAATCCCTTGTTTAGGGTTAAAAATGATGAATCTGAAGAAAAATCACCTATTGAGTGCTAGAGGGCACAGGGGGCCAACAGATGTGTTTGTTTTTAATTTGCCAGAGGGCACCAGAGAAGAGAGAGGGGGGAATGAGAAAGCACTTCCCATGAGAAACGGTCATGCCAAAATCACTCTTGACCGTGCACCAGAAAAAGCACTCCCCCCTCCAATGGAGTATGATCATGCTGCCTGCAATCCCTCCCCCTCCATTTCTCCATCCTGTTGGGATTTGAGGCATGCACACACACATGCTCAGCATGTTTTTCAAGCTACTGGGGCTGAGATTCGAACTGTAATTTGTCATGTGGGCTCTGGCTACCTTAAGAGCCACTGGGTCTGGAAGTTTAGCAGATTTCTATAAATCCCATTCCAGTTTAACCCAATTTTACACGAAGGATAAAAGGGTAGGAATTTAGGCATTAAGGGTAGGAATTTAGAGAAAGAAGTTTCGAGAAGATACCAAGATGGAAAGCATCCTGGGGACCAGATGGTGTTATAATACCCCATCTCTGAGGCTGCCTCTCATGGGAAAGATCCAGGTTCATTTCTGGAGACCTCTCTCAGTACACCAGGCACGTGCATGCCTGTGATCTAGGGCTGGCAGAGGCTAGGGATGGGTTGCATTGTGGAGACCCTGTTGGGAGTGTGTATCTCTGTCTCTGGCTCTTGTATGTGTCATGGAAGAAATAATCTTTTTAAAAAAAAATTTTTTTTTGGAGAGGTTTTCGCTATAGGGCGCGTGTGCTAGCCAGACAGAGAGAGACAGAGAGACAGAAAGCGAGAAATCACCCCCAGGGGGGATGGTCATGCCGCAATCCCTTCTCCTCCATTCTTCTCTCGGGATCTTGGGCACGCACACACACGCACCCGGCGTGAGTTTAAGCCACCGGGTCTGGGACTTGAACCGCAGCCAGCTATGTGAGAGTCCAGCGACATAGTCATTAGGCCAACTGCTGGTCCCTAAAATAATTCTTTTTTTTTTTTAGAGGTTTTTGCTATAGGGCGCGTGTGCTCGCCAGACAAACAGAGAGAGACAGAGAGACAAACTCGCGCCGGGCGTGAGTTTAAGCCACTGGGTCCGGGACTCGAACCATGGTCGACTATGTGGAATTCCAGCGACATAGCCATTACGCTAACTGCTGGTCCCCCCCTAAAATAATTCTTAAAAAAAGAGAAAAGGAGGGACCAGCAGTTAGCGTAATGACTATGTCGCTGGACTCCCACGTAGCCGACCGCGGTTCCACCCGGTGGCTTAAACTCAAGCCGGGCACATGTGTGTGCGTGCCCAAGACCCCACCCGAGAAGAGAATGGAGAAGGGATTGCGGTGTGGCCATCTCCCCTGGGGGGTGATTTCTCGCTTTCTGTCTCTCTGTCTCTGTCTGTCTGACGAGCACATGTGCCCTATAGCAAAAACTCTCCAAACAAAGAAAAAAAAAAAAAGAAAGAAAAGAAAAAAGCCTAGCCTAAAGCCAGCAGGTGGTGTGGTTGGTAAGTTACTGAACTCCCACATGGCTGACTGCAGCTTGCTTTCTCACTCCTCCCCTTCCGCCCCCGCCCTTGAGTCTGTGCTCTCTGTCTTTCTCTGGTGAGTGCATGTGTCCTATAGCGAAATTAAAAATAATTACTAAAACCTAAAGAAATAAAGCATATCCTGATAGCGCATTGGTAGTGTGAAACTCCGTAATGCTGGAGGTCGTGTGGAAGATTGGGGTTTGTTTCCCAAGTTGAGCTTTACTGTTCCAGTTTTCCTGGCTGGCTATAAAGGCTGGGAGATAGAGCATGAGACCCTGCCCTTTCCTCTGTAAAGTTTGTGGTGATTATTGAAGCACAATGGGAATGGGAGTGTCGCGTGTCTCAGCCCAGCTTCCTTCTCAGCTCCCACAGATAACCAGATGGGAAAACGGAACGCATACGTACTGGATGTCATTAAAAAAAGTTTAGGGCTGACCCTGTGGCTTGGTACCTAAGGGAATTGGATCCCACATGATCAACTACCCAGTTCAAGTCCCAGACCCAGCAGCTTGAAAAAATATGCCGGGTACATCTGCATGTGTACCCAAAGTGCTGAGAGGAGGATTAGAGGCAAAGAGATTACAGCATGGCCACCCCATGTGGGGTGGGTGATGTCTCACTTTCCCCCCCTTTGTCTGTCTCTCTGGTGAGTGCACATGCCCTATAACAGAACTTTAAAAAAAAAAAATCTCAGAGTTTGCATTTTTTAAATTATTTCATTTTTTTTATTGTTATTTAATTTGAAGGGCTGTTCTGGGAGGAGGAGAAGGGGAAAGTGAGAAAAGAAGCAACCAGGTCTAGAACTCAAACCCTGGTCATTTAGGTGGGGAGTCCAGCACCTTAACCACCATGCCACCTGCTAGCCCTAAGTTTGCATTTTTTAAAAAATCTCTTCCAGGGAACCAGCAGTTAGCGTAATGGCTGTGTCGCTGGACTCCCATGTAGTCGACCGTGGTTCGTGTCCCGGACCCGGTGGCTTAAAACTCACGCCGGGCGTGTGTGCGTGCGTGCCCAAGATCCCGAGAGGAGAAGGGATTGCGGCGTGACCATCCCCCCTGGGGGGTGATTTCTTGCTTTCTGTCTCTCTGTCTCTCTCTGTCTGTCTGGCAAGCGCACGCGCCCTACAGTGAAAATCTCTCCCAAAAAAAAAAAAAAAAAATCTCTTCCAGGTGTGGGACCAGTGGGTGGCGTGGTGGTTAAGGCACTGGGTGCTCCCACATGGCTGACCACGGTTCGAGTCCTGGCTTGCTCTCCCACCCTCTCTCTCTCTCTGTATCTCTCTAGTCAAATTAAAAACAAAAAAGAAAGAATGAATAAAGTTAAATAAATAATTTTTAAAAAAAAGAAAGGAAAAAAATCTCTTCCAGGTGTAACATAATACTGATCCACTGCTTGTACACTTTTTCATTTAAACTTTTTTTTTACTGAAATATAATAGCACCCACTAAATGTGTATTGCTTATCTTTCCCATGTGCTTATTTGTTAGAGCTGAAAGGAGGCTATGCTGAGACATGGGACATTTTCATTTCCCTGGTCCTTAAGTACTAATTAGGAACTTTCCTATGAAGGAGGCAGAGTCATTTTACAGACTTGTCAGTACTCACATCTCGGTACTAGAATTAAGTGGAGCAGTGGCTGCTTACAGGTGGGACCAGCGGTCCTCTTCGCACCTTTTCGCCAGTTGGCTAGATATTTATCTTGTCAGTGGAAGCACAACTGTGGCTTTGTGGACACTGAATACAGACTGGAATTGGGGTAAACTAAGGATGCTCCCACTCCTGTCATCAGAGCAGTAACTTTGGCTCTGAACGGGGTCCTCTGAAAGCTGAGGAGAAGATGACGGTGCTTGTACGTGGCCTGAGGAAGCTGTCTTGTTCTCATGTGTTTCCCCAGGATTCCTTTTGGAGCAGCTGCTTCAGCATTCATCAGGCTGACCATGTGGGCCCCACCGAGACTCCTGGAGCTGGCAGGACAGAGCCTGCTGAGGAATGAGGCCTTGGCCATCGCCGCTCTGGAGGAGCTGCCCATGGAGCTCTTCCCACCCTTGTTCTCTGCGGCCTTCGCTGGGAAACACAGCAAGACCCTGAAGGCCATGGTGCAGGCCTGGCCCTTCGCCTGCCTGCCTCTGGGGGCTCTGCTGAAGGATCGGCAGGTTCCTCCACAGGTCTTCCAAGCTGTGCTTGACGGGCTTGATGTTCTTCTTGCCCAGGAGGTTCGCCCCAGGTGAGGGAGATCCGGTAGTCTGGTAGGGCCCTGGTTGGCTGAGTAAGGCATGCCAGTGTCAGGGAGAGTGGAAAGCCAAAGGGTGACTGGGGCTTTTTAAGTTTTTGCCTTAGGGCTTGTGTACTCACCAGAGAGAGTGAGAGGGAAAATAAAAAGTTACTCCCCAGGGGGATGGCCATGCCATAGTCCCTTCCCCTCCATTTTCCTCCTGGGATCCTGGGCATGCATGTATACGTACCTGGTATGATTTTGAAGCCACTGGGTCTGGGACTTGAACCATGGTCAGCCATGTGGGAGTCCAGCAACATAACCACTACACCACCTGCTGGTCCCCTTTTTTGGAGGGATTTTTGTTATAGGGCTCATCCAGAGAGATGGAGAAAGAAGGTGTGAAATCACCCCCCAGCCCCAATCCCTTCTCCTTCATTATCCTCTTGGGATTGTGGGCATGCACATACACATGCCTGGCATGAGTTTCAAGCTTCCAGGTCCAGGACTCAAATTGTGATCGACCATGTTGGGAGTCCAGTGCCTTAACCAATATGCTACCTGCTGTCCCCAGCCAGGGGCTTCTGATAGTGCCAGTGAGAAAACTTAATAGTCCTTAGAGCCATTGCTGGGGCATTTTGGGTGACTTCAGACATGGTGGGCTGATAAGATGCAGAGGTAACTGAAGTAACACACACCTGCTTCCTCTCTGTGGTACTTAAAGTATGAGAAGTGGGTACTAGGAAAGATCCCAGGGAGTAAAAGGACTCCAGTAGGAAAAGCGGTAGCTGATGTCCGGGGTATGAAGAAATATTGCAGGTCAGATGTCTGACCCTTGCTTAGGTTTTGAGACCAATGAAGTCTTATTCCAAGTCATTCATTTTTTTTTAAGAATTATTTTTTAATTTAATTTTATTTACTCATTCATTTAGTTTAATTTGACCAGAGGGTCGGGGGTTGGGGGAGAAGTGAGAAAGCAAGTCACCAGGTCCGGGACTCGAACCACAGTCAGCCATGTGGGAGTGTCCAGCACCTCAACCGCCACACCACCTGCCGATCCCCCAAGTCATTCTTCAAGCATCTCAGCCAGTTACCTGTTTTCCCTGCAGGAGGTGGAAACTACAAATGCTAGATTTACGGAAGACCGCTCCTCAGGACTTCTGGACCGTATGGTCTGGAACCAGGACCAGTGTGCGCTCACTGATGGAGCCAGAGGCAGCCCAGCCCATGAGGAAGAAGCGCAAAGTGGACGATGCGAAAATGGAGGCGAAGCAGTCTTTGGCTCCTGTGGAGGTGTTGATAGATCTGTGCCTCAAGGAAGGTGGTGCCCATGATAAGTTGCTCACCTACCTCATGGAGAAAATCAAGCAGAAGAATGGTTTACTCCGCCTGTGCTGTAAGAAGCTGAAGATATTTGCAATGCCTATGCAGAATATTAAGCTAATCCTGAGTATGGTGCAGCTGGACTCAATCCACGATTTGGAAGTGAATTGTACCTGGAAGCTGTCCACCCTGGCGAAGTTTTCTCCGCTCCTGGGCCAGATGGGCAATCTGCGTAGACTCCTCCTCTCCCACATCCACGTGTCTACCTACACTTCCCTGGAGAAGGTGGAGCAGTATGTCAGCTTATTCACCTCTCAGTTCCGCAGCCTGTGCCAGCTCCAGGAGCTCTATCTGGACTCGATTGCCTTCCTTAGTGGCCGCCTGGACCAGGTACTCAGGTGAGGAGTGGTGAGGTTTCTCTGCATACCAGGGCAAGCCTGCCTTCGTTTTGTTTGTTTGTTTGTTTTTGTTTTGAGAGGTTTTTGCTCCAGTGCATGTGCTTCTCCAGAAAGAGAGACAGAAAGTGAGAAATCAACCCCCAGCGGGGATGGCTATGCCACAATCCCTTCTCCTCCATTCTCCTCTCGGGATCTTGGGCACGCACGCACACGCGCCCGACATGAGTTTAAGTCACCAGGTCCGGGACTCAAACCACAGTCGACTACATGGGAGTCCAGAGACATAGCCGTTATGCCAACTGCTGGTACCATGACTTCATTTTAGTATGGGCATCTTCTCTGTACCTGTCACCATGATGTCTTGTTCACTGTATCCCCAAGCATGGTATCATGTAACTACCCAGGTGTCAACTAGGCTAGAGACAATGAACAGTGACTCCCTGCTAGGAAACTGTATGATAGGAGGTTCCAGCCAGGCAAGGGTGGCCTTGGGAATTAATTCTTTAGAATGTGGTGTCTGCTGAGTTATGACCAAAAATAATAAAGTGAGGAGGGCATTGGAAAGTGCTAGGTGGTAGGGCTAGCTCCATGGCATGGTGGTTAAGGCAGCTGGATCCTTCATGGCTGACAGTGCGGTTTGAGTACTGGACCCAGTGGCTTGAAAAAAAATGCTGGACGTGTGTGTGCAGTCCCAAAATCCTAAAAGGGGAGAGAGGTGGAGGAGAAGGGATTACGATGTGCCCATGTCCTATTGGGGTGCTTTCTCCTCTCTCTCTTTTTCTCTTTCTCTCTGACAAGTGCAAGTGTTCTCTAGCCAAAATAAAAAAGGAACTCCGTGGTATGAAGAAACAGTGATCAAAGGTAGCCCTTGTAGGCTGGCAGCCCCCTCATGGATATTACCAGCCTTGCCCTATATGAAAGTTTCCAAGTAGCCTCATTGGGTCCAGACAGACAGGTGATTGGGGCTCAAGCTGTGGCCAGCAGGAAGCCTGAGTTGAAGGCAGTTTTGATCCTGTCTCCAAATACTAAGATTCACTGATGCCCTTCGTGGCTTGCAACTCCGGGTCAGGCTCTCTTCTGAGCACGTCCTATTTTCATTCTCAGTTCTCACTCTCACCACCTAAGAAGTATATGTTGTCCACTGCTTGACAGGTGAGCAGAGGGGGCATTGGCAATTCCGTTCACGTGATCCAGTCACACAGCAAATAGGTAGTGGTGGTGAAGGGACTCCATCTAAACTCGGACTCACTTGAATGCCCCCTTACAACATGGCATCCTGGGAGTAGAGGAAGTTGGTTGGCTGTCATGGGGAAGACATGAGCCTCTCAGGCTGGCAAGTGGTGTGGTGGTTAAGGGCACTGTACTCCCACATGGTTGATCACGGTTTGTGTCCTATGTCTGGTGGCTTGCTTTCTCATTTTCTCTGTCTCGCTCTATCCCTCTCTGGTCAAATTAAAATATATATTTAATTAATTAATTAATTAAAGGTGTTTTTTTTTTCTTAATTGGGCCTCTCTCCGATTGAGGCCAGGGACATTCCCATACCCTCTGCCCACCACCAGCATTCCCTGGCACTGACTGCTCTTTTTCTCCCCAGGTACCTGAAGGGCCCTCTAGAGACACTTTCAATAACTAACTGCCCACTTTCAGAATCAGACCTGACGTATCTGTCCCAGAGCCCCAGCATCACTCAGCTGAAGGACCTGAGTCTGTGTGGGGTCAGCCTCACCAACATAAGTGCTGAACCCCTGCAAGTTCTGCTAGAGAGAGTCTCCGCCACCATCCAGGACCTGGACCTGGATGAGTGTGGGATCATGGACTCCCAATTCAGTACCTTCCTGCCTATCCTGAGCCGCTGCTCCCAGCTCATGACCTTCACCTTCTGCGGGAACCCCATGTCCATGGCTGTCCTGGAGAGCCTCCTGCGCCACACCGTCGGGCTGAGCAAGCTAAGCCATGTGCTGTATCCTGCCCCACTGGAGAGTTACGAGGATGTCCGAGGTACCCTCCACCTGGGGAGGCTCGCCTACGTGCATGCCAGGCTGAAGCAGATGCTGCATGAGTTGGGGCGGCCCGGCATGGTCTGGTTCAGTGCCAACCCCTGTCCTCACTGTGGCGACAGAACCTTCTATGACCCAGAGCCAATCCTCTGCCCCTGTTACATGCATGCCTAGCTGAGTTCGCACTTATAAAAAGCTTTATTCTGGGCACTTTTACACTGAAGCCCAGAATCTAAGTGCAACTTAAAGGAGCACAGAAGCCACGGTTGTAGACAGGTGCTCCGTGTGAGCAGTAAATGGGGAAGTGATCAGGGTGGGAGAAAGATGTTAACTGGGGAGTTTGTTGGGATCTTTGGGGAGCTGCAGTCTATAGAGTTACAAATACAAATCTGAATTTCTATAGGGAAGTTTGGGCTTGGGAAGTAAATGCGGGAGTTACCTTTGTTCAGTTGTTTGTAAAGAAATGGTTGGAAATAAAGAGCCTCAGTGTTACCATACGTGTCCTCTATGATCTCTTAAGCTGCTTCCAAGTTTAAAACTCAGGACGTTCTAGTTACTGATTGAATAAGAAGGCGCTGAAGCATCCTTGATGCTTACATAAACCAGGCTGGACCAGGTTCAGCCCCAAGATCTCATGGTGTGATTTATCATTCCCTCCCCCTTGGTTCTCTCTGAAGCATCTGTTACCTCCTTGCTATTTCTATGGCTGTTCAGGGGGTTCTGCGCATGCAATATGGACCCTGAGGGCCTGGAACATACCAAGTGAGAACCATTGGACTGAAGGGTTCTTCACAGCACCCCTCACTGCTAACCTCATGGAGATCCTGGACTCCCTTCTCCCTGTTTTCCTGTGGCTCCATAAGCCTCCTCTGGCCTCTGGCTATGCTGGAATAGGCCTGCATTGCACAGGGCAGACCCCTAGTACTGGAAGAGGATATCCACTCTGCACATCTGAGCCAGAGCCTCTGGTCTTTCTTGGATCTCACCAACCCATGCCTGTCACCCCAACAGATCCAGCCTCTTTTTGACTAACAAGTTTGGCCAGTTAAAGACATCTAAAATTCCTTTTGGTTAAATACCATGATCATATTTTAGTGTTTGTATCCCACATTAAAAATAGGTCATCTGGGGACCAGCAAGTGGCGTGATGGTTGAGGTGCTGGACACTCCCACATGACTGATCACGGTTCGAGTCCCAGACCTGGTGGCTTGCCTTCTCACTTTCCCTCTCTCTCTCTCTCTGTTACTGTCTGTCTCTGGTCAAATTAAAATAAATGAATGAATAAATAATTGCTTTTTAAAAAATAGGACATCTGTGCTCGCTTCAGCAGCACTTACTAAAATTGGAATGATAGAAGATTAGCATGGTCCCTGCACAAGGATGACATGCAAATTCGTGAAGCATTCCATGTTTAAAAAAAAAAAAAAGGACATCCTGGTGCCAGGAGGTGGTGTGATGGTTAAGGGTGCTGGACTCCTATACGGCTGACCACGGTTGGAAGTCCTGGACCTGGTGACTTGCTTTCTCACTTTCCCTCTCACTAACTCTGTCCCTCTCTGATAAAATTGAAATAAAGTAATCATTTTAAAAAAAAGACATCCTTGGGGCTGGCAGTTGGCATGGTGGTTTGAGGGCACTGGACTCCCACATGGTTGACCATGGTTCGAGTGCCCGACCTAGCACCTTGCTTTATCGCTTTCCCTCCCTCCCTCTCTCTCTCCCTCTTGGGTCAAATTCAAATAAAGTTAAAATAATAAAAATAATTCTTTTCTTTTTTTAAAAAAAGGACATCCAGGGCCACCAGGTGGCGTAGTAGTTAAGGCACTGGATCCCACACAGCCAACCGTAAGCTACCTGGACCTGGTAGCTTAAAAATCACACAGAGCGGGACCAGCAGATAGTGTAATGGTTACATCGCTGGACTCCCATGTAGTCAACCACAGTTCAGGTCCCAGACCCGGTGGCTTAAAACACACCGGGTGTGTGTGCGTGCATACCCAAGATCCTGAGAGGAAAATGGAGAAGAGATTGTGGCCATCCCGCTGCCCCTGGGGGATGATTTTTCACATTCTGTCTCTTGTGAAGGCATGTGCCCTATAGCAAAAACTTCTCTCAAAAAAAAAAAAAAAAAAAAGACACAGGGTCCAGATTTGTGTGCACCCGAACTCCCAGGAGAATGGAGGAGAAGGAACTGCACCGTGGCCACCCCTCTTGGGTAGGGAGTGATTTTTCACATTTCCTCATTCACTCTGTCTCTCTCCAGCAAGCATATGTGCCCTATGGCAAAATTCCTAAATAAATAAATAAAATAAAATAGGACACCCTGGGGTTGGCCCTATGGCCTAAGGTTAAGGGAGCTGGATTCCACATGGCTGGCCCTATAATTGGAGTCCCAGACCAGGCAACATGAAAAACATGTGTACCCAAAATCCTTACAGGATGGAGAAATGGAGCAGAAGCGATTGCAGTGTGACCATGCCCCATTGGGGGTGATTTTCTCCCTCTTGTCTCTGGCAAATGCACACACTATCTAGCAAGTTCAAAAACAGAACATCCTTTTGTGGTTCTACCAATGAGAGAATGACTCCATAAGATCCTCCTCTCGCTTTCAGGGAGGTAAGTAAATTCAGAGCCAGTGGGATGCCTTAGATTAAGGGGTCCAGTGTGAACAAACCCATGCCAGATGCTAGGGGGGCACTTAAGATGTCAGACATGGAAGTGGGGTGTAGGTTGGATCTGGGCGACTGGACTAGAGGGGCAAAGGAGATCCAGGAGGATGTCCACCAGCTCTGTAATCTGATCATTTAGGCCTGCGGTCATGGTAAGCACTTTGACGGTCTAAAGCTTGGGGATGGCGGGTGGTATAGTGGTTAAGGCGCTGGACTCCCACTTGCCTGACCACAGTTTAAGCCCCAGACCTTGTGGCTTGCTTTCATACTTTCCCTCTGTCTCTCTCTGGTCAAATTTTAAAATAATGATAAAACTAAATTAAATTTAAAAATAAAAAAGGATTGTGGGAACCAGCAGTTAGCGTAATGGCTATGTCGCTGGACTCCCATGTAGTCGACCGCGGTTCGCGTCCCAGACCCGATGGCTTAAAACTCACACCAGGCGCATGTGCGTGCGTGCCCAAGATCCAGAGAGGAGAATGGAGGAGAAGGGATTGCGGCATGACCATCCCCCCTGGCGGGGGGTAATTTCTCGCTTTCTGTCTGTATGTCTCTGTCTGTCTGTCTGGTGAGCGCACGCGCCCTATAGCGAAAACCTCTCAAAAAATAAATAAATAAATAAAAAGTAAAAAAAAAAAAAAAAAGGATTGTTACATCATTTTGCCCAGTTTTCCTGCAGCAAATGCAGTTGGCTACTTCAGACTCCCTCAGGTGGCCTTTCTCTAGCCCCCAGACAAGATTACTGACCCTCTGTTTCACACTATTACACCTCCTTGGCTTCTCTTGTCATGTTTACGTGGAGAGGTATTTTAAGTTTCATCAAGTCATGATGCTTTACAACGTTTTGATTTGCAAACCAGATTTTTGCTTTGCTTTTGTGAGTTGGAATGGGTGGAAATACAAATATTTCTTGCCTGTCAAGGGCCTCTAGAAGCGCTCCCTTCCTCCAGGGTCTGTATTGAAAGGTAGTCAGAACAGTGGGAAGGAAGACATTTAATCAAGAGGTTCTAGAGAGGGACTAGCAAGGAGAAGGTGTGAAGGGGAGGGGAGGAAGTGAAAGGTGACTCCAGGGAGCTCCGGTATGACCTTCAACTCCTAGAAAAGGATTACCGGAATGGGCTGCTACCTTGAGAAAGCTGTTAAAGACCCACAGTGAAGAATCTGCTTGGGCTTTGGGGAATCCCAAGGGAGCCCCGTCTTCAAGTGCAGCCCACCAGACTGATGGTTCTGAGTCCCACTCCTGGGGACTCCCTGGAAGAGGGCAGGTTTTAGTTCTCTGTAGCTGGCGTGATCTGTCTGCACTTCCAGCACCTGGAAAGAATTATCTATGCTGAAGCTCTGTTAAAAGAGCTAGGTGAGGGGGAACCAGCAGTTAGCGTAATGGCTATGTCGCTGGACTCCCCGCGGTTCGCGTCCTGGACCCAGTGGCTTAAAACTCACGCTGGGCGCGTGTGCGTGCGTGCCCAAGATCCTGAGAGGAGAATGGAGGAGAAGGGATTGCGGCGTGACCATCCCCCCTGGGGAGTGATTTCTCGCTTTCTGTCTCTACGTCTCTCTCCGTCTGTCTGGCGAGCGCACGCGCCCTATAGTGAAAATCTCTCCAAAAAAAAAAAAAAAAAAAGAGCTAGGTGAGGGAGCATGAGCTTGAGCATGGTGGTTGAGGCGCTGGACACTCTCACATGGTCAACCCGTGCTTCAAGTCCTGGACCTGTGGCTTACTTTCTCACTTTCCCTTTCTCTCTCTGTGTGTCTCTCTGGTCAAATTAAAATAAATGAATAAATAAATACAATTAAATAAATAATTATTTAAAAACAAAAAAAAAAAACAGGTGAAAATGGCAGAAGGTAAGAGGTAGGGAATCAAGGAGAAAAAGTAAGCAAAATATATAAGAAACAAGAAATAGAAAATTATTTGTTGACGATAACATGCATGGTTAACATCCTTGATTGAGCCAATATACAGTGCATTCTGGAGGGGAAATCTCGTTTTGTATATGGTAATGATGTACGGTGAATGAAAGTAAATCAAAGAAAAAAAAATACCAGCTAGGTGAACCATCCCTGATGCACCTCACCCCTATCCCTAAATAGCTCAGGTTCCAAGTGAGCTAGAGAGAAAGTGGTGGGTCTCCAAACAACAGAGAGAGGCGCCAGCCTGGAGGGCAGCTCCTAGGTGTGGCCCTGCAACCCCGCCTTCATTCCTTCCTTTAAATAGCAGTTGGGATGAAAAGATTGTGGATCACACTGGAAAATCCAATCAGGATAAACTGGTCCAGACACGTGACTGGAAACCAGTTTACGAGTTACAGATTGGATTATAATAGGTTTAAAAGCGGTGGGTTCGTCTGACCCAGCCTCAGAAAGGATTTTGGAGAGCAGGGAGTTGCTTGAACTCAGTTGCTGCTAGACTCCAGACAGATTTCTTTGTGAGCTGTTAAAAAGGACACTCCAGCTTCTCTTGTCTTCGGGCCCAGGCTGAAACATCCCAGCGCCACTGAATCACCTGGAGGTGCTACTTAAGAAACTGGTAAGCTAAGCAATTTTGTATCCTATATTTTGCTTCTTTAAAACCAAGATCAGGGAGCCAGCAGATAGCATAGTGGTTAAGGCACTGAACTCCTACATGGCTAATTGCAGTTTGAGTCCCGGCCCCAGCAGCTTGAAAGTCATGTTGGGTACGTGTGTGTTCATGCCCAAAAGCACAAGAGGAGAGTGGAGGAGAGGGATTGCGGTGTGGCCATCTGCCGGGGAGGTGGTTTCTTGCTTTCTGTCTCTCTCTCTGGCAAGCGCACACCTCTTCTAGCAAAAATCTCTCAAAAAAAAAAAAAAAAAACGAAGGATCAGGGTGTGCTCCATTGTCTAGTGGTTAAGGGAGTCGGCGCTCACATGGCTGACTATGATTTAAGTTATGTCCCAGTGACTTGGGGGAAAAAAAAAAACAAAAACAACGTTCTGGTTGCATGTGTGTACGCACCCAAAATCCCAACAGAACGGGGAAAAAGAAGAGGTGGGATGGTGGCATGATCATGCCCCATGTGCGGGTGTTGTCTGTCTCCTGTTGCCCCCTGGTAATTAAGGAAGTGAATACAACCAGGGTTGGTAAACTTACTCCTAAGGGGCTAGACAGTAAATACTTTAGGCATTGTGAGTCATGCTGTCTCTATTGTAACGACTAGGCCCTGTCATGGTAGTGTGAAAACAGCTATGGATAACAGCTCTCAACAAATGATCGTGGCAGGGTTCCAACAACATTTTGTGAATGTGGAAATTTTAAATGATATGTCACAGAATATTTCTTTTATGTATTTACTTTGGCTATAGGGCACGTGTGCTCACCAGAGACAGACATGGAGGGGGGGGGGGCGGATAATGAGAAATTAACCCTAAAGGGGATGACCACGCTGTAATCACTTCTCTGTTTTCCTCTTGGAATTTTGGGCATGCGCACACATTCCCGGCATGATTTCAAGTCACCGTGTCTGGGAGTCTAAATGCACAGTCAGCCATGTGAGATCTATGCCAACTGTTGGCCCCCAATATTTATTCTTTCTTTAATTTGTATGCATTATAAAAATAGAATATTTTTAAAATAAAATCTTAAAAATGTAGCAAATGGGTTCCGCACATGGCATGGTGGTTAAGGCACTGGATTCTCGCATGACTGACCATGGTTCAAGTTCCAGACTTAGCAGCTTGCTTTCTCACTTTCTCTCTCTCATCAAATTAATGAAAAATGATGATAATAATAACAAGATTAAATAATTCTTGTAAAAGAACTATGGGAAATGTTAGCTTGCTGGCTGTCTATGAAAAGGAAAAGGATCAATATGTCAACCTTTTTTTTTTTTAAGAATTATTTAATTTGACCAGAAAAGGACAGAGTGAGAGCGAGTGCAAGAGAGAAAGAGAAAGGAAAAGTGAGAAAGCAAGCTGCCAGATCCAGGATTTGAACTGCATTGGCCACGTGAGGTTCCAGTTCCCTCAACTACCACGCCACCTGCTGGCCTAAAAAAAACTTTTTTTAAATCTTTTGAAAAATTTGCCAGAGGGTACATGCACTCATCCAAGAGAAACAGAGGCAGAGAGAAGAGGAAGAAAGTATTTTTGTTAGAATTTATATACATATTCACAAGTTTACCTATTCCCTTGCAGGATTTGGATTTCATTAAATGCTTGGAAAACTTGCAATTAGAACCTAGATTAGAGTCTTTAGGACATACTAACAAACATGGTAATAACAGCTACGACCAGTTTATGTAACAAAGATTTAACATCTACAGTGTGACAGACATTGGCTCTAGAAGTACAGATACAGCAATAAACAAAACATAAGTCCCATGCCAGCCAGGATGGGAAGAAGGTGGCTGTATCTCACATGGTCACATGGCCAACTGTAATGGTTCAAATCCCAGACCGGGTGGCCTGAAAAACACACCTGGCACATGTGTGAATGTGCGTGCCCAAAATCCCTAGAGGAGAGTGAAGGAGAAGGAATTGCAGCATGGTCATCCACCCTAGCGAGATGCTTTCTCACTTTTCCTCTCTCTATTCCCTTCCCCATTCCACCCTCCCCACCAGTGATTTTTGCTAAAGGGTGCATGAGTTGTACACACATCTAGCAAGCGTTTAAGCTCCTGGGTCTGGAGCTGGGTCCAGATCTGAGTCCGGATCCGTGGTCAACTACCTGCTGCTCCTTCCCTATCTCTTTCTCTGTCTCTCTACACTGAGTGCAGGCACCTTACAGCAACTTTAAAGCAAAACAGAAAGAGCAATAGCATCAGTCCCTGACCTCAAGAAGTTTACAGTCTAGTGGTTAGAGATCAAAAAAATAAGCAAAATATTTTATATATTGCATGGTAGGCGATGACAAATACTAAGTTGAAAAATAGTGATGAGGACAGAGGAGAGCAGGTGAGTGGAGGGAGGTTGCAATTTTTGATAATGTGGTCAGTAAAGTCTTGCTGAGACCAAGCCAGGAGCCCAGATGGGGTTAAGCCTGGGGAAAGAACATGGCAGACAGAGGGAACAACCAAAGTCCTGAGGAAGCAAAGGGTCAGGTGTGTAGACTCGGTGGCTACAGTGGGCGAAGTCTAGGACTCTACTGGACATTTAAAGTCGATTGGTGTTTCCTGTGGGTGAGATGGGAAGTCACTGGAGACCTAAAAGCAGAAAAGCAGTGCCGGCTCCCTTGTGTGTGTGTGTGTGTGTGTGTGTGTGTACGTGTACATATATGTGTATATATATAAATATATATTATATATTTTTTTTGAGAGGTTTTTGCTATAGGGCTCGCCAGAAAGACAAAGAGAGACAGAGACAGAAAGTGAGAAATCACCCCCTGGGGGGGGGTGGCCACACCACAATCCCTTCTCCTCCATTCTCCTCTCAGGATCTTGGGCATGCACGCACATGCACCCGGCATGAGTTTAAGCCACCGGGTCTGAGACTTGAACCGTGGTTGACTACACAGGAGTTCAGTAACATAGCCATTACGCCAACTTTTGTTCCCATCCCTTGTATATTTTAACAAGTGCAAGGGGACTGCCGTGGGAGAGCTAACAGAAGGTTTAAGCCTGGAAACTTGTGTGAAGATCCAGGGAAAGAATATGGTGAGGTGGCAGCCCAAGGTAGAAGGAATTAGTCAAATTCCGGAATCTCTTAGAAGATGGAGTAGATAGTGTTTGCTCATTGCTTAGCCCTAGTGTGTGAGGGAAAATCTGCCAAGGAATGACTCCAAAGCTTGTGGACTGAACCACCGACCGACCGGGGTTACTGAGAACAGAAGCGTTACAGGAACAATTTTTTTTTTAACTTTGCTATAGGACAATTGTATTCATAAATAAAAAGAAAGACAAAAGCTGGAGAGAGGGAAAGTCAGAAAGCTCTCCCCAGGGGGATAGCCATGCCATGATCCATTCTCCTCTCTGGATTTTGGACACAAACACAAACGTACCTGGTATGTTTTTCAAGTCACCAGGTCTGGGACTTGAACCGCATAGTTGGCTCGGTGGGATCTGGCTGCCTTAACCACCATGCCACTTGCTGACCTCAAGAACAGGTTTGTTTGTTTATTTTTGAGAGATTTTTGCTATAAGGCATGTGCATTCACTGGGCTTGACATGAATTTTTTAAGCTGCTGGTTCCAGGAATCAAACTATGATAGATTATGTGGGAGTCCAGCAACATAACCTGCTGGTCCCAAGAACAGGTTTTTGAGGGCTAAACTGGTACTATTTTGTTATTTAATGCCGGAAGGCACATGTGCACGTCTGAGAGAGACAAAGTGGGGTCTGGTCATGCAGTAATCCCCTTTCTTATCAGGATCCTGGGCAAGCATGTTCCAAGCCAGGATTCCAACCACAGTCAAACTGTGTGGGTTCCAGCTCCCTCCACATACTGCCTAACCACTCAAGACCTAAGTTTTGTTAGAGTGGGTTAGAAATCATAGATATACAAGGAGATACATTAGGGACTAGGAGGAAGTGAGTGAGGGCACCCAAGATACAAAATTTAAGGAGACAGAAACTCTGAGATGTTTAACGTGTGTCTCCTTAAATCTTGTGCCCTGAGGCTAGCAGGTGGCATGGTGGTTAAAGACATTGGACTCCCACATGGCTGACTGTGGTTTGAGTCTCAGATCTGGCAGCTGTCTCTCTCTCTCTCTCTCTGGTCAAAGTACAAAATAATAATAATAAAATAAATAAAAATAATTCTTTAAAAAACCTAATGCCCTAGATGCATGGCCCCTTGTCAATTACAAGACTTTCTTTGGGGGAGGAGGAAGAGGTAAATTTGGAATTATCCTGTCATTCAAATGGTTCGAGCTTGTTTTCTTATACCTAAAAACAAGGATGCTAAGGGCCAGCAGGTGGAATGGTGGTTAAGATGCCAGATCTCACATGACCGGCAAGTACCCAACCTGGCAGTTTGAACATCACATCGGATGCGTGTGTGTACATGCCCCAAATTTCAAGAGAATAGAGGAGAAGGGATTGTGGTGTGACCAACTTGTGATCTCTCATTTTCCCTGTCTCCTCTCTCGGGTGAGCACATGCATCCTATGGCAAAAACCTTAAATAAACATTGTTTTAAAAATAAAAAACAATGATGTTAACAGTTATCTTCCTGTTCTCAGGGAATATTAAATAATGATTTTTGTCTTTTGAAATAAATACTGATATTACTTGGTTGCACTTAGGTGAGAATTTATCCAAACACAGCTCTGGAAGTTTGAAACCAGTTACTTCAAGCAAAAAGTAATTTTACAATGCCAGATCTTTTGCTGGGGAAAGAACCAGAACCACAGAAGAGTGTAAGAGCCTGTAAAGAGAGTGATGAGGGAGAGGAAGATGCTGAGCTGATCTTTGTTGGGGTGGAACAAGTCCAAAATGATGCAGAGATCGTCTTTGTCAGGGTGATTTCAGATCCAAAGCCAGTCATTTCAAATATTTTAAACAGAGTCATTCCAGGCTCGTATTCAAAAAGAAAGAAAGCCCACATCAGGCAACAAGGTCCTGCTTACATAGCCCCACATGCAAATCGGATGACCCCTACAACAAAAATCATGGCCGCCATGTCAGTTTCTCAGCCTGAACGAAGATCAAGGGATAGTCCTGTGATCGCTATGTCTTCATATAACCCTGAGTATACAGCAAGCTCACAAATGGCTCCTCACAATGCCCTAGATGGCCCGTCTCCCAGAACCCGGTGTCTAGCTGGAGCTCTATCTTCTGCAAGAGGCAAAGATGAACGTCATTCAAAGAGACTTTCCACTGAAGATATAAACAGTGTAAGTCCTAAAAGGGCAAAACTCAAGGATGAAAGCCCAGGGGCCCTTTCTTCAGCTGTGAGTCCTTCAAGTAGTTCTCCTATCGTGAACAGGAGTATACTCTCAAAAAGTGACAGCGTCTCATCAGGCCGTGCTCAGATGGCATCGTTGCCTGGGGTTTTTGCTAATGAAAAAATACCTTTCAATCTAGACAAAGCAAAGAGCGTCCAAGGATTGGCCAAAGCAGACTCTTCAAGTCTAGCGTGTCAAAACCAAGCCTGTGGTCCCACGGAAGGAAATTTGATCATGTCACTTGGTGACTTTTACTATGGACAGCATAGAGGAGATGGGCAACCAGAACAGAAGACTCATGCGACCTTTAAATGCCTCAGCTGCTTGAAAGTTCTAAAAAATGTGAAGTTTATGAATCACGTGAAGCACCATTTGGAACTTGAGAAGCAGAGGGGTGACAGCTGGGAAAACCATACCATCTGTCAACACTGCCACCGGCAGTTCCCCACTCCCTTCCAGATGCAGTGTCACATCGACAGTGTGCACGTTCCCCAGGAGCCCTCTACTGTCTGCAAAATCTGTGAATTGTCATTCGAAACAGATCAGGTTCTCTTACAACATATGAAGGATAATCATAAGCCCGGAGAAATGCCCTACGTCTGCCAGGTTTGCAGTTATAGATCGTCGGCCTTTGCTGATGTCGAAACACACTTTAGAACATGCCATGAAAACACAAAGAACTTGCTTTGTCCGTTTTGTCTCAAAGTTTTTAAAATTGCAAAGATATATATGAATCATTGTCAGAGGCATGAAAGAAGGAGAGTGTTTCAATGTTCCAAGTGCCGGCTACAGTTTTTAACACTGAAGGAAGAAACAGAGCACAAAACCAAACACCATCAGACATTTAAGAAGCCAGTGCAACTGGGAGGGTTACCACATCCAACAAAGGTTATCATTCAAACTTCAGTTCAACCAGGATCAAAAGGGGTGGCATCCATTACTGTAAGCAACATTGACCCTCCACTGTCATCTAGAAAAACTCAAAAGAGGATGGTTATGAACTCTAGATAGTCCAGATTTCTTGCAGCAAGAGTTCTGGCTAAAAATAGGTTCTACTCAATGCTGGGAATTCTGAAAGGCAAAAGTGAGACTAGACCATCTGTACACTGCAGCCGTAGATGCCAAGTCGTTTCATCAACTGTCAAGTTTCACATGGACAGCTCTTCAGCTCAGAAGTCATCTTAATGCCCCTTCTAAGTTACACTCCTCCCCACTAATCTACTACCATAGATTAGCTTTTGTTGTCGAACTTTAAATAAATGGAATCAGTCGAATCTTGTCTTTAGTTTCTGTTAATAGTGATGATGACAGTCGAGTGTGCGTTCATTCACATGAGAGCATCCTTGACAAGGTCTTGTCATGCTGCCATCTCCCTCCCCAGACCTCCAGCTTCTCAAGATCCTGGGTACTGGTGGCCACTCCCCGGTACACTCAGTGATTCAAACCTGCAGTCAGGCAGGCAGACCCTAGCACTGCAGTCCAGTAGGGTAGGGACTACACCACCTGGTGAGCTTGTTTTTTATTTTTGAAGATTTTTGCTGTAGGGTGCATGTGCTCTTCAGAGAGAGAAAGTCAGAAATCATCCACAGGGGGTTGGTTATGCCATGATCCCTTCTCCATTCTCTCAGCATTTTGCATGTGCACTCCCATCTAATTAGAATGAGTTTCAAGCCTCCAGGTTTGGGACCTGAATCATGGTTGACCATATGGGAGTCCAGCGCCTTAACCATTACAACACCTGCTGGCCCTATTACCATTATTTTAAAATTTTGCCAGAGGACGTGGGTGGTCACCAGAGATGGAGAATGAGAGAAGGAAGGAAAGTGAGAAAGCATCCCATATGGGGCACAGTCACGCTGCTGTTCCTTCATCACTCTCTCCTTTGGGATTTTGAGCACGCATGTATATGTGCCCAGCATGTTTCTCAAGCCACTGAGTCTAGGGCTCAAACTGTGTGTGGGCTGTGTGGGATCCAGCTTCCTTAATCTGCATGATACAGGCTGGCTGACCCCCCCCCCCTTTTTTTTTTTTTTTTTTTTGAGACATGGTCTCTCCATGTTGTGATCCTCTGCCTCCCATCCAGCTGAGACTACAGGTCTACACCATCATGTCTGGCTTATTTATTTATTTACTTTTTTACTATAGGGCTTGTGCGCTCGCCAGATAGACAGAGAGAGACAGAGAGACAGAAAGCGAGAAATCACCCACCAGGGGGGATAGCCACACCGCAATCCCTTCTCCATTCTCTCGGGATCTTGGGCACACACACACACACCCACGCACCCGGCGTGAGTTTTAAGCCACCGGGTCCAAGATGCGAACCGCGGTCGACTACGTGGGAGTCCCGCGACATAGCCATTACGCTAACTGCTGGTTCCCATGCTTGGCTTATTTTTAGACAGGATTTTGATATGTTGCCGAGGTCAGCTCCAGCTCAGTGTGATTACAGGCACACACCACTGTGCCTGGCCTTTAGTTTGGACTGGGAATCTAACCTGGGCTTCCCATGTGGTCTCAGACTACAAAACAGTGTTACTGTGGCTGGCTTTTTTGCTGTCAATGCCAGAGCACAGGTGTACATGCATGAGAGAGAGAGTGAGCAAGAGAGGCTGTCAATGGGGCCTGTCTTAAGTAATATGCATTTGTTTTGTTTTGTTTTGTTTTGTTTAGTTTTTTATTTTTTGTTAAGGTTTCTGCCATAGGGTGCATGCACTCACCAGAAAGAGACAGCAACACGGAAAATGAGAAATCAGCTCCTGGTGAGGATAGCTATGCTCCTCCATTCTACTCCTGGGATTTGGGGCACGCATGCTGCCAGGTCCGGGACCCAAACTACAATTGGTCAAGTGGGAGTCCAACGCCTTTACCACTACGCCACCTGCTGGCACCGAATATATATAGGTTTATGTATCTATTTTACTGTTGATGGACTTTGAGTCTGACCAGCTATTCTGAATATAGCTGCTGTGACCTTGTGCATGTCTTTTGGAAGACATGTGATAGAGAACAACAGCAATGCCATGCTTCCAGAATACCATGGATCTATGGACTCCGAGTGAATGAATGAATGCATGCTCAGGGAATGTGGCCTTCCTTCTTGCAAACAACAGGAGGCCATTAGACGGCTGTGTGATCTGAGAAATGTAGTTTCCCAGAGTCCAAGGTGTTCTGCCCAGCGTCTGGCGTCATTTAGTCTTACCCTCCTAATTGATACCGAAAACAATATGTTCTAGAAATCCCCCTATTTTTCTTTTTCTTTTTTTTTTGAGAGGTTTTTGCTATAGGGCGCGTGCGCTCTCCAGAAAGACAGAGAGATAGAAAGCGTGAAATCACCCCTGGGGGGGATGGCCACGCTGCAATCCCTTCTCCTCCATTCTCCTCTTGGGATCTTGGGCATGCACGCATACACGCCCAGTGTGAGTTTTAAGCCACCGGGTCTGTGACACGAACCGTGGTCGACTACGTGGGAGTCCAGCAACATAGCCATACGCTAACTGCTGGTCCTCCCCTATTTTTCTAATTCTCTAGAAAACGACTTTCCTTCCTCCTTTGCCCTAATAAATTTGGAGGGGGATATGGCAGGTGGCGTGGTGGTTAAGGGCATTGGATTCCCACATGGCCCACTGCGGTTCGAGTCCTGGCGACTTGCTTTCTCACTTTCCTCACTCTCTGTCACTCTGACCCTCTCTGGTCAAAAATAAATAAATAAAATCTTTAAAAATAAATAAATATGGAGGATGAAAGAGGCTTAGCAAGCACACGTGTGGTATGGCCTATCCCTCTCCCTCTTGACTCAGACCTCTGTCCTGAGTAGTTATTCTGTGAACACTTCAGATGACTCTGTCAGTCAGAAGAGTCACAGACTAAAAGTCTTTTCTCTGAACCACTGTACCACCTGCCAGTCCCATAGATACATTCTAGACATTGCCAATATATTCTCTGCATCTGGGATCTCTTCATTTTCACTATGGTGTATTTCCCTTAATTTTGATGATGGTATATCTTCAAATACAAGTGATCGATAATATTTAGACTATTGGGGCCAGCAGGTGGCATGGTGGTTAAAGGCACTGGATTCTCACATGGCCTATCATAGTATTTTAGTCCCAGACCTGGCAGCTTGTTTTCTCACTTTCCCTTTTTCTCTATGGTCAAATTAAAAATAATAATAACAGGGACCAGAAGTGGTGTGGTGTGGTGGTTAAGGTGCTAGACACTCCCAAATGGCCAACCATGGTTCAAGTCCCAGACCTGGTGGCTTGCTTTCTCACTTCCCTCTCTGTCTGTCTCTGTGTGCGTTTCTCTCTCTCTCTCTAGTCAAATTAAAATAAAATGAATGAATAAATAAAATAAATAATTATTTAAAATAATAATAATAACAAATAGAATTAAATAAATAAATAATTTTTTTAAAAATTTCAGACGGTGTATGTTGAACATAATGCAACCAAATTAGATACTGATAAAAGATAACCTTTTTTCTTTCTTTCTCTCTCTCTCTTTCTTTCTTTTTTTTTTTTTTAAGTTTTGCCATAGGGCATATGCACTTGCCAGAGAGGGCAAGAGAAAGGTAGAGAAGTGAGAAATGATCCCCTAGGAGGAATGGCCATGTCACAATCCCTTTTCCTCCATTCTCTAGAGATTTGGGGCATACATGCACACATGCCCAGTATGTTTTTCAAACTGCCGGGTCTCTAAGACTCAAACTGCATAGTCAGCTATTTGGGATTTAGCCGCCTTAATCACCATGCCACCTGGCTGGTCCCAGGAATTTTTCTTTTAAAATAAATTCCATAGATTTGGGGTCATTGGTGGTGTGGTTAAAGTGCTGAACTATCACGTGGCCAAACATGGTTCGAGTCCCAGCCCTGGTGGCTTGCTTTTTCACCTTCCTTCCCTCTCTCTCTGGTCAAATTAAAATAATAATAATAATAAATAAATAAATATTTTTTTTGGAGAGGTTTTTGCTATAGGGTGCGTGCGCTCGCCAGACAGACAGAGAGAGACAGAGAGACAGAAAGCGAGAAATCACCCCCCGGTTTTTTTATGGCCAGGCCGCAATCCCTTCTCCTCCATTCTCCTCTTGGGATCTTGGGCATGCACGCACACGCGCCCAGCGTGAGTTTTAAGCCACTGGGTCCGGGATGCGAACTGCGGTCGACTATGTGGGAGTCCAGCGACATAGCCATTACGCTAACTGTTGGTTCCCAATAAATATATTTTTTAATTGCATAGATTTGAAAAATATATATTTCTGTATAACCCTAGAGTTAAAAAAGAACCACACAATAGGGAAATTGGGACATGATTAAGGATATTGAACATTACGGACATTGAAATGAAAGATAATGAACACATTATCAAGTAAAAATTGTGGGACACAGTTAAATTAGTACTTAAGGGTAAATTTATAGCATTATTTACAAGAGAAATAAAAGAAAGTTTACAAACTGGGACCAGTAGACAGTGTAATGGTTATGTCGCTGGACTCCCACATAGTTGGCCGCAGTTCGAGTTCTGGGCCTAGCAGCTTAAAGGTCACACTGGGCACATGTGTGTGTGTGTGCGTGTGTTCCAAATGTTCTGAGAGGAGAATGGAGAAGGGATTGCAGCATAGCCACCTCCTGGGGGAGGGGGTGGTGATTTCTTGCTTTCTGTCTCTATCTGGTGAGCACACATGTTCTATACCAAAAATCTTACAAAAAAAAACTAAAATGTTTACAGACAAATGAGCTTAGCATTTATCTCAGTTGTGTCAAGGAGCAATAAAACAAACTATAGACACAGGATAGGGGCCAGCAGGTGGTGTGGTTAAGTCATTGGACTTCCACATGGCCAGCTGCAGTTCAAGTCCCGAACCTTGTGGCTTGTTGTCTCCTTTATCTCTCTGTCTCTTTCTGATGAGTACGTGTGCCCTATAGCAAAACTTCTTAAAACAATTATTTATTTAATTTCATTTTTTCAAATTTTTTAAAAGAATTATTTTATTTAACTTTATCTATTTATTTTAATTTGACCAGAGAGGGACAGAGAGAGAGAGAGAGAAAGCAAGTCACCAGGTCTGGGACTTGAACTACAGTCAGCCATGTGGGAGTTCAGTGCCCTTCACCACCACACTACCTGTTGGTTCCTCATTTATTACTATTATTTTTAAAATTTGCTACAGGGCACGTGCATTCACCTGAAAGAAAGAGAAAGCGATAAAGCAAGTTGTCAGGTCCAGTACTCGAATTGCAGTTGGCCATGCAGGTGTCCAGCACCCTAGTCACCACACCGCCTACTGGCCCTAACCCTATAGCAAATTAAAATAATAATAATAAATTAAATTAATAAGTCTAAGAAAGGGTGGGAGAAAATATATGGAGTAGAAAAAATTAATGGAGAAGAAATTATAATCATAGTATATATTTAAAAAACTAAAAGCTGTTACCCCCTTCCCCAAAGGGAAGAACTGGTCAATTAAAACAACTAAAAACTACAAAAAAGATGAAAGCTGGCAAACTTTTCCTTTAAAGGTTCAGAAAGTAAATATTTTAGGCTTTTTCAATATGGTCCCTGGTAATTAATCAACTTTTCTCTCTTTTTTTTAATAATTATTTATTTTATTTATTCATTCATTTTTTTTTTTTAGTTTGAGCAGAGAGAGACAGAGGGTGAGAATGAGAGAGAGAGAGAAAGTGAGAAAGCAAGCCACCAGATTCAGGACTTGAACCCTTGTTGGCCATGTGGGAGTGTCCAGCGCCTTAACCACCACGCCACCTGCTGGTCCCCAATCAACTTTTCTCTTATACAGAAATAACAATATCTAAAGGAGTGGGCATCTGTGTTCCAATAAAACTTTATTTATGTTTATTTATGTATTAATTTATTTATATAATTTGGTACAGGGCACATGAGCTCACCAGAGAGAGAGAAAGACAGAGAAAGTAAGAAATCACCCCCTAGGGGTGATGGCCAAGCCTCAATCTATACTCCTCTCCAGATTTTTGGATCTGCATGCCCATATGCCCTGTGAAGATTTTTGGTTTTGTTTTATTTTTTAAGGTTTTTGCCACAGGGCGAGTGTACTCCCCAGAGAAAGATAGACAGTGAGAGGGAAAGTGAGAAATCACTCCCTGGGGGGATGGCCACACTGAAATCCCCTCTCCTCCCTTCTCCTAAGATTTTGGGCACCCACACACATGTGCTTGACATCATATTCAAGCCACCAGGTCCAGGAATGGAATCGTGGCCAGTCATGTAAGAGTCCAGTGCCTTAACCACTTGTTACCTGCTGGTGAGTACACTGCATTTTTTTTTTCTTCCTTCCTTTCTTTCTTTCTTTTTTTTTTTTTTTGTTTGTTTGTTTGCCTTAGGGCAATGTGTTTACAGGGTTGGAAGAGGGGAACAGAAACAGTGAGGTTAAGAGAAATCACCCCCTAGGGGAGATGGCCAAACTGCAATCCCTTCTCTTCCATTCTTCTCCCATCCTCCCAGAATCCTGGGCATGCATGCACATGCACCTGGTGTGAAAACCACCGTCAACCATGTGGGAGTCTAGTGATGTAACTGCTATGCCATCTGCTTCTCCCTTATGTTCCCTTTTTAAAGTGGTGGGGTCAGAATCCTACCTATACAGTTGGCCACGTGAGATCGAGCCGCCTTAACCAGCACACCACCTGGCTGGCCTCCAATATGACTTTATGGACACTGAAATTAGAATTTCATATAACTTTCACATGTCACAAAGTAATAATTTTTTTTCTAGATTAAAAAACAACAAGTAAGGGCCAGCAGATGGTGTGGTGGTTAAGGCACTGGATTCCCACATGGCAGACCATGGCTTGAGTCTCAGACCTGGGGGCTTGCTTTCTCATTTCCCCTTGCTCCCCCTCTTTCTATCTCTCTCTCTCTGTCTGTCTCTGGTGAGCACACATGCCTGTAGCAAATTAAATAACAATAATAATGATGATAAATAAAAGTAAATACCTAATTATTAAATAATAGTAATAAAACCCATTCTTGGCTCCCTGCTAGCTGTATAAAAACAAGTTACAGGCTGGAATGGAGTGACCTTAGATGCAAAGATCAGTTGCTTGATCAAATTCTTAAAATTTTTTTGGTAAGATTTATTTTAAATTTTATTTCTTATCATTATTTTTTAATGCGAAAAAGGGAAAGTGATAAAACAAACCACTAGTTTCGGGACTCGAATTGTAGTGGGCCATGGGGAGTCCAGTGCCTCAACCACCACGCCACCTGCTGGCCTCTTGATCAATCAAAGTTCTTTTTTGTTTTAAAGACTTATTTATGTATTTAAATTTGATCAGAAACGGGGAGAGGGAGAGAGAGAGAGAGAAAGTCTCCAGGTCCCGAACTCGAACCACTGTCTCTCATATGGAAGTCCAGCGCCCTTAACCACCACGCCACCTGCTGGCCCCTTGATCAAGTTCTTTAAACCTAGGGCGGTCAGCCAGTGCAAAAGGGAAAGCACCTGAGGACCATGGCGGTGGACTCCTGGAATTCTACCTGTACCGTTGGCCATGTGAGATCCAGCCACCTAGCCCTTGATGGACTGCGATCAAGACCCCTGCCCTGGGCCTGGAAGGGCTCTGGAACCTCCGGGTCCAAGACGCTCTCAGGAGCTCAGGAGCACCGCCCCCAGGGGGGCGCCCGAGCAGCCGCATGCGCCCAACCCTCCCGGACCTCGTGGCCAATCAGGTCGCAGCGCCC
>NW_006159465.1:97158-107921 GCF_000334495.1 Tupaia belangeri chinensis | reverse complement strand
GGTAAGGATCGGGGTGCGGCGCGGCGCGAGCGTTTCCTGAGGGGGATCGAGGCAGGGAATTCCGTGGCAACCACCGCGCGGGTCCCCAGACTGACGCCTGCCGGCCCCGCGCCACCGGAACGGCCTGTGCAGGGCGGCCGTGTCCTGAAGGGAGTGTCGAGCAGGCGGCGCCCGGCGGACCCCAAGACCCCCTGAAGCACAGCCCTGATCCTGAACGCAGCCCGCCCTGTCCCTCCCTCCACCCCTATCTTAAACCAGTTTTGCAGCCCCAAGCTCTGCCACCGTATTGTTTAAGTATTTACGAATTCATTAATTGTCCCTGTCCTCTACCGCAGCATCTGCGTTGTATTTTCTGTTCACTTGTACTGCATATCTGCCTGGGCTCTAAAGTTCCCCTGAGAGCCAGGAACAAGGGTGGGGTCAAGGCTTTTGATTTAGGTATTTCACTGGTAGGATAGATTGGAGGCACGGATTCCGGGGGGTGAGGTGGGGTGGGGAGGGTTTAAACTTTATTTATTTATTTTAATTTGACCAGAGAGAGAAAGCAAGCAAGCGGTCAAGTCCTCAGGTCCGGGACTCGAACTGTGGTCAGTCATGTGGGAGTCCATTAATAACCGCACCACCTGCCGGCTGGGGGAAAGGAGTTTTAATTCTCTTTTCTGGTTAAGTGCTTGATGAGTATCAAGATGGCGGTATCAACTTGGCAGTGGGATATAAAAGATTGTTTAATATGTAATAATCCTAGTCCCTCTCTGGTTACCTCAAGGATATGACTTCTTCCTTAAATATCTCAAGATTTTTTTTGTTTAGTTTTTTTCTTTTTTTAGGTTTTGCCATACTGTGCATGTGCTTACACTCCCCCGGAAAGAGAGAGAGAGGGAGAGAAAGTGAGAAACCACCCTCCGTCAGAGGTGGGGGATGGCCACAGCTGCAGTCCCATCTCCTCCATTCTTCTCTCTGGATTTTGGTCATGCATGCGAACTGGCCTGCTGCCTGGGTGATTTTCAAGCCTCCGGGTTTGAAACTTGAATAGTTGTCTGCCATGTGAGTGTCCAGCACTTTAATCACACCACCTTCTAGCCCTTATCTCCAAGTTCTTTTCAGTTTCAGTGTGTACCAGATGTCAGAGGACAGATCGGATCCAGGTTGTATCTTTTTTTCCCTTTTTTTGGTCTTTTCTATACTGAAACTTTGCTATTTGGTGTTTCCTTAGGAGATATGACTGTGTATGGTAATTCAGGCAAATTTTGATTTTGATCATTCTGGAGCCCTCTGAGTTGCTTCCTGAAAAAAGGAGAGATTTGGGCCAGCAGGTGACTTGGCGGTTAAGGTGCTGGATTCTCACATGATTGACCGCATTTCAAGTCCTGAACCTGGTAGCTTGCTTTCTCATTTTCTCTCTTCTGTCTGTCTCTGGTGAACACATATGCCCTATAGCAAATTTTAAAAAAATAATAACAACAGTAAATAAAATTAAATATTCTTTTTTTAAAAAAATAGGGGAGATTAGTGATGGTATTCTTTTACCTGATTTCTTGAAAAGAAAAAGAGGGACCAGCAGGTGGCGTGGTGGTTAAGGCGCTGGACACTCCCATATGGTTGACCAGGGTTAGAGTCCCGAATCTGGTGGCTTGCTTTCTCACTTCCTCTCTCACTCTCACCCTCTGTCTCCCTGTGGTCAAAATAAATAAATAAATTAAATAATAATTTTTTTAAAAAAAGGTTACTTGGGGTTAGTTTGTTGATTTCTGTACCATTCTTAGAATCTACATTTCATGAGGTAATTCCATGGCACTGGACAGGAGAGGCCATCAGAATTCTTTCTATGTCAATAGGCAGTATTTAAGCTTAATTATATGCCCAGAAACTTGTGAATATAATCTAGTGAGACAAATGGTATTAGTCTAATGACTTCTCTATTGTGGCAATTTATCTCAAAAGTTAGTAAATTATGGGGTTGCCAGCAGGTGGCATGGTGATTAAAGGCACTGGACTCCCAACTGGCCAACCACAGTTGATGTACTGGACCTGGTGGCTTTCTTTTTTACTTTCCCTCTCTGTCTCTCTCTGGTCAGATTGGAAAAAATAATAAAGTTAAAATAATTCTTTTTAAAATTTAGTAGCTTAAAATAACAACTTTTTATTACCTCATAATTTTTGAAAGTCTGGAATCCAAAAGTGGCTTAGCTGGCTGGTCTTGCTCTGGCTCTCTCACGTGTTGCAGTTAAATTTTTGGCTGTCATGATGGCAGTGCTTAAAAACATATGATCTGCTTCTAAGCTCACTCGGCTGTTGCCAAGAAGCCTCAGTTTCTTACTCGGTGAACCCCTCTCTAGAACTGTTTATAACATGGCAGCTGTCTCACTCCTCAGTGAGTGATTCAAGAGAACTTGCACCCAAGATAAAGTGCAGAGTCTTTTTATAACCTAACTTCAGAAGTGACATATCACTATTTCTGCTCTATGTGTTTGGTTCCACAGGCCAGCTCTCTTATAGTGTGGGAGGTGTGAATACCAGGAAGTGGGATTCATTTGAGGTCATCTTAGAAGCTGGCTCCTACATTTATCTATCCACCATTCTAGTCCTTCTTCGTATGATCTCAGGCAATGTCCTGTTATTATGGGTATTGTTATCTGGAAGTCCACAATCTCTATTTGTACTCTTGTTTATTAAAGTATAGGATGTTTGCTGTCTTTCCAGATCATTTCCATAGCAAACACTGATTGTACCTCCTTTTAAACATCTACTCTTGGTGCCAGATCCTCCTTCTCATTTTATTTCATAATTTGCTTGTCCTTAACAGGAAAATTTCTCCAGATTTGTCCATATTTGCTATTCTTCCCATTGTCCTTTTTTATAATTATTTTTAATTAAAAATAATAATTATCATTATTCTTCAACTTTGACCAGAGGGAGACAGACAGAAAGGAAAGGATAGTGAGAAAGCAAGCCACCAGGTCCAGGACTTGAACTGTGGTCGATCATATGGGAGTCTAACACCTCAACCACTATGCCACCTGCTGCCTACCCCTCCTCGCCCATTCTCCTTTAAAACCAATCTTGTCGGGGTTTCCTGTGAAGTCTACATTGTTTAATCCAATGATCAGGTCAGTATCAACCTGCCTCTATGTTCTACTTTATTTTTCTAACATTTATAAATCATCTTACTGGGGCAGGCAGGTGGTATGGTGGTTTAAGATGCTGGACCCCGGGCCAGCAGGTGGCATGGTGGTTAAGAGTGCTAGACTCCCATATGGCCAACCACAGTTCAAGTCCCGGACCAGTTGGCTTGCTTTCTCACTTTTCCTCTTTCTCTCTCTCTCTCTCTTTCATTCACTCCTCTTTCTTTTTCTGGGCAAATTAAAATAAATAAAGTTAAATTTAAAAAAAATTTTTTTCTAAAAAAAAAAAAAAAAAAGATACTGAACCCCCATGTGAGTTCTCGACCTGACAGTTTGCTTTCTCACTCCCCCCATCAAACTTAAAAATAATAATTATAATAATAAGAAATAAGAATAATTTTAAATAAATAAATCTCTTACTTCATTTGGTTCTGTTTGTTTTATTTAATCTGTTGGCAGCACTTACAAGAACTGTTACTTCCTCTACCTTGAAAATAAGTTTTTGGGGCTGGCAGGTGATGTTGTGGTTAAGAGTTCTAGACTCCCATGTGTCTGACCATGGTTCAAGTATCGGACCTGGCGGCTTGCTCTCTCTCTCTCTCTCTCTCTCTCTCCCCCCTCTCTGGTCAAATTAAAATAAATATATAAAGTTGAATAATTCCTTTTTAAAAAGGAAAAATAAGTTTTCATTTGGTGGGCCAGCAGCTTCATGGTGGTTAAGGTGCTGGATCCCACATGGCTGACTCTGTAGTTTTGAATCCCAAGCCTAGAGGCTTTAAAAACATGCTGGATACATGTGCATGCATGCCCAGAATCCTGAGAGGAGAGTGAAGTAAAAAAGATTGTGGCATGGCCCTCCCTCTGGAAGGTGCTTTATCTCTCTCTCTCTCTCTCTCTCTCTCACTCTCTCTCACTCTCATGAGTGCATGTGCCCTATAGCAAAATTCTGAAGGAAAAAAAACAGAAAAGAAAAGAACTTTTCATTTGGATTTTGGGTTACTTCACTTTCTTGATTCTTCTACCTGAATGTCTGTGAATAACTGTTCTTTCTTGATCTCCTTTACTGGTTTCTTCTCATCTCCATGATCTCTAAGTAACGGTTGCTCTAGGGTTGAGCCTCAGACCTCTTTACCTGGATGATCCCATCTAGACTTGTGTTTTAAATATAGCTGCATGATATAGACTCCAAAAGTTAGATACCTTCCATAGACCTATATTAGACCTCTCCCTAAGCTGTGGTTGTATATATCTACCTGCTCTGCATCACCTCTTGTATGTCATCCTTCTCTCATTCACAGACCAAGTCTATTCTATCTGTATATCTTGTGGACCTTAAAAGTTTATTTATTTTTTAATGCTTTTTGCCATAGGGCATATGTGCTCCCTGGGGAGACACAGAGAGGGAAAGTGAGAAATTATCCCCATGGGGGATGGCCACACCATAATCTCTTCTCCTTTATCCTCTCAGGATTTTGGGGATACACATGTGCCAAGAGTGATTTTCAATCCTCCAAGTCCAGGACTCAAACTCTGGTTGGCCATGTGGGAGTCGCCTTAACCACTGCATCACTTGCTGGCCCCAACTACTAATATTTTGACCTCATTTCTAACTTCTCTCCCTTTTCATAGGTTTACACATGTTAGCCTCTTGACCAGTTCTTACATATGTTGGGCATGCCTTAGTCACAGAGCCTTTGTATTTAATGTTCCCTTTACTGATGTGCTTTTCCCCAAGTACTCATAACTCTCTTGTATAAATGTCAACCTGTCTCTATTTTCTGCTTTATGTTTTGCTTTAACATTTACATACTCTCTCTGTCTCTCTGTGGTCAAATTAAAATAAATGAATGAATAAATAAAATTAAATAAAGTAATTAAAATGCAAAGGGACCAACAGGTGGTGTGGTGGTTAGGGCGCTGGACACTCCCACATGACCGACCATGGTTTGGGTCTCAGACCTGGTGGCTTGCTTTCTCACTTTCTTTCTCTCTCTCTCTCTCTCTCTCTCTGCCTCTCTCTGGTCAAATTCACATAAATGAGTAAATAAAATTAAATCAAGTAATTTAAAAAAATTTATATAACCATCTCACTTTTTTCCACTTTGTTTTCGTTTTAATTTTCTGGGTTGTTTTTTTTTTTTTTTTTTTTTTTTTGTTGATTTTTACAATTCTTTTTTTTTTCTGGAGAGGTTTTTGCTATAGGGTGTATGTGCTAGCCAGAAAGAGACAGAAAGACAAAGCAAGAAATCACTCCCCGGGGGATGGCCATGTGGCAATCCCTTCTCTCCCATTTTCCTCTCGAGATCTTGGGCACACACACACATGCCTATGCCTGGTGTGAGTTTAAGCCACCAAGTCTGGGACTCGAGCCGCGGTTGAGTACATGGGAGTCCAGTGGCATAGTCATTACACCAAGTGTTGGTCCCCATGTTCTAGTTTTCTGATTACTCAAACTAGAAGGTTGGCTCCCGGAAGAGAGAGACCAAATTTTTCTGAAAGAATGGTCATCTACTTAAATTTCTCTCAGATACTGCTTTAGTACTTCCTCCTCTCTCTTTTCTCTGGTCATGAGATTCTCAAAACAGTGCAAGCTCTTTATCATTCTTATGTCATTTCTCAGTCTCTTGAAGACAAAGGCAGGGCTGTGTTTTAGTTCTACTGATTTAGTACATTTTATAGCTGTAGTTAAAATTATGAACATCAAACAACAAAGCAGATACCAAACTTGTATATTTGACTACCTATAGAAATTAGGATGGTTTTTCACAGGATAACAATCTCTCCCTAATTTCTTTTCTTTCCTTTTTTTTTTTTTAATAATTATTTTATTGGGACCACCAATTGGTGTAATGGCTCTGTTGCTGAACTGCCATGTGTAGTCGACTGCGGTTCAAGTCCTGGACCTGGTGGCTTAACCTTATGCCGAGCGCATGTGCTTACATGCTCAAGATCCCGAGAAGAGAATGGAGGAGAAGGGATTGCGGCATGGCCATCTGCCCTGGGGGGTGATTTCTTGCTTTCTGTCTCACAGTCTCTCTTTCTGGTGAGCGCACGCGCCCTATAGCAAAAAATCTCTCAAAAAGAGAAAAAAATATATTTTATTGAACTTTATTTTACTTATTTATTCATTCATTCATTCTAATTTGACCAGAGAGGGACAGGGTATGAGAGAAAGACCCAGGACTTGAACCCCAGTCGGCCATCTGGGAGTCCAGCGCCCCTAATCCACCACACCACCTGCCGGTCCCTCTCTCCCTAATTTCTTTTCTTTTTCTTTTTTTTTTGTGCACTCGCCAGAAAGAGAGAGACAGAGACAGAAAGCAAGAAATCAACTCCCAGGGGGGATGGTCACACCGCAATCCTTTCTCTTCCATTTTCCTCTCGGGATCTTGGACACGCACGCACACGCGCCCGACATGAGTTTTAAGCCCCCAGGTCTAGGACGCGAATCGCAGTCGACTAGATGGGAGTCCAGTGACATAGCCATTACGCTAACTGCTGGTCCCAGTATTCTTAATATTATATATGTTTGAGAACAAAATATGTATGTTCTGAAGTCTAACTAGGATCTTTCCCTTGGCATCCAGTTGGAAGAGAGATTTAATTTAAATAGAAATTCATAACAGGTCCCATTTTGCCTGCATGGGGTATATTTTCACAGTAACTAAGTTGACTTTATAATTTATCATCTAAACTGGAGTAGGTTTTTAGAGTGAAAACTGGTACTACCAATAAATGTATAAGGACAGCAGAATAAACTGCCACCTCCCTGGTCAGACTAGAATATTTGGTAACCATATTTGTAACTGATTTGTTCTTCCAAGTCTTTAGTATCAGAGAAGTTTCCACTCTGCAAGAAGATAAAACTGTTCTACCCATGGGAAAGTGTAACTCCCACTGACTGCTGTCATGAATTATCAGAAACTTGACGGCTTCAAACAACAAAAAAATTATTCCCAGTCCCAGTATTACATTTTTTAAATACTATTTTTGCCATAGGGCACATGTGCTTGCCGGAGTGGGCGAGACAGAGAGAGAAAGTGAGAAATCACCCCCAGGAAGGATGGCCACACAGCAACCTTTTCTTCATTCTTTTCTCGGGATTTTGAGCATGTAAGTACATGTGCCTGGCATGATTTTCAAGCTGCTGAATCTGGGATTTAAACCACAGTCAGCCATGTGAGAGTCCAGCACTTTTTTCCTTTTATTTTTTGGAGAGGTTTTTGCTATACTCACCAGAGAGACAGAAAGCGAGAAATCACCCCCTGAGGGGGTAGTCATGCTGCAATCCCTTCTCCTCCATTCTCCTCTTGGGATCTTGGACATGCACACACATGCGCCCAGTGTGAGTTTAAGCCACTGGGTCTGGGACTCGAAGCATGATCAACTACATGGGAGTCCAGCAACATAGCCATTACGCCAACTGCTGGTCCCAAGTCCAGTACTTTAACCACCATACCACCTGCTGACTCCTTGATCGTTTAATAGAATCATTCTGCTGCCATATGGAATAGAGATTGAGGTAGACTGAGGGAAGACACACAGTTGTATTTCCCTTGATTGGAGAAGTTAAGACTACAGGGAGATGGGACTGGTAAGTGGCCTGGTGGTTAAGGGCACTAGGCTCCCACGTGGCTGACTACAGTTTGAGTCCCAGACTTGGTGGCTTACTTTCTCTCTCTCTTTCTTTCACTCTGTCCCTATCTGGTCAAATTAAAATAAGGCAAGTTAAATAAAATAATTCTTAAAAAAAAAAGCTGTAGGAAGAAATTTAGGAGGCACCAGTGAATGGACTATAATTAAGGCCATGAATTGGGATAAGATTAAAGAGTTCATTCCTAATTTGCCTGGCATGTGATAAGCACTTGACACTGCATTTTGCAGTGATAGCTAATACTTTATAAACTGGACATCGTTTTTCTATAGTAATATTTATATTAAATTATTTAATTTGTATGAAATCAGTTGAGCTATGTGTACTTCCCTTCTATTATGAAACAAACTGCTGTTGAATAGTTTTGTTTTTTTTAATAGCTATTGCCTTAAGTCTAAGAAATCCTTTTTGCTTTTAAGATACTGAGACACCTTTATTTTTTAATATTTTAAAAAATAATTATTTTATTTAACTTTATTTACTTTAATTTGTCCAGAGAGAGACAGAGTGAGAGAGAGGGGTGAGAAAGCAAGCCACCAGGTCCAGGTCTTGAACTACTGTTGACCATGTGGGAGTCCAGCACCCTTGACCACCATGCCTCCTGCCAGCCCTCTGAGACACCTTTAAAAGTTAAAACCTGATAGCTGTATATTATTTCACCGTGTGTATGTGCCACAGTTTTCAACCCAGTCATCAGTTTTTGGACACTTACGTGGGTTTCATGTTTTGCCAATTGTAAATAATGGTGCAATAAACATGAGTGTACAAATATCTTTCTAACTGAATGTTTTTCTACCCTTTGGGTAAATACCAAGAAATTCTTTTTTTTCTTAATAATTACTTAATTTTATTTATTCATTCATTTTAATTTGATGAGAGAGAGAAAGTGAGAGCAACCACCAGGTCCAGGACTCGAACCTTGGTTGGCCATGTGGGAGTGTCCAGCACCTTAACCACCACACCACCTGCTGGTCCAAATCCCAAGAAATTCTATCATTTAACTGAAAATAGACAAATACAGAAGACTTAATGTTGAATAAAGTGGGCCAAACATTGAAAGACACACATTATATATCCCCCACTCAATTTGTACTGAGAACTATGGTGGATGTTGAAAGACTTGAAAATGTGATGGTGGAGAGGATGGTTGTAAATGCTAGAAACTAAGTGGGGAGAATGAGTAGTAGAGAGTGGGTGGTAGAGCGTGGGTATAAGGCGCATATGGGTTTTTCCATTTGTCCTTATTGTCAACTTTTCCATTGTATTTTTTCTTTTTTTTTTTTTCTGTGTATATTAGAATTATTTTTTCTTTTTTTGATTTTCTTCCTTTTTTTTTCTTTTTTTAAAATTTACTTTACATGCTTTCACTGAAATCTCCACAGCATACAAAATGCAATTTTCCAGCCAGAATACACTATAAAATGACTAAATCTTACATGTTATCATCAACAAATAATTTTCCATTTCTTATTTCATGTGCCGTGTGTATTTTCCCCCTCTTTCTCACCCTCTGCCATTTCCCATTCCTCCTACCCTGTCTCTGGTATCTGCAGTTTGTTTCCATTCCTTTATTCTTTCCCATATTGTATTGATTCACAAAATATCTTAATTAATCTAAATTCTTTTGATAGTAAGTTCAGCTCATTATATACACATCTGTGAATAAAAGTTGACTTTAGGCATGAAAATTCTGTGGGTAGAATGAATATACTATAAAATAGCACATATTTGAGGCTATATAGCTTATTGTGGTTACTAAATAGGTATTTTTTAATTTCAAGAAAGGCAGTTTTATCTTTAATAAGTCAAAATCAAAAAATTTTAAGAGAACTTTGTTTAATACTTAAAGTCAGGAAACAGGTTAGGATTCCATTTGAATATTAGGTATATGGACCTGTCCACAATTTGAGAAAAGACCAAACTTAACACTGGAAAACAAAGCCAGTTATGTTTTAGTCAAAAGTCATACAATTCTATTTCACCAGTTCCAACTCATCTACTTTATCTTCTGTTGTGATCCGATCTTTCCAGTTAAACTCTGGAAGATAACATTCAACTCTGGACTTGTCCCTTCCATTAAGCTGGCCATTTTCTTAGCTGTTTTAGAGCACTTATTTCTGTGTGTCTGACTTTAGTTTTCCTGGGATAGCACTCCCGTCAGAACTTCTTGGAGACCTGGTCTGGTGTTGGTAAGTTCCCAGGTTTTGTTTATCTGAGAATGTTCTTGTCTTCTCTTCCCATATTAAGGATAATCTGGCCAGATAAAGTATTCTTGGTTGAAATTGTTCTTTCTTTTTCTTTTTTAATTTAGAGGTTTTTTGCTATAGGGTGTGTGCGCTTGCCAGAAAGACAGAGACAGAGAGACAGAAAGCGAGAAATCACCCCCCAGGGGAGAATGGCCATGCTGCAATCCCTTCTCCATTCTCCTCTCAGGATCTTGCGCACACATGCACACGCACCTGGCGTAAGTTTAAACCACTTGGTCTGGGTCTCAAACCATGGTCCACTACGTAGGAGTCCAGCGACATAGCCATTATGCCAGCTCCTGGTCCCTGAAATTGTTTTTTACTCAGCACTTTGAATATATTTTCCCATTCTGTCCTTGCTCCCATTGTTTCTGATGAGAGATCTGCTGTTAGCCTGATGGGATATCCTTTGTAGGTAACTTGTCATTTCTCTCTTGCCAGTCTCGGTACCTTATCTTTGTCTGTGATTTTGGTCAATCTGGCTATAATGTGTCTTGGAGAAGATCTTCTTGGGTTGATTCTATTTGGGGTCCTATGTATTTCTTGGGCCTGGACCTTTGAATGCCTTTCTAGGTTTGAAGTGTTTTCTTCAAGGATTTTATGGAATAGATTATCAGTGCCCTTATTAGTCTCTTCACCTTCTCGGGTACCTCTTATCTGGATGTTTGGACGTTTGATGGTATCTAGTATATCTTGTATATTATTCTCATTTTTTTGGACTATTTTCTCAGTCTTTGTGGT
>NW_006159465.1:72882-94903 GCF_000334495.1 Tupaia belangeri chinensis | reverse complement strand
CCCGCCTCCCGCTGCCGCCTTGGCGCGGGTGCCTGGGGTCGCGCAGGGCCCGGGGAGGCCCGCGCAGGACCCGCCTCCGGTCGCAGCCTAGGTGCAGGGCCCGAGGGGCCTGCGCAAGGCCCGCCTCGGTCGCAGCCTAGGCGCGGGGTCTCACTCATTTATTTTAATTTGACCAGAGAGAGTTAGAGAGAGAGAGAAAGTGAGAAAGCAAGCCATCAGGTCAGCCATGTGGGAGTGTCCAGCACCTTAACCACCATTCCACGTGCTGGTCCTGATCTAGTCTACTTTTAATACTGTAAGGGGAGGTTTTGATTTCCTGTATTACAGCCTTCATCTCTTAACAGTTCTGTTTGATTCTTTTTATGGTGTGTATTTTCTCTTTCAGATTGTGCGAGAACTTTCTCACCTCCTAAAACTCCTCGACTCTATTCTCCTATCTCTTCTAGAGTTCATTGTCTCTCTTCTCTTGCATCTTTGCTAACTTTATCGCTATGAATGTTTTTTAAATTCTTTATCAGACATTTCCATGATTTCCATTGAACTGTGAGTGGATGAAGAGGAGTTATTCTTTTCCCTCGGAGGAGAGGTATTTTTTTGCTTTCCCATATTTCTTGTGACCTTGTGGTGATTTCTGGTCATCTGATGGATGGTACATTTCTTCCTAATTCTTGACGTTCAATCTGAGCATTCAGGAGCGTGCAGAAGGAGGTGATCTGGAATCTCTTTGCCGTTCTATTTTTATCCTTTTGTGCAGCAGATTCAGTGAGTATTGAGAAATATGTTAATCCTAATAGTATTTGGATATTTGGCTATGGTTCCCGTAGATCCATCTAGACATGCAGGGAATAGAGAATGAAGAGCAAAGTGATGAGGTAAAAGAAAAAGAATAAAAAACAGAGAGGGGGGGGGGAAAGGAATTTTTTAAAGAATTATTTTATTTAACTTTATTTATTTTAATTTGACCAGAGAGAGCGAGCGAGAGAGGGAGGGAAAGTGAGAAAATAAGCCACCAGGTCCGGGACTTGAACCACAGTCGGACATGTGTAAGTCCAGCGTCCTTAACCATGATGCCATCTGCTGGTCCCAAAATTTATTTATTTATTTATTTTTTTAAAAAGGCAAAAAATAAAAACCATGTGATGTGCTTGTGCTACGCAAAATCACTAGTTCTCAGCAGCAGTGGAGGAGTCTTCTAAAGGCCTGCTCCTTGCCTCTCCTAGAGGGGAAGGGGAAAGGGAATTATTAGCAAGATAAAGGAAGGTCTGAAAGCCAAGAGAATACTTTACCTGAAAAAAATATTAAAAAGGAAAAATTACAAAAAATAAGAGAAGACAGAGACAGAAGGATGGAGGGGCTCCCTACCACTTGAGACTGGGGGCTGGAGGCTGAATTATCAGTAGAAAATCTTCATTTCTCTTTTTCCCTGAAATCACTAGTTCTCAGCAGCAATGGAGGAGTCTTCTGAAGGCCTGCCCCTTGCCTCTCTACTCAAGACTCGGGGCTGGAGGCTGAATTATGGGTAGAAAATCTTCACTTCTCTTTTTCCCTGAAAACACTAATTCTCAGCAGCAATGGAGAAGTCATCTTCTTAATGCTTGCCCTTTTGCCACTTCACTTCAGACTGGGGGCTGGAAGTGAAATTATCAGTAGAAAATCTTCATTTCTCTTTTCCCTGAAATCAGTAGTTCTATAGTCTTTTTCTAGGCTGTGTTTTTAGAAAAAAATTTTTTAAACTTTAAAGAAGATAAAGCGAGTGTATGGCAGACTGAGAATTTCAACTTCAAACAGCTCTAACTCCAAAGCCAATGTTTCTTTATGGAAAATACTTGTCCTCTCTATATGATTTTGCCTAGTGCTTAGTTGATTCTGGAGTCACAGACTTGATGTTGCATCACAGGTGTTTTTATTGTTTGTTTGTTTGGGTTTTTTTGGTTTTTTTTTTTTTGAGAGATTTTTGCTATAGGGCGCGTGCGCTCGCCAGACAGACAGAGAGAGACATAGAGACAGAAAGCGAGAAATCACCCCCCAGGGGGGATGGTCACGCCGCAATCCCTTCTCCTCCTCCATTCTCCTCTCGGGATCTTGGGCACACACGCACACGCGCCCGGCATGAGTTTTTTAAGCCACCGGGTCCAGGACGCGAACCACGATCGACTACATGGGAGTCCAGCGACATAGCCATTACGCTAACTGCTGGTTCCCGCATCACAGGTTTTAAGCTGTCACTTACTCTCTCTGAGCCTCAGTGTCTTTGTCTATAAGATAAGGATGTTTGTACACTTAAGAGTTTTGGGAGAGAATTAAATAAGATAATGCATTTTATTTCTGTAATTACTGATGTACAATATGTTTGTACTTAGGGAGAAGTTTATATAAAGGAAGCACTGGGACTTGTGGCCACATTGTTCAAGAAAAGAAAATTAGAAAATGGAACAACCATCTGTGTTATCTCAGAAGGAACAAGAGAAAGAACCACAGAAGTGCATAAAAGAACCCAAACAAGTAGAAGATGAAGATGCCGAATTGATCTTTGTCGGGGTGGAACATGTCGATGAAGATGCGGAGCTGATCTTTGTTGGGGTAACTTCAAATTCAAAACCAGCTGTTTCAACCATTTTGAACAGAGTCACCCCAGGTTCATGTTCAAGGAGAAAAAAGAATGATCACCTTAGGAAAGATGCTGCTTACAAGTTGCCGCTTACGAATCATGTTACCCCTACATCAGAAACAGTGACCGTCTTGCCAGCATCCCAGTCTGAATTAAGATCAACACACAGTCCTATTATTATTGAGCCTTTATCTAAACCCGATTATAAAAATAATTCACACGTGCCTAATAGTTCTTCAGAGTTATGTTCTCCTTTAGTTACATGCACAAATTCATTGCCTCGTCCAGTAAAAGCAGCACTTTCAGTAGGAAATAAGAATGAAAGTTCCTGTGTATCAAAACAGCTTTCCACTTCTGAAGTAAATAGCATGAATGCCAAAAGACCTAAACTCAGTGATGGAATCTTAGGGGGATGTCCTTCAGCTTTGTCCCCTTCAGGTATCTTTCATGCAGTGAATACTGAGCAAAGCACACCCTCAGGTGGTGATGATACCTCATTAAGCCACGTTCAGAGCAGAGCAGCTATTCCAAAGGACGGTACCTATCTAAAACCTATAAATACAGATCTTGATAGGAAAAGTGAATTGGCACAAACAGACTTGTCAAGTTCAGCAAGTCAAAATAAGACCTTTGATCCCACGAAAGGAAATCTGATCGTGCTACTTAGTGACTTTTACTATGGACAGCATAGAGGAGATGGGCAACCAGAACAGAAGACTCATGCGACCTTTAAATGCCTCAGCTGCTTGAAAGTTCTAAAAAATGTGAAGTTTATGAATCACGTGAAGCACCATTTGGAACTTGAGAAGCAGAGGGGTGACAGCTGGGAAAACCATACCATCTGTCAGCACTGCCACCGGCAGTTTCCCACCCCCTTTCAGCTGCAGTGTCACATCGACAGTGTGCACACTCCCCAGGAGCCCTCTACTATCTGCAAAATCTGTGAATTGTCATTTGAAACAGATCAGGTTCTCTTACAACATATGAAGGATAATCATAAGCCCGGAGAAATGCCCTACGTCTGCCAGGTTTGCAGTTATAGATCGTCGGCCTTTGCTGATGTCGAAACACACTTTAGAACATGCCATGAAAACACTAAGAACTTGCTTTGTCCGTTTTGTCTCAGAATTTTCAAAACTGCAACACCATACATGTGTCATTACAGGGGGCATTGGGAAAAGAACATTCATCAGTGTTCTAAATGTCGGTTACAGTTTTTAACATTCAAGGAGAAAATGGAACACAAGACCCAGTGTCATCAAATGTTTAGGAAGCCTAAGCAACTAGAAGGATTGCCTCCTGAAACAAAAGTTGTTATTCAAGTGTCACTGGAACCTCTTCAATCAGAGTCAGTGGAAGTGGCATCTGTTACTGTGAGCACATCTGACTCTGATGTATCACCCCCTAGGTCTAAAGGTAGAATTTCAAAAAATCCCCATTAATTCTACTTTCTACTTATTTAAAATTTCACTATTAAGTCTGGTCAGACTGGAATTGCTTTATGTGGCCTGGCCCATTTGCTGCTGAATTCCCAGAAGTGCCTGTGCTGTGTGTAAAATAACCTGGTTCTGCAAGCCTGACTGTGGGTTTGAGGGGAGACGCTGTGGCAGGAATGGGGACTATGAAGATTGGAGGTTAGTCAAGAAAGAGCAGTGACTCTTTGTCCTACTTTGAGGGATAGGCACATGTTCACACTGGCCTTGGAGCCAAGGCACAAAGAACAGTGCCTCAGTGTCTTCACCTAATCCAAGGATGTATGAGGAGGCAAAACCATTTGAAGTAAAATACTTGTGTGGTTTAGGTTCCCTGGAGACATTAAACAGCCACTGTGTAGTGTTGGCTTCAAGTGAAGAAGCAGTGGTAATTAATAGAATGGGGCCTGGTGCCAGTGGGCTTCTTGATGAGTGATCTAAAGTGGAATTGAATTCCTTCCCTCCATTCTGCCTTATGGTTAACCTTTACTGGAGAATGAACTGGCCATATCCCTCTTACCCACAGCAGTAAAGGAAGTAAGGTTCCCAAGAGAAAGAAGCCTTAAACATCTACAGTTTAAAGTGTACTGGACTATGGTTTTATTTGCAGGCGCCAAACACAGTATCTGTCTAGTTCATGGACAGGCCTAAATTTAGTTCTCCCACTGTTAAGCTGGAATGGGGGCTTGACCAAGAACAGTAGGTACAGTGGACAAAAATAGCACAGGGTGACTGACTAAAATTAAACAGGGTGTTTCCTTATTTTTTCTGTGCACTGTATCTTACCCTAATTGAACATGCAAAGCTTGCAGTTCATTTCTTGCCTTGGGCATGAATATATTACAGTTAGCAGTTAACTCTTGTATGTATAATTTCCCAAAGATCACATTAATACAATTTGGGTTTTAACTTGACATGTTACATTGTGCAAGAAATGTCCCATTTATTTCAACAACTAGGATGTCTTAGAGTTACTATCCTTTATCTAAATATATCCTGCTGTGTAATCTGTTACTATACTATGGGGGAACCTATTTTCCTTGCTCCCCTTCAATAACTCATAGAGTTGTGGAGTAACTCCTAGTATTGGTTCCTGAACCTTAGCAACCTTGGCTGCTTCTGTGGGTTTTCAAGGTTCTTTTTCTGGGCATATTGTAGTGCCGTCATTCCTTGCTCCTGTACCCCTGTCCCAGATAACCAGTATCACCAGTATTCACCAGTCAAGGAATCTAGCATCTCGTCTGTAGGCTTGGGTCTAGAGAAAACACTTTCTTTGCTTTTGTTTTTCTCCATAAAGGTACCTTACTTTTCACTCCTTTCTTCTCTTCCCAATCTACTTAAAATTTTTCTAAGCTTTCACAAAGAGGAAGAGAGGATCATCCATCGCTTGACATCCCTTTTAGAACTTGGGAAGGAGGGACTACAGACAACAAAGATGCTATGAATAGATTCTGTCGTATTTATTTGCTTAGTGATTGATTGGTTTACATCTTGGCATATTTTACTAGACCTGAATGTTTGCTTGGGCGAAGGCCCTTTGCTAAAACTTTGTCAGCCTGAACTCTTTCTTTAGGTGTGTTGTGTGTGTGTGTGTGTGTGTGTGTGTGTGTGTGTGTGTGTGTTCTATCCTGGTCTCAGGTGGAAACTCCTGCTATTTAAATACATCTGTAGACTATTGCATACTTAGCACTCTTTATTATGTTGCTATGATAAAAGTAAGAAACGTTTTAGTTGTATGTTTTTGTGATTACTTAATATATTGTCTCAACACTAGGGGCCAGCTGGTTGTGTCGTGGATGAGGCACTGGACTCTCGTATGGCTGACCACAGTTCGAGTCTCAGTGGCTTGCTTTCTCACTTTCCCTCTTTCTTTGTCACTGGTGAGGGTTTACGTCCTATAGAAAACTTAAATAATAAAATTCTGAAGTAATTTTAAAAATATTTTCAACACTAGTATAGTTTCACTAAAGATGCTCCTTAGTTGTACAAATTTTTATTTATTGTCAACTACAGGTTCTAGTGATCTGGCCCCTGCCTACCTCCTGCCTTCCATTCTCTGTGATGCTTCTCTATCATTTCTCCCACTGTTGTACTATTTGGACACATGGGCCTTGCTACTCCCCAAACAAATCACATTTCTTCCCTATCCCGAGTCTTTGCACATGTCATTCTCTTTCTTAGAATGTTCTCTATGCCTGCATGACTTGCTACCTCAATTGTTTGACACTTTCTTTGGCTCATTGAGCTTCACCAAGGTTTTTAGAATGACACAATGAAATGTTTTTGTTTTTTTAAACCTTACCTTCTCTTCCTTAAAGGCACTTTACCTCTCTCCACCCCTTTCTTCCCTCTCCAGTCTAGTTCAGTTTCCCAGCTAGATTGGAAATACCATCATCAAGGGCTTCGCTTTTCTGTAAGAACTGAGCTAGCTTGAGTCAGTATTTGTGCCTGCAATAAAAGAAAATTAATAGAGTTAGTTGAGTCCTTTTAACAGCTTTCTCTGCTTTTCTATTGATACCTCTATATTTTTGTATGGCAATGTCACTTTTTCTTGTTTACAAACATATTGAATATCTGTCCAGATTACTATTTTGTTATTACCTTTTGTGAATTCCCGTGTCTATTTTGCTTGCTTGTTCTTCCAGACGAAACTTTATTAATGTTGCCAAAAATTGTACGTAAAATACCTTGTGTGGATTTCCTTGCCTATTTTGCTTGCTTGTTCTTCAGATGAAACTTTACTTCATTAATGTTGCCAAAAATTGTAAGTAAAATAGCAGTTGTAGTAATAAAATGTTTTGTGGAAAAAATGTTTTATTGTCTTTACATCGGTAGCATGAAATGGTTTTAGGTTTACTTATTTATTTCTTTAAAATTCCATGTGGAAGTCCAGTGACATAACTATTATGCCATCTGCTGGTCTCTGAAATTAGTTTTCGTTATGGAAGTCTACCCCCACAAAATGATTATAGTGTAAAAGATAGAAAAATACTCATTTCTCAGTAGTTCCTCAATACAAAATTTGGAAACTGGTCCAGCCTCTGTAGTCCAACTGGTAGTGTGCTAGACTGGAACTGGAAGCCATATGGCAACTGAGGTTTGAGTCCCTGGACCATTCGTCTTGGTTAGTGCATGTGCCCTGTGACAAATCTGAAAATAATTATAATTATAAATAATATTAAATATTGTAAATAACTTTGAAAAAAAAAAAGGAAAGAAAAATTAGTTGGGCCAATTAGGTAGTCTGATGGTTAAGGCAGCTGGACTCCACTGTGCCAAACGGCACAGTTCAAGTCTTGGACCCAGTGGCTTGAAAAACACACTGGGTGCATGTGTATGCATGCCCAAAATTCCAAGAGAAGAATGAAGGAGAAGGGATTGTGGCATGACCTTATAGCTTGAGATATCTGCCTGGTGAATATATGCCTGTACCCAAAATCCTAAAAGGGGGGGCCACGTGACATGATAGTTAAAGGCACTGGACTCCCACATGCCGACTGTGGTTCGAGACCCTGACCTGGCAACTTCCTTTCTCACTTTTCTTTCTCTCTCTCTCTCTCTCTCTCTCTCTCTCTCTCTCTCTCGCTCTGTTCCAGTCTGGTCAAATTTAAATAAATAAATAAATAACTTTAAAATAAAAAGTAATTATTTAAATTTAAAAAAAAGAAAAATGAAAACAAAATCCTAAAAGGAGGAAGAAATAGAGAAAAGTGTGACCATTCTTTTTTTAAAAAAATTTTTTTTAAAGATTTATTTAACTTATTATTTATTCATTCATTTATTTTAATTTGACAGAGACATGCAGAGAGAGAGAGAGAGAGGGAAAGTCAGAAGAAGGCAAGCCATCAGATCTGGGGCTCAAACCGTGGCCAGGCATGTGGGAGTGTCCAGTGCCTTTACCACCACACCACCTGCTAGCCCCCGTGTGACCATTCTTTATGAGAGCCTTCTTTCTCCTCTCCCTCTCTGTCTCTAGCAAGTGCACCCACCCTCAAGTCAAAAAAATAAATAAAATAAAAAGTATCATATAACTAGTAAGCATGGACCAAACTTTATGTAGCTCATTAATGAGGGAACAAACAGAATGGCAAAGCTGAGTCATTAAGGATGTAAGAAACTGGAATTTATACAGTAAGTGAGGAATAGATTGCCAAATTAGATTTGCTACATTAGAATCAAAGCTGATTAAAATCATACAACTAACCCTTGAGATTCTCTTTTTCACTTTACTTTTATAATCTGTTTTCTACATGTTAAATTAAGTTTACCAGTTCTAAAATATCTAGGTCTCAATTAATAAACAATACATTTATAAATTCTGGTGAGGTCACATGAGATTATTTAAAATCTCTAGCATGACATTCCAGGGCTATACAATTATCTCTTTGTTGTATTTTCCAAGTTTGAATTATAATTTCATAAGAAACTTCTTTTTTCTTTTCATTTTGCCATAGGGTCTGTACAGTTGCCAGAGAGAAAGACAAAGAAAGAAAGGAAGCACCCCTCCTACTCCTCGGGGGATGGTCATGCCACAATCCCCTTTTCTATTTCTTCCTCCTTTTGGGATTTTGAGCATTCACGCACATGCCCCAAGCATGTATTTCAAGCTGCCAGGTCCAAGACTCAAAGTGCAGTAGACCATGTGAGATCCAGCAGTCATAATCACCATACTGGTCCCTCATTTTTCTTTTTTTTTTTTTAGTTTTGCTACAAAGTACTTGCACTCACCAGAGACAGAGAAAGCAAGAGAGAGGTAAAGTGAGAAATCACCCGGGGGTGAGGGGTGGATGGCCATGCCACAAACCCCTCTCCTCCATTATCTCGAGATTTGGGGCATATACGCACATCCACTGGACATGATTTTTATTTTATTTATTTGTTTTTTGAGAGGTTTTTGCCTTATGGCATGTGTGCTTGCCCAAGAGAAAAACAGACAGAGGCAGAGATAGACATATTGAGAGAGAAAGTGAGAAATCATCCCCCAAGAGAGATGGCCCAGCATTTTGGGCACAATGCACACATGCCCAGTGTGATTTTTAAGCCACTGGATCCAGGATTTAAACCATAGTCGACCATATGGGAGTCTAGTGACATGACTGCCACTGTATCTGCTTACCCCATCACCTGGCTTGACAATTTTTTTTTTTAAATTATTTATTGCTGGGGACCAGCAGTTAGCATAATGGCTATGTCGCGGGACTCCCATGTAGGCAACCCCCAGACCCAGTGGCTTAAAACTCACTCCGGGTGCGTGTGCATGCATGCCCAAGATCCCGAGAGGAGAATGGAGGAGAAGGGATTGCAGCATGGCCATCCCCCCGAGGTGGGGTGATTTCTCCCTTTCTGTCTCTTTGTCTGGTGAGCGCATGCGCCCTATAGTAAAAACCTCTCCAAAAAAAAAGTATTTACTGTAAGGCTGACAGGTGGCGTGGTGGTTAGAGCACTAGACTTCCACATGGTCGACCACGGTTTGAATCCTGGACCTAGCTGCTTGCTTTTTCATTTTCTCTCTCTCTCTCTTTCACACACACACATACACATACACACATATACTCTATCTCTCTCTGGTCAAATTAAAATAAGTAAATAAAGTTAAATAAAATAATTCTTTAAAAAATTTATTTATTGTTATTACTAACTTGTTATAGGACATAAGGGTTCATCAGAGAGAAAGAGAGAGAGAGAAAGTGAGAAAGCAAGCCACCAGGTATGGGACTTGAACTGTGGTCTGCCATGTGGGAGTCCAGTGCCTTAACCATTATGCCACCCACTGGCCTCTTGACATGATTTTTAAGTCACTGGGTCTAGGTCTCAGATTGCATCCAGTATCTTAACCTCTATGCCATCTGCTGGCCCCACTTATTTATTTAAAAATAAAAATATTTGGAGGGACCAGCAGTTAGCATAATGACTATGTTGGTGGACTCTCATATAGTCAACCGTGGTTTGAGTCCCAGACCCGGTGGCTTAAACTCATGCTGGGTGCATGTGTGTGTGTGCCCAAGATCCCGAGAGGAGAATGGAGGAGAAGGGATTGTGGTGTGGCCATACCCCCTGGGGGGTGATTCCTTGCTTTCTATCTCTGTATCTCTCTGTCTTTCTGGCGAATGCACGTACCCCATAGCAAAAACTTCTCCTAAAAAAAAAAAAAAAAACTTGGAAATAATCATAGACTCAGAAGTTGCAAAAGTAGTATAGCATCCCATAGTGGTGACATATAATTATAATAATAATTACAGTATAATCTCAAAGCCAGGAAATTGAATTGGTATTATATTGTTAAACAGACTGCATATCTTTTTTTTTTTTTTAATGATTTTATTTAACTTTGTTTAGTTATTCATTTTGATTTCACCACAGAGGGACAGAGTGAGAAAGAGTGAGAGAGAGGGAAAGTGAGAAAGCAAGCCACCAGGTCCTGGACTTGAACCACCATAGGCCTTGAGGGAGTCCAGTGCCCTTTACCACCACACCACCTGCTGCCCCCTATATCCAATCCTGGTTACTATCACCACAGTGAAGCTCCAGAACTGTTCTGGAACCACAGACTAGTCACTTCATGTTTTCCCCTTTCACGTTTGCACTCCCCTCCTCTCTCAGTCTCTTGGCAACCATTTATGCGGTCTCTATTTCTACAGTTTGCCAAACATCTTTTATCATGAATGAAACATGTTTATTGCTGACAGTGATAGAAATACAGAAAGATTAAAGGAATGAATTTGTGGGACCAGCAGATGGTATAATGGTTATGTTCTTGGACTCCCATGTAGTCGGAATGTGGTTCGAGTCCGGGACCCAGTGACTTAAAACACGCATAGTGCCTGTTCATGCGTACCCAAAATCCCAAGAGGAGAATGGCGGGGAGGGAATGCAGTGTGGCCATCGCCCCGGGGTGGGGGGTAATTTCACGCTTTCTGTGTCTCTGTCTTTCCGGCAAGCACATGAGCCTTATACCAAAAATCTTTTTTTTTTTTTTTTTTTATAAAAAAGGAATGAACTACTAACCATTACATGACTGTTAGCATTTTTGATGGAGCCTTTTAATATAGAGGAGACTGGATAGAAAGAAAGAGGAGAATAAGGTTGATAACCCAGAGAGAAAAGTAGAAGAGAGACCTCTCCCAGGACTTAGACGAGAAGACATTTTCAAGAAGAAAGATTCCAGTACTTTGGAACTGCTGCTGAGGGGGCATGGGAGATGGGGACTGAAAGGCAGCTGTGAAGCTGTCACTTAGCTCTTTCCTGACGCTACCCAAAGCTGATGGAAGGTGATCGAAGGAGGAAGAGTGACTGTGGGAGCCCTGGGGAGAAACCAGCATGACTTTTGGATCACAGCTTCCAGCTCATGCAGGGAAAAGTTCAGAGAGGGGCGAACATGGATTTGTGGAAATAACGTAAAAAGAATGGGGGGGGGGAGAAAAAGCAAGGAGAGGGGAAACGGTGGAGACCCCCGAGCAGCAGGGGCTTCTATTTGCATGTGAATAGCATTGTGGGCTTTAGGACTGGAGGACCAGGCTTCCCGGAGAGGGCAGTGGTTGGGAAAAGAATTTTCGAGCTTGGCTTTCTTCTTTCGCCTTTGTTGTCCTGGCTGCTTTGCTGCCTCTCTAGTCTCCACTGAGATTAGGGGGAGAAAAAGCAGCTCAGGCCAAATTGAGTTCACTGCATTACAATGGGGCAGCTGGGTTCAATGGCCCAGCAGGCAGTGCCCTGACAACCACTCCTTCCTTCTCTCTATCCCCCTCTGATAAACAAGTGGTAAAAATCAATCTTGGGAGGAGGTAGAGGGAGGCTGGGGGTGCAGGTGTATCATCATCCAGATGGGGCAAAGCAACCTAAGGGGGTAGGTTTACTGCACTGCAAACCCTGGGCTGTTGGTTCCTGGGCAGGAACCACCCTCTACTGAAGTGCACCAGGAGTAAAGTTAAATTAAGGCTTGGGCTTTAGTGCTGTCTCCTGGAACTCTCCTCGTCTGAATAAACCGACCCCAGTTACAAAACTAAAGGGACATTGGGCAGCTTATTTTCTTACTTTCTCTGGTCAAATTAATAATAATAATAATAAATAAAGTTAAATAAAATAATTTCTTACAAAATAATAATAACAACAATGAACAGAATTAAATAAATATTTTCTTTAAAAAAGTAGGTGGCGTGGTGGTCTCACTTTTCCTCTCTCTGTCTAGTCAACTTTTTTGTTTTTTTTGAGAGGTTTTTGCTATAGGGCACGTGCACTCACCAGAAAGACAGAGAGACAGAAAGCAAGAAATCACCTCTCGGGTTATGGCCAAGCCGCAATCCCTTCTCCTCCATTCTCCTCTTGGGATCTTGGGCACGCATGCACACACACGTGCCCGGCGTAGTTTAAGCCATCGGGTCTGGGATTTGAACCATGGATGACTACATGGGAGTCCAGCAACATAGCCATTATGCCAACTGCTGGTCTCTGTCTAGTCAAATTTTTAAAAATAATAACAGTGGGGACCAACAGATGGGGCAGTGGTTAAAGGTGCCCGACTCCCACATTACTGACCATGGTTTGAGTCTGGGACCAGGCAGCTTGTTTTCTTACTTTCTCTGTCTTTCTCTGGTCAAATTAATAACAATAATAATAATAATAATAATAATAAATTAAATAATTCCTTACAAAATAATAATAACAACAATGAACAGAATTAAATAAATAATTATTTTCTTTAAAAAAGTAAAGGGGGTCAACAGGTGGTGTGGTAGTTAAGGCGCTGGACTCCCGCATAAATGGCAGTTCCAGCCCTGGTCCTGGTAGCTTGCTTTCTCATTCTTCCTCTCTCTAGTTAAATTGAATAACAACAACAACAATAATAAATAAAGCTAAAAGAACTATTTTATCCAACTTCATTTATTTATTTTAATTTGACCAGAGAGGAACAGAATGAGAGAGCATGAGAAAGAAGAGAGAGCGAGCGAGAAAGTGAGAAAGCAAGCCACCAGGTCTGGGACTCGAACCACGGTCGGCCATATGGAAGTCCAGCACCCTTAACCACCTCGCCACCTGCCGGGCCCAGGATAAATAATTATTTTTTAAAAATGAAAAAGGCTTTAAAAAGTAAAGGGACATCTTGCCGGCAGGTGGCATGGTGGTTAAAGGTGCTGGATTCCCACATGGCTGACCACGGTTCGAGTCCCGGACCTGGCAGTTTGCTTTCTCACTTTCTCTCTCTCTCTCTGTCCCTCTCTAGTCGAATTGAAATAAACAAATGAATAAATAAATAAAGTTAAATGAAAAAAAAAAAAAAGTAAAGGGACATCTTTAGAACTGCACAGAATGTAGAAAGAGGGTCATCAACTGAATGGTCAACATGATTCAGAATTAATGAAATAGAATATTAGGATTTTAAAACAAGTGTCGTCGTCTCAAAGATAGCAGGAAGAGTAATCCTAATTAGGGGGCCAGCAGGTAGTGTGGAGGTTAAGGCACTAGATCCCACATACCTATCTCTGCAGTTCAAGTTCCAAACATGGCGACTTGAAAATCACACCAGGTGGGTGAGTGCCCAAAATCCTGAGAGGAGAATGGAGGAGATTGCGGTGTGGCCATCTTCCCTGGAGGATGATTTCTCAATTTCTCTCTTGCTGGGAAGTGCACTGCTCTGTAGTAAAAACAAACAAACATTCAGTAATTAAGAAAAGAATTTGCTGAGATAAGACTTACAGTGATCCTTAGTGTTCTATATGGCTTATTCTCCTATCTCTTCAAATCTGTGCTCTAATATCATTTTAGGGTGGCAGAATAATGCTATTTAGGCCAAGGTTGAACATCATTGTCTGGGTGTTCCAGAATCTTAGTTGTTATGAAATCTTTCATTGTTTTCTTTGTTTCTTTACAGAGCTTTTTGCTGTAGGGTAAGTGTGCCCACCAGAGAGACAGAAAGCAAGAAATTACTCCCTGGGGTGGGGGACAGCCATGCTGCAATCTCTCCAGTCTCCTCTCAGGATTTTGGGCATGCATGTACACATGGCCAGCTTGAGTCTGAAGCCGCCAGGTCTGGGACTTGATCCAGCCGGGTTAGTTGGACTCTATGTGGGAGTCTAGCAATGTAACCACTGTGGTAGCTGCTGGTCCCAATTGTTACAAAATGTGAATATGTAGAGCTTACCGATAATTAATTAATTAATTAATTAATTAATTTTTGCCATAGGGCTTGTGTACTTGCCAGAGAGAGACAGAAGGAAAGTGAGAAACCGTCCCTTGGGGCGGATGGCCATGCCACACTCTCTTCTCCATTCTCCTTGTGGGAGCCCCCCCCCCCCCCCCGACACACACACACACACACACACACACACACACACACGTCAAGTGTGATTTCCAAGCTGCCAGGTCCAGGCCTGGAACCACGTTCAGCCATGTAGGAGTCCAGGGCCTGAACCACCATGCCACCTTCTGGCCCCAAGTCTTACCGATTTTTAGAATGATTTTTAAGGTACAATAATTATCTATTTTCACTTTGGTGAAAAGCTATCCGAAGGTATTGTCTGCAGCAGTGACTGGCTAAATATTATGACAAGGGGAGTGGGATGGTTAGGACTCTCTAGGGATGATCACCTTGGTTAGGCAGCTAAGATCCGAGAACTAGCCTGGCGCCCAAAGAAACTTTAAGGAGGGACTATACGACCATCTGTGTTTTGACTCTAAACAGCTCCTTGCAACATGAGTCCTACAAGCAACAAGAATGGGGAGCAAGCCAAAAGGAAAGTCAACAAGTCAGAGGTGGTCTGAGGGCGTATACTTAAAACAGGATCAAAGGGAACCCTGGAAAGGAGATGAGATGTCCTGGCCTGGCCTTACTGTGGCCAGTTCCAGCTGGGGAATGTCTCCCTATCTCAACAAACCTCGTGCTTAGCTTGTCTAAGGGTCCTTCAGTTCTTTGCTGTCACAGGAGACACAGACTTCAATTTTCTCCGCCTAACTGGATGACCTCATAGTTCCTCAGGGCTACCAGTTTTAATCAAAATAAATAAATGAGTCACCGAGCAGGTCATCAGGTGGGGTCAAAGGGGATCTCAGTACTTAGGTCTGATAACAAGAACTATCACAGAGGATCGCCAGAATCCAACCCTGCACCAAAGCCCCTGTGACACAACCCAGAAGAACGTTTCTGTGAAGACATATGACCAGGAGCTTCTGGCTTGACCTTGGAATGATGCCATTACTTTTAGCAATTGGCTAAAGAGAATTTTTCTGAAACAACTGAGGTAATCCTCCTCCTTTTGTTTCTTCTTTCTTTTTTTATTTCCCTTACTTTTTTTTTTTTTTTTTTTTTTTTTTTTTTTTTTTTTTTTTTGATTAGGGCGCGTGCGCTTGCCAGACAGAGACAGACAGAAAGCGAGAAATCACCCCCCAGGGGGGATGGCCGCACCGCAATCCCTTTCCTCTGTTCTCCTCTTGGGATCTTGGGCACGCACACACACACGCCCGGCATGAGTTTTAAGCCACCGGGTCCGGGACACGAACCGCGGCTGGCATGGGAGTCCAGCGACATAGCCATTACGCTAACTGCTGGTCCCTATTTATTTATTTTTTTAGAGAGACTTTTGTTATAGGGCACGTCCAGTCACTGGAGAAACTGAGTGATAACGAGAAATCACACCTCCGGGGATGACCACGCCGCAATCCCTTCTCCTCCATTCTCCTCTGGGTATTTTGGGCACGTGCGCACAGGCACAGACATCCGCTCTGAGTTTTAAGCTGCTGGGTTTGGGACTCAAAATGCGGTCAGCCATGTAGGAGTCCAGCAACATAACCACTATGCCATCTGCTGGTCCTGGGATGCTACATTTAATCTTAAAGCGTGGAGACAGTGAGTTTGACTCATTGTTGTAACTACAAAGATTTTTTTTTTCTTTTCTTTTTTTTGGAGAAATTTTTGCTATAGGGCACGTGCGCTCGCCAGAAAGAGAGAGACAGAGAGACAGAAAGCGAGAAATCACCCCCTGGGGGGGATGGCCACGCCACAATCCCTTCTCCTTCATTCTCCTCTCGGGATCTTGGGCATGCACGCACACGTGCCCGGCGTGAGTTTAAGCCACTGGGTCTGGGACTCGAATCACGGTCGATTACATGGGAGTCCAGCGACATAGCCATTACGCTAACTGCTGGTCCCATAACTATGAAGATTTTGAAGGATCAACCCGTGCATGGTGGTTAAAGAGGCTGGATCCCACATGGCCAACCCACCTGGTCGAGTCCCAGATCCTGTGGCTTGAAAGGCATGCCGGTGCATGTATATGTATACACAAAAACTTTCATTTTTTTGGAGAGGTTTTCACTATAGGGCTCGTGCACTCGCCAGAGAGAGAGAGACAGAGAGACAGAAAGCGAGAAATCACCCCTCAGGGGGGATGGCCACGCTGCAATCCCTTCTCCTCCATTCTCCTCTCGGGATCTTGGACACGCACGCACACGCACCCGGCGTGAGTTTTAAGCCACCAGGTCCGGGACGCGAACTGTAGTCGACTACGTGGGAGTTCAGCGACATAGCCATTATACTAAGTGCTGGTTCCATATACACAAAATCTTGAAAGGGAGGAGGAGGGATTGTGGCATGACCATTCCCTACGGGTAGTGCTTTCTCACTTCCCCCCCTCTCTTTGTCTCTCTCTCTCTCTCTCTCTGGCTAGTACATGTTGTCCTCAAAAAAAAAAAAAAAAAAAAAAGCAAAGATTATAGCAGTAAATTAAGCTATTTTGGCTTAAAACAGCTGTTATACTCCCACACTTGGATTCCTACGGATAAGCCAAAATCGTACATGTAAGACTGTTTTTCTTAACTGGTTGCTAGGTTACAGCCAGGCACAGCGGCTAGGCTTCAGTTAGTCACAGGCATCCTGCCTTTTAAACTGCGTTACTGCAGACAGTCTTCAGAATGTAACCAACGATTTCCCTCCCTCCCTCCCTGACGTTTTTTGTATGACCCTTTCCCTTTTATTCACACATCACCTTCCTGTTCCGCCGGCTTAAATACCAAGCTGGCCACGAGGCTAGCTGGAGTTGTCCAAAGTCCCTATTTAAATCACGTTAAGATGTGTTCTATTAAAACTCTATTAAATTGTCTGGTTTATTTTTCTGTTAACAATAGCTATATATACACGTGTCTGTGGACTTGTTACCTGTGACCTCCAGCTTCCATTATTATTATTATTTGTAGTTTTGCTATAGGGCATATGTGCTTGTTGGAGAGAGACAGAGACAGAGGGGGGAGTGAGAAATCGCCCTCTAGGGAGAATGGCCATGCCAAGATCCCTTCTCTTCCAATCTGCTCTTGGAGTTTTGGGATGCATACAATGTGACTTTTTTTTTTTTTTTTGAGAGGTTTTTGCTATAGGGCGCGTGCGCTCGCCAGACAGAGACATAGAGACAGAAAGCGAGAAATCACCCCCCAGGGGGGATGGTCACGCCGCAATCCCTTCTCCTCCATGCTCCTCTTGGGGTCTTGGGCACACACGCACACGTGCCCGGCGTGAGCGTTAAGCCACCAGGTCCGGGACACGAACCGCGGTCAACTACGTGGGAGTTTAGCAACATAGCTATTACGCTAAACTGCTGGTTCCCAATGTGACTTTTTTTTAAGCCGCTGGGTCCAGGACTCAAACTGTGGAATGGCCATATAGAATCCAGCCATCCCAACCTCTGTGCCATCCACTGGCCCCTTCGAGGCGCGTGAGCGTTAAGCCACCAGGTCCGGGACACGAACCGCGGTCAACTACGTGGGAGTTTAGCAACATAGCTATTACGCTAAACTGCTGGTTCCCAATGTGACTTTTTTTTAAGCCGCTGGGTCCAGGACTCAAACTGTGGAATGGCCATATAGAATCCAGCCATCCCAACCTCTGTGCCATCCACTGGCCCCTTCGAGGCTTATTATTTTTTTTAAAGAATTATTTATTTAATTTTTATTTATTCATTCATTTATTTCAAATAATTTTTTTAATTTTAAAAATTTTTTAAAAAATAATTATTTTATTTAACTTTATTTCCTTTATTTATTTTGATTTGAACAGAGAAGGACAGAGTGCGAGTGAGAGAAAGAGAGGGAAAGTGAGAAAGCAAGCCACCAGGTCTGGGGCTCGAACTGTGGTCGGCCATGTGGGAGTCCAGTGCCCCTAACCACCACGCCATCTGCAGACCTATGGCAAAAATCTCTAAGGAAAGAAGAAAGAAAGAAAGAAAGAAAGAGAGAGAGAGAGAGAGAGAGAGAGAGAAAAAAAAAGTGAGAAAGCAAGCTACCAGATCTAGGACTCGAACCATGGTTGACTATGTGGGAATGTACAGCTCCTTAACCACCATGCCACCTGCTGGCCCTGAGGCTTAAGTTTTTACAGTGTAGTAAAATGGAACGTTATCTGCGTATTCACCATAAAGAGATTGACTACACTGCTGTGTATTCGGTTTTTTTGTTTGTTTGGAGAGGTTTTAGCTATAGGGCGCGTGCGCTTGCCAGACAGACAGAGAGAGACAGAGAGACAGAAAGCGAGAAATCACCCCCCAGGGCGGATGGTCACGCCGCAATCCCTTCTCCTCCATTCTCCTCTCGGGATCTTGGGCACGCACGCACACGCGCCCGGCGTGAGTTTTAAGCCACTGGGTCCGGGACGTGAACCACGGTCGACTACATGGGAGTCCAGTGACACAGCCATTATGCTAACTGCTGGTTCCCTGTATTCGTTTGTTATAGATTTGAATACCCTATGCTTGAAGACTGCTTTCTGAGAACGTGAAACAATCTCAGTGGACTAATCACAAGCAAATAAGGTAGGATCTGGACCAGCTCTCTGGCACAGCAGTGACGGGCTGCTCAAGAGAAGCTGGATTCCACATGGCAACTGCAGTTCGAATCTCCAGCCTGGTCATCCTGAAACATGCCAGGCACACATGCAAGTAGCCAAGATCTGATGGGCTGGAGGACTGGAGAACAGGGATTGTGGTTTGACTAGACCCTGTGGAGGGTCCTTATTCCTCTCTCTTGTTTCATGTACGCACGCACACGATCCAGCATGATTGAGGACAGAATTCTTTTTTTTTTTTGGAGAGGTTTTCGCTATAGGGGGCGTGTGCTCGCAGAGAGACAGAGAGACAGAAAGCAGGAAATCACCCCCCAGGGGGGATGGCCACGCTGCAATCCCTTCTCTTCCATTCTCCTCTTGGGATCTTGGGCACGCACGCACACGTGCCCAATGTGCGTTTAAGCCACCGGGTCCGGGTCTCGAACCGCGGTCAGCCACGTGGGAATCCAGCAACATAGCCATTACGCTAACTGCTGGTCCCAATAAAAATAATTCTTTAAAAAAAGAAAATAAATAATACTAATAAATAAAATGAAATAAAAATAATTCTTTAAACTAAAATTAAAAAGAGAAGAAAAGAAAACCAATGAGGAACTAGCAGATGGTGTGGCGCTTAAGGTGCTGGATTTCCATGTGGCCAACCCAGGTTTGAGTCCCAGACACAGTGGTTTGAAAATCATGCTGATCGGAGCTGGCAGGTGGTGTGGTGGTTAAGGGCGTTGGACTCCCATATGGGCAACGGTGGTTTAGGTCCCAGACTTGGTGGCTTGCTTTCTCACTTTCTCTCTCTCTCTCTTTCACTCTGCCCCTCTCTGGTCAAATTAGAAATAAATCATTTAATTAAGTTAAACAATTTTTTAGAAAAAGAAAAAGAAATCACGCTGGTCACTTGTGCATGCTTGCCAAAAAATCCCAAAAGAGAGTGAACAAGGGATTGTGGTGTGGCCACCCCTCCTAGGGGTAATTTCTCACTTTCTCTTTCTCTGCCTGTCTCTACCTCTGGTGAGCACACACACCCTATGGCAAATAATAATAATAATTAATAAAAATTAAAAAAAAAAAAAGCAGGTCAATGAAAGATCAAAGAACTATTCCAGACTGGAGGAGACAGGACAACTCCAAATTCCGAACTGGATCCTGTTACTACAACAGATCCTTTGTGGAAAGCTGAAATCTGAATGAGACCTGAGGACTAGAGATTAGTAATATACTAATGTTATTTTCCTGATTGGGATGGTTGTTTCATAGTTAGATATAAAAGTGTCTTTGTCAGTGTTAAAAAAAAAGACACACTAATTTACTCAGGGGAAGTAGCGCATCAGGTTGGCAATTTAATCTCAAATTATTCAGGTAGAAAATCCAGACTAGGAACCAGCGGGTGGTGTGATGGTTAAGGCGCTGGACACTTCTACATGGCCGACTGGGGTTTGAGTCCTGCACCTGGTGGCTTGCTTTCTCACTTCCTCTCTCTCATTCTCACCCTCTGTCTCTCTCTGGTCAAATTAAAAAAATCAATAAATGAATAAATAAAAAATAAAATAAATAATTATTAAAAAAAAAGAAAACCCAGACTATTCTGTATTATACTTCTAACTTTTCTGTAAATTTATGATTGCTTCAAAATAAAATAATAGGGACTCAGCAGGTGGCTTAGTCCTCAAGGCCCTGGACTCCCACATACTCAATACTCAACCATGGTTTGAGTCCTGGACCTGGTGGTTTGAAAATTATGCCTGAGGGGTGTGTGTGTGTGTGTGTGTGTGTGTGCATGTGTGCATGCACGTATGTGTTGTGTGTGTGTGTGTGCATGCATGCCCAAAGGAGAATGGAGGAGAAGGGATTGCAGCAGAGCCATCGCCTTGGGGGTAATTTCTCACTTTCCCTCCCTCCGTCTGTCTGTCTGTCTGTCTATCTCTCTCTGGTGAGCTCACCCACCCTATGACAGTAAATAAATAATAATAAACATAAATACTTAAAAAAAAAAAACACAATAGGTTTCTGGTTTAAAAAGAAAAAAAAAAAATAGCATCTATATATTGGCCTTTAGGGTTTTCACTTCCCTACCACAGACAGAAATCCTTCACTCCAGCCTGCCAGTGACAAAAGCAGATTTTGTTCACATCTAATTGCTCTAAATATAGACCACATGAGCATATTTTTAGCCCTGTAGAGCCTGGCTGTTTTGCTACCCCAGGAAACTGCACTCGGCATCTGCTTGATACACATAAGAAAAGCCCCAGGGATATGAAAGACCTCAGGCTGAGCTGCCTCTCCCAGCAATTTCACCCCTAGATGTCTAGCTGTGAGGCTGAGCCAGCCTTTGTTAGAAGGATAAGCCTTTCTCAGATCCCTTCTTCCCAGGAGCTCCCTTTTCCCTGCTCCTGTACTTCTGTCTCTGGAAGTTCTCTGGCTGGGAGAGACTTCCCCCTCCTCACCAACCTGGCCAAGTGCAGCCCAGAAAAGCTCTTCATATGTTACTGCTTCCTGCTGGTCAAGGTTTTCGCTATAGGGTGCATGTGCTCGCCAGAAAGACAGAGAGAGACAGAGAGACAGACAGAAAGTGAGAAATCACCCCCCAGGGGGGATGGCCACACCGCAATCCCTTCTCCTCCATTCTCCTCTCGGGATCTTGGGCACACACGCACGCGCCCGGAGTGAGTTTAAGCCACTGGGTCCAGGACTCGAACTGCGGTCGACTACAGGGGAGTCCAGCGACATAGCCATTATGCTAACTGCTGGTTCCTCTTTTTTCTAAAATTAAAAAAATTAATAAGTATTTAACTTTATTATTATTATTTTCCAGTTTGATCAAAGAGAGAACTAGGGAAAGTGAGAAAGCAAGCCACCAGGCTCAGGACTTGAACCGTGGTCAGCCTGTGGGAGTCTAACACTTAACTATCACTCCACTTACTGCCCCCCCTTTTCTTAAAAATAATTTTTAAATTTTATTTTACCTATTAGTATTATTTTTTAATTTGACCAGAGAGAAACAGAGAGAGAGAAGGAAGGTGAGAAAGTAAGCTACCAGGTCCAGGACCTGAACTGTGGATGGCCGTGTGGGAGTCCAGCACCTTAACCACCATACCACCTGCTGGCCCCAGGCACGCCTTTTCCTTAGTCAGACCC
>NW_006159465.1:71266-72269 GCF_000334495.1 Tupaia belangeri chinensis | reverse complement strand
GAAGGGTCAGGGTCACCTCCCCTCCCTCAGCCCAGGCAGAGCCCCTGACCTGCACAGTGAGCCAGGAGTGTGAGCAGGAGAGGAGCCCAGGCCATGGCACAGACCGCCCAGGGCTGAGCTTTGCAGGACTGCTCAGCACAGAGCCAGCCCACGGCTGCCATTATAACCCCACAGCCTGAGGGGCGGGGCCTTCCTGCACATGAGCTCCCCTCCCAAGGGGAATCACCTGGCCAGGTCAGAGCTACTGAATTTCACACATCAGTGACAGGTGCTCATGGGACCCAATACCTGCTTTCCCAGGGCCCAGCCCACAGCACCCTCTAGTGTCCATAAAATAAATGACTGATGATAGGATGTCTTACTGCTGGTCTTTGCCTGCTTGAAAGCCCTTTTCCCTTAGTTCTGGAGATTTCGGTTCTCAGTAGGTCAAGTTCAGCGCCTGTGATTCCCCAGGCAGGAAACTGGGTGGAGGAATTTGGGAGGGAGGGGCCTGCCCGAATCACTGCCTTGCTCCTCTCCTTTACATGGGACACCTGTGTTTAGTAGAGGAGCTGAGATCTCGTGTCTCTCGTGGTGTTTAGCTGAGGTTTCCCAGGAACCCTTGCACAGACCTAGCCTTGTCCCATGGTCAGATGCTCAGCCTCTAGAAGGTCTCAGTAGCATTCCAGAATTAATTTTTGCAATAGTGTTTCATTTTCCATTGCTTCAGAAAACCAGAGGACTACATTGTGCGTATGTTGTTTTTGTTTTTTTTTTTTCTTTTAGGGCTTGTGAAATATGCTTCCTGTGTGTGTGTGGATGGGTGAGGTTCTATGACTCAAGTGGTAAGGCCACGTGTGGCTTTAGAACATCTGTATTTCGTGTCACCCGGTACCTTGATGCAACGGTGCCCCCACTGGTGTAATACGAGCCTCCCGAAGCTGGAGAGCCCTACTAAGGGTGTGTCCCACTAAAGAGTGGGAATTGGGAGCCAGCAGGTGGTGTGATGGTAAAGGCCCTGGAC
>NW_006159465.1:70524-71239 GCF_000334495.1 Tupaia belangeri chinensis | reverse complement strand
ACCTGAGGACTTAAAAATCTTGCCGGGCGGAAAAAAAAAAAAAAAAAATCATGCCAGGCTTGTGTGCATGCATGCCCGGAATCCCGAGAAGAGAGTAGAGGAGAAGGGACTGTGGCATGGCCATCTCACCTGGGGGGTGATTTCTCACCTCACCTCTCTCTCTCTCTCTCTCTCTCTCTCCCTCTCCAGCAAGCACACACATCCAATGGTGAAAACATAAAAATAAAACAAAACAAAAAGGCAGGAGTCATGAGATGCAATCATCTCTCTTACTCTGGAGGAAAGGTCCTGTCTTATCACAGACCATGGCTCCCTAGAAACCTCATGAACACAATGGGACTCTGAAGCTGCACAGTTTTGCCTCCTGTCTCGAGCACTGGAGTATAACCAGTGTATAACCAAGGTCGTTACTTCATTTGCCATCTCGTGCCCATCGAATCTGATCACTGTGATGTTCTCAGTAGCATAGATTGGTGTAATGTTCCACGGAAGGTTTAGATGATCCGGATCCCTTAAGATACTTAGAGTAGAAGAGTTACTGTAACTCTCTGGGATGGAACTTTAACGTATGCTTTTGACGGGGTTGTTAGGTAGTGTGGTGGCTAGGGATGCTGGACTCCTATATGGTGGACCACGGTTTAAGGCCCGGACCTGGCAGCTTGCTTTCTCATTCTCTTTCTCTCTCTGGTCAAAATTTAAAAAAAAAATAAATAAA
>NW_006159465.1:63287-70068 GCF_000334495.1 Tupaia belangeri chinensis | reverse complement strand
AGTCCAGCAACATAGCCATTACACTAACTGCTGGTCCCAATAAAATAATTCTTAAAAGAAAAAATAAAGCATGCTTTTCTATATCCCATGGATAGTAATTGCTTTTTTTTTTTTTTTTAAATTTTGTCATAGGGCACATGAGATCACCAGAGAGAAAGTGAGAAGTCGCCCTGCCCCCACCTCCAGGGGCCACGCTGCAATCCCTTCTCTGTTCTCCTGTTGGCGTTGTGGGCATGCATGTATACACACCCAGCATGATTTTCTTTTCTTCTTTTTTAAAAAAAGTATTTATTTAACTATTTCCATTTGTAGTTAGTTTTAATTTTACCAGAGAGAGACAGAGAGAGAGAAAAAGGGAAAGCAAGAAAGCAGGTCGCTGGGTCTGAGACTCGAACCACAATCGGCTATGTGGGAATCCAGCACTTCTAACCACCACGGCGTCACCTGCCAGGCCCCCCCAACATGATTTTCAGGCCTTGGTGGCCAGGATTTGGATTTTGGTTGGCTCTGTGGGAGTCCAGCGCCTTAACCTCCATGCCACCTGCCGGCCCTAGTTTTTGTTTTTTTGAAAGAACGTAGAGCCTTGGGTTACTCAGTTGGCATGGTGGTGAAGGCAGCTGGTTTCCCACATGGCCGGCCACAGTTCGATTCCAGGACCCGGTGACTTGAAAATCACGCTGGCTGCGTGAGTGTGTGCTCAAAGTCCTGAGAGGAGAATGGAGGAGAAGAGGCTGCAGTGTAGCTGTCTCCTTCCCTCTCTTTGTCTCTCTCCATCTCGCTCTCTCACAAATATTAAGCAGTCACTGTGGACAGTGGCACTGTGGTAAAATAGGATGCTTTGCAGCACTGACCCACATGCGCAGGCTCCAGGTTTGCATCTGGTTACCTCCCTGAGCACATCGGGCAAACATGCACCAGTGACCCAGGCCTGGCAGAGGCTGGGGGAGGACCATGACGTGAAGACCCAGAGGACTCTCTCTCTCTCTCTCTGTCATCTGTGTCTGTCTCTCTCACCTATGGGATAAGTGAATAAGCTCAAAAATACATAAACTTGGGGCTGGCAGGTGGCGAGGTGGCTAAGGATGCTGGACTCCCACATGGCCCACTGTGGTTCAAGTCCTGGACCCCAACCAAGAAAGTGGCTTGCTTTCTCACTTTCTCTCTCTCTCCTTCTCTCTTTGTATTCCTCTCTGGTCAAACTAAAATAAGTAAATAAAGTTAAATAAAATAATTATTTTAAGGGAAAAAAAATAAACTTAAAAAACCCCCAATGTTTGAGAGTTTTTTTTTTTTTTTTTTAATAGGGTACATGCACTCGCCAAAGATACAGAGTGAGACAGAGAGACAGAAAGCGAGAAATCACCTCCGAGGGGTGATGACCATGCCACAGTCCCTTCTCCTCCATTCTCCTCTTGGGATATTGGGCACGCATAAATTTCAAGCTGCAGGGTCTGGAACTCAAACTGCAGCTGACCATGTGGGAATCTAGTGCCTTAACCACTATACCATTTGCAGGCCTCCAAAACCCAATGTTTGTATAAATTTTAGGGAAATCCCTCCTATTAATCATACATAAAAGTATGTAAAACAGAAATACCAAAGCTTTATGGGCGTTGTGAAAATATTAAGAGAAATCTCACATCCGAGATTAAAATGCATTTGCGGTTATTGGGGTAAGGAAACTTTCAGAGGAGTTGGTGCTTTTTTTTTAAACTCTTTGGGATTTATACGATGTGTGTGAATTGCATTTAAAGCAATTTAATAAAACACTTTTTAGCCATATTCAAAGGAAGATTGTTTCCCTTTGCTTTTAGCGGTGCAACTCCATCACCAGGTGATGAGCCTTTTGGGAGTGAATGTGTTCACCCATAGCCCTTAGAGCAGACTCAGCTGTTGCTTTTGAAATATAAAGTAATGGAAACTTGCTTTTCTCCAACCAGTTCTTTCCAAATCACTCCCACATCTCCTGCACTTTAGGGCCCAGGCGTGGATAGGGATCTGCTCAGACCCTCCCTGCCCCTGTCTATGGGTGGCCCACATCCAGGCTGCCTTGACAGCAGGAGGCAGATCACGTGACTCACATCCCAGAGCCCAGCAAGGTACATGTCTTGGTTCCTCCTGAGTCCTCACTGTGCAGAGCCCCTGACAGTGCAGCCTGCAGCAGTGCACAGCCCGGCCTCGACCTCGACCTCGACCTCGACCCCGACCTCGACCCCAGGCTGGGCACCAGAGGGTCAGGGCAGCTCTGCCCCTAGGAGTGAGCCTGAGAAGCAAGCAGGGGTCCAGGAGTGTTTGCTGTTCATGCTCTAAATCAGCACCCTGGGAGTTGGCCAGGCTTCTGCTGAATCCAGTATGAGCAGTGACCCCTGGTGACCGTTGGAGTGCTGAAGCCACAGGGCCGAACCACTGTGTCTCCTGGGAACATGCTAAGTGAGTCACCTTAGTCACCACGGCCTGAGAGCTGGAGCCTGAAATCTAAAGAGACACATGTCAGGAATCAGGAATAAAAGCAGAAGAACCTCTCTAAAGGCTGCTCTGAGAAATCCCAATGACCCGGGCAGTGAGTGAGGAGAGGAGTCCAGGCCTTGATTGGTGTTGGAAACTCCCTGGCTCCGGAGCTGGGGTTGGACTCCGTTGGCTCTTTATCTCCTGAGCTCCATGCATGAAAGGCATGTGTCTGTGTGGTGTATTATGCAAATCGGAACCCTTTTTCACCCTGTTCCCCCACCCGGTCCTCAGTTCTGAGAGCAGCTACACTGCGAGGGGCAGGCCCAGCTGACCACGTGCTGTGCTGTGTCCCTGGGAGGAAAATAGCTGCTTTGACGCTGTGTACTGGCCAGGGAGGAACATTCAGGGTCCAGTGACTTTGAACTGCCTGAACCTCCTTCAGTCATTTAGAAGATCCACAGTGCCCCCTGGTGGCCACCATGGATTGAGCTTGTCTGTCTCTTATTTAACAAACTGCTGTTGATCATTTTGACAGCCACTGTGTTTCTGAGGCTGTGACTGTCATCCAATTTTAGGGTTCCATGGTCTTCTCTGAATGTTTTGGATGACTAATGGAATTGTTTCCAGGGCCAGCTGGCCCTTTTGGAGTTACTTGTTGTGAACCTCACATTGGATAAACTGCTGGCTTAGGTGGGAATCATTTTAATACTTTATGTTAAAGGGTTTAAAATAACAGTGTTGGACTCCCACGTGGTCAATCATAGTTTAAATCCTGGACCCAGCAGCTTGAAAATCATGCCGGGTACGTGTGCATGCGTGCCTAAAATCCCAAGAGAATGAAGGAGAAAAGGTTGTGGCATGGTCATTCCCCCCGGGGGACGATTTCTCACTTTCCCTCTCTCTGTTTCTCTATGGTGAATGCATGCACCCTGTAACAAAAACTGAAAAAGAAAAAAATAATATTTTAAAGTAAGAAAACAACTAAAGCTTGGCAGGTGGTGTGGTGGTTAAAGGTGCTGGACTCCCACATGGCCAACCACAGTTTGAGTCCTGGACCTGGTGGCTTGCTTTCTCCCTTTCTCTCTCTCTCTCTCTCTCTCTCTCTATTTCTCTCTCACTCTGTCCCTCTCTGGTCAAATTAAAATAAATAAATAAATAAAGTTAAATAAAATCATTCAAAAAATGACTGAAGACTTATGATTTAAGGGGTCTCTTTTTTAAAAAAGAATTATTTATTTAATTTTATCAATTATTATTTTAAAAATTTTCTATAAGGAGGACCAGAAGTTAGCATAATGGCTATGTCACTGAACTCCCATGTAGTCGACCGCGGTTCAAGTCCTGAACCCGGTGGCTTAAACTCACACCAGGCATGTGTGAGTGCATGCCCAAGATCCTGAGAGGAGAATGGAGGAGAAAGGACTGCAGCGTGGCCATCCCCCTGGGGGGTGATTTCTCACTTTCTATCTCTCTGTCTCTCTCTGTTTCTCTGATGAGCGCATGCACCCTGTAGCAAAAACCTTTCCAAAAAAAATTTTTTTTTTCTATAAGGTGCACACTAAAGAGAGAGAGAGAGAGGTAAAGTGAGAAAGCAAGCCACCAAGTCCAGGACTCAAACCATGATTGGCCATGTGGGAGTCTAGCACTCTGACACCATGCCACCTGCCAGCCCCAAGGGCTTGAACTGCACAATTAGCCATTTGGGATCCAGTTGCTTTGATCTCCATGCCATCTGCTGGTCCTGAAACAAATATTTTTTATTTGAGAAATTTTTGCCAGAGAGGGGCCGACAGATGGGTTTCAAGTTGCTGGATCTGGGACTTGAACCACAGTCAACCATGTGGGAGTTCAGTGTCTTAACCATTAGGTCACCCCCAAAACAAAATTTTAAAGTACTCAGTGCTGGTTAAAGTTGATTGAACGGCGGTGTAAGATGCAAGAAGGCCTGAGCACCCGTCTCATGGCAGACCCTGAGCCTAGAGGGCTCCTGACTTCTAGGGGACTGAGAAAATACAGTCTTGTGTTTTATAATCAAAAGAAATGTGAATCTGAGGGGTTGGCAGGTGATGTGGTGGTTAAGGGTGTTGGACTCCCACATGACTAACTGTGGTTCAGGTCCCAGACCTGGTGGCTCACTTTCTCACTTTTCCTCTCTCTCTCACTCTGTCTCTCTCTGGTCAAATTAAAATAAATAAATAAATAAAGTTAAATAAAATAAAAAGAAAAAAATAATTAAAATAAATGTGAATCTAATTCAACCTGGATTATTTAAATATTTTATGCCAATGGAGGCAAACAATGAAATTTTTTATAAAGACTCATTTAATTTTATTTGTTATTATTATTGTTATTGCTTTTAAAATTTGCTATAGATCATGTGTGTGCACCACAGAGAGAGAAAGAGAAAGAGAGAGAGTGAGAAAACGAGCTGCCAGTCCAGGACTCAAACCATTGTCAGTCATATGGGAGTTCAGCACCTTAACCACCATGCCATCTGCTGTCCCCCAACAATGGATTTTTTAAAAAGAATTATTTATTTATTTAATCTCATTTGTGTTGTTGTTAGTATTTTTTTATTTCATCAGACAGAGACAGAGAGAAAGGGAAAGCGAGGAAGCAAGCTGCCAGGTCCAGGACTTGAACTGTGGTCAACCTTGTGGGACTCCAGCGCCTACCACCACGCCACCTGCTGGCCCCACCAACAATGGAATTTTAATACCCACATTTTAATGGGGGAAGTCCCAGGATGGGAAAAATATCCAGGACACACAGTCATGACATGTCCTCCATGGGATCAAGTGACATTCCATCATGACATCAAATGTCTCAAAAGAAGTATGCATAGGGAAGGAAGCCAGGAGAGGGGCATTTGCTGTGTCACTCCATTTATAAACCTTGGACTTCAAAAACCATCAACCAGGACCAGCAGATGGCGTATTGGTTATGTCACTGGACTCCCACATAGCCAACCATGGTTCAAGTCCTGGACCCAGCAGCTTGAACTCACACCAGGCTCATGTGCATGCGTGCCCAAGATCCCGAGAGGAGAATGGAGGAGAAGGGATTGCGGCGTGGCCACCCCTCCTGGGGGGTGATTTCCTGCTTTCTATCTCTCTGTCTCTCTCTGTCTGTCTGGCGAGTGCACACACCCTATAGCAAAAACCTCCCCAAAAACAACACAAAACAAAACAAAAACAAAAACCACCAATCAACCAGCACAGAGAGGGGATCAGCGGTTGACTTGAGGGTTTTGTAGGAGGGGTGTAGGGAGAATTTCAAAGGGGCCCGAGGGACTTTGGGATGGGGGTGCATTCACTGACTTGATATTTGGATGTTTTCAAGGGTGTCAAATGAGCTATGAAATCACACACATAAGGGTAGAAAATGTGAGTGGTTTACTGGAGTTCAATCACTCCTCAGTAAGAGTTATGCTCGGGGCTAGAAGATGGCAAATTGGTTACATCACTAGACTCTCAAATGGCTGACTGCGGTTCGAGTCCTGGACCTGGTGGCTTGAAACTCACATTGGGCACGCGTGTGCATATGCCTAAAATTCTGAGAGGATAATGAAGAAGGGATCACAGAGTGGCCTTCCTTCCTGGGGGATGATTTCTCACTTTTCCTCTCACTTTCTCTCTCTCTCTGGGAAGCACATGCCCCCTAAGGCAAAAACCTCTTAAAAAAAAAAAAAAAAAGGAGTTATATTCAAGGGAGGCAGCAACAAAAAGCACAGGACACACCCCATGGACCACCGAGAGGCCATCATAGGTCTGTAAACTCCAGGAAACAGGGAGGATGGATGAAAGAGAGGTGGGATTCCCCACTGAGCGGTGGGGTCTGAGATGCCCATGGCTGGACCTGCTACCTCAGCGTGGACTTCCTGGAAAGAGACCCTGCATGGAAGCTGAAGGGAAGCTGTACTTCCTGTTTCCTGGAGCCTCCTTTCCTAGGAAATCGCTGCTCTGAGTGACTCCGAGGACAGGGAGAAGAGGAGGAGCCTCAGGCCCCGGGGTGACTGAGGATGCACCTGGGCCACCAGTCGGAGCAGCAGAAGCCACACGCCAAGCCTGAGCAGGAGTTGCTGGGCACGTTCCCCCCTCCCTCTGGCAGATGAAGAAGGGGTTCTTGTCTCACTTCCCCGCAGGCCCGGAGCACTGTGCAGATGTCCACGGTGGTGTGGGCTGACTTGCAGTGGTAGCTTGCCTCGTCCTCAGGCCGCAGGTCTGTGATGGTCAGGGAGGCCGTGTTACCGGACTTGGAGCCAGAGAACCGATCTGAGACCTCCAAGAATCGAATAGTGTCCTTATAGATGAGGAGGTTGGGGGGCATTCCT
>NW_006159465.1:55250-63244 GCF_000334495.1 Tupaia belangeri chinensis | reverse complement strand
CCTGTGCAGGAGATGGTGACCCTCGGTCCCAGGGTCCCTGACACTGATGGCGGCTGAGTCAGCACAGGCTGGGCCCAGGACCCTGGAGGTGGGAGAGACACAGAGAGGGTGATTCTGGGCCTAGAGACAAGAGGAGGAAGCAGGGCCCATGCTCTCCCCAGGTCCTTCCCCTGGCCCCGTATCTAGTCACCTGTGCAGTGAGCCAGGAGGATGAGCAGGAGAGGGGACCAGGCCATGGTAGAGGATCCCGGAGTCTTGCCTTCTGGGCTCACAGCTGAAGCAGAGCTCCCCCAGTCTCTCCCTTCCCCTCTTCATGCTCTGAGAGGAGGAAGGGTCATTCATGCAAATGAGAACCTCCCCTCACTGCTTCCACCTGGCCCTGGATCAGGCCCCTCTCCCTGAGGATTGTGAGGGGTGCTGTGTGGGCCCAGAGGGTGGGAGGTCCCAGCTGTGAGCCCTGAGCAGAGGGCAGCAGGCAGGGCCAGGTGGGGGCTCTCAGCTCTGATCACTCCCAAGCCCTCTAAGAACAGACCCGGAGCGCCCTCTTGTGTCCAGGCCCAGTCCCAGCATCCTGTGACCTGGTGACCAGAGCCCTCAGAGACAGCCCTGCCTCCTCACTGCCCCCTCCCTCAGGGTCAGGCCAGGCCCCCCTTCTGTGGCTCCCCATCATCTCAGAGCAGTATCTGGGTGCTCTGCTCAGACTCCTCGGGGCTGAATCCATCCAGGGCCCCCATGAGTCCTCTCAGGTCAGGCTCAGTCCAGAGCAGGGACCACCCTCCACAGACTCACTTCCCAGCTGGGCAGAACGTGGGGTCCTTTCCTCTCCTGTGCTTCCTTCCTGGTGGCCAGAGCTCTCCTTCCTGGGCAGATCCCACAGCTCTTCAGAGAAGGGAGCTCTGGTCGCTAGGGATGTGGAAGTCGGAGGGAAGACATCCTCCTGTGTCTTCCTAGAGGAGGGTGCTGGGGAGACCTGCACTTCTGACATTTCCACATTGTGGAAATAATTGTCACCCACAGACTAAGAGCATGGGATTCACTCCTAAGAGTCAATTCTCCAAGCACAGGCGCATAAGAATCGGTAACGACCGGGGCCTGGCCCCTCTATTATGTCGAAAGAAAACGATCGTGTGTGTGGGACAGGACATGGCTCCTCATGCCACATGGCTTGGAGTTTAGTTACAGGGAAGACATTGGGCCATTGAACATGCAGGCACATAGACAGGCAGTTACATAAATCAATAAATACAAGTTGTTTTCTTTGTAGAGACCTGGACTCTATATATTTAGAGCTAGTCCAGGCCGGCCATGGACACTGGGAGGAAGGAGAGAAAGGAAAATGATGGGGTGGCCCACGACTCAGAGGCCAGAGGGAAAGTCAGTGAACGCGTGCTCCTCGTATCCTATTTCTCCCTTAGATTTTTTTTTTCTTTTTTTTCCTCCCTCTCTCTCTCTTTTTTTTTTAAGAGGTTTTTGCTATAGGGCGCGTGCGTTCGCCAGACAGAGAGACAGAGAGACAGAAAGTGAGAAATCACCCCCCAAGGGGGATGGCCACGCCACAATCCCTTCTCCTCCATTCTCCTCTTCGGATCTTGGCCACGCACGCACGCCCACGCGCCCAGCGTCAGTTTTAAGCCACCGGGTCCGGCATGCAAACCGCGGTCGACTGCATGGCAGTGCAGCGACGTAGCCATTACGCTAACTGCTGATCCCTTCTCTTTTTTTTTTTTTTTTTTTTTTTTTTTTGAGAGATTTTTGCTATAGGGTGCGTGTGCTCACCAAAGAGAGACAGAGAGACAGAAAGCAAGAAATCACCCCCTGGGGTGATGGCCATGTTGCAATCCCTTCTCCTCCTGAGATTTTGGGCATGCACGCACACACGCCCAGCATGGGTTTTAAGCAGGCAGGTCTACTATGTGGGAGTCCAAAGAAGTAACCATAACACCATGTGCTGGTTCCTCCCTTAGATCTTTTGCCATAGGGCATATGTCAAAGCCAAAAAGACTGAGGGAGAGAGGGAAAATGATACATCTCCATTCTCCTGTCTGGAGTTTGGGCATGCATGAGCACATGTCTGGCATGATTGTCAAGCAACCGGGCCTGGGACTTGAACTGTGGTGTCCGTCATTTGTGATCCAGCACCTTAACTTCCATATTACTTGTCAGCTCCCTCATATTCTGTTATGTATGTAGGTATGTATGTATGTATGTATGTATTTATTTATTTATAGAGGTTTTTGCCTCAGGATGTGTGTGCTTGCCTGGGGAAGAGAAAGAGACAGAGACAGAGACAGAGAGAGGGAAAGTGAGAAATCACCCCCACCCCTACCCTCACCCCCAGGGGGATGGCCATGCTGCAATCCCTTCTCTTCCATTCTCCTCCTGGGATCTTGGGCATGCACCTGGTGTGAGTGTCACACCACTGGGTCCAGGACTTGAACGTGATAGCCCATGTGGGAATCCAGTGACGAACCACTATGCCAGCTGCTGGCCCTCTCCCTCATATCCTTTTTTTTTTTTTTTTAAGAATTATTTTTAATTAATTTTATTTATTCATTCATTTATTTTAATTTGATCAGAGAGAGACAGAGAGAGAGAGAAAGTGAGAAAGCAAGTCACCAGGTCCCGGACCTGAACCACGGTCGGCCATGTGGGAGTGTCCAGTGCTTTAACCACCACGCTACCTGCTGGTCCCTCCCTCACATCCTTTTATTTGCCCTCAAAGACCTTCTTGTCCAATGACTGAAGGGAAAAGAGTTCAAGGCCATGGTGGAGTTGCTCCAGAACTGGTCTTGCTGAGTCCACATGGTTGGCATGGGGCCTACCTTTCCCCGTTTTCTCTTCCTCTCTGTTCGGTCACTCTTCCTGCTCAAACGTCTTCATGGAAACCTGCTTCTGCCGTGACCATCCACCTCTGCGTGGAGGTCAGGCCTCGGCAGTGACTGTGAAGGTGGAGGGCGGGCGATATGGGAAGCTGGGATGGTGTGAGTCAGGGCCCAGAATTCAGGGAGTTCCTGGGGTCCCAGGTGAGAACTGCTCAGTGAGAACTGCCTGCCCCAGTGTGTGGGAGCCAGGGGAGTGTTCTCTGGTCACTGTCAGTCCACAGACACCCACGGGCCATGCCCCTGCCCTGTGGTCACTGATGTCCATGAACAGCATTTTTTTAACTCCATTATTTTTTAATTAATTTTATTTATTCATTTTATTTATTTATTTATTTTATTTATTTATTTAAATTTGATCAGAAAGACACAGAGAGAGAGAGAAAGTGAGAAAGCAAGCCACCAGGTCTGAGACTCGAACCGTGGTCGGCCATGTGGGAGTATCCAGTGTTTTGTCTTTTTTTTTTTTTTAAAGAATTGTTTTATTTTATTTATTTATTTATTATTTATTTATTTAACTTTGACCAGAGAGGGACAGAGGGACAGAGTGAGAGAGCGAGAGCGAGAGAGAGAGAAAGTGAGAAACCAAGCCGCCAGGTCTGGGACTCGAACCATCGTTGGCCACATGGGAGGAGTCCAGCGCCCTTAATCACCAGGCCTCCTGCCAGCACCCAGCTAACCTTTTACTTGCATTCCCCCTTCTGTCAGGATTTTGGGTGCACACACATACACGTGCTCACATGCTTTCTCTTCTCTTTTTTTTTAAATAGAGATTGTTGCTAAAGGATATGTGTTTACCAGAGACACAGAGACAGAGAAAATGAGAAAACACCCCTCCCCAGGGGGAATGGCCACAACGCAATTCCTTCCCCTCTATTCTCCTCTTGGAATGCACACATACACTCCTGGTATGAGTTTCAAGACATCAGGTCCAGGACTCGAACTATGATTGACCATGTGAGAGTCCAGTGCCTTAAACACTATGCCCCATGCTAGATCTATGCTTGTATGTTTTCAAGCTGCTGGACCTGGGTTTTGAACTGGGATTGGAACCCCCATGAACCATTAGGATCTGGCTCTCTTAGCCACTAGGCCACAGGACCAGCCCAGAGCAATGCATTCTGTTTTAAAATATCTGAGTGTCGTTCACCTCCTTGATTAAGTTTACTCATAAGTATTTGGTTACATTCGGTGATGTGATAAAGGACATTGCTTTATTAATTTCATATGTGACTATTTACTACTGAAGTCTAAAAAGTCAACAGACAATTCATTGATTTTGTGTGTGTGTGTATATATATATATTTTTTTTTTTTTTGCTATAGGGCGCATGCGCTCACCAGAAAGACAGAGAGAGACAGAGAGACAGAAATTGAGAAATCACCCCCCAGGGGGGATGGCCATGCCGCAATCCCTTCTCCTCCATACTCCTCTCAGGATCTTGGGCACGCACACACATGCACCTGGTGTGAGTTTCAAGCCACTGGGTCCAGGACGTGAACCACGGTTAACTGCATGGGAGTTCAGCGACATGGCCATTACGCTAACTGCTGGTCCCCATTGATTTTGTATATTGAAGCTCTGCTAAATTCATTTCATAGTTGTCATTGTATCTGGGGGGCTTTTAGATAGAAGGTCATGTACTCCGAGGCAGAGATCATTTTATTTCTTTATTTCCAATTTCTCTTGTTTTCATTTCTCTGTTACCTCCTGTTAGATCCTCCAACCCTGTGCTGAGTGGGAGTGGGAAAAGGACATCTTTGTCTTGTCCTAATATTAGAGAACCTTCCACGGTGAACCTCCCTGCCCTCCACACATACCCTCTTCATTCTCCTGAAATAGTTATTATTCTTTTTTATTTTTAGGTTTGGCTATAGGGCATCTGTGCTCAACAGAGAGAAACAGAGAGAGGGAACTAAGAAATCAAACCAGGGGAGGTGGTCATGCTACAATCTCTTCTCCTTCACTCTTCTCTTGAGATTTCAGACATGCACACACATGCCCTTGGCATGATTTTCAAGCTGCTGGACCCAGGAATTGAACCATGCTATTGGCCATATGGGATCCAGCACCTTAACCACCATGCCATCTGCTGCCCTGAAATATGTATTATTCTTTTTGCTGTTTTTCTTTATACCCTCTGTGTTCCTTCAGCTGGTGTCAGCATGCTGCGGAAGGGACCGTTCCCGATTTGTATCCACTGTATCCTGAGCAATATGGCCGCCTCTGAAGAGGCTCAGTACATGGTGTGGACAGATGGCCTCCATGCAGTCGGCTGTCCTGGGTCAGAACCAGTTGGACTCTGTGTCCTCAGTCTTCCCTGACCTCGTTAGGACTGAATTGTGAGCTCCCAAATTCCCGTTTATAACCTCACCCCCAATATATCTGTATTTGTAAGTTACACCTCTGTGGGGTCATTACGGTTAATGACCTGTGCTAGCTCCTGAGGTGGGTGTCTTTATGAGAAATCTGGGCACACATAACCAGGGCCCGGGGGTCACTATGTGGGGACACAGCCCAAGATGGTGACCTGCAGGCCATGGAGAGAAGATTAGAAGGACCCAGCCTGCGGACAAGTGAATCGGCCTATGGTGACCTGCAGGCCATGGAGAGAAGATTAGAAGGACCCAGCCTGCGGACAAGTGGATCGGCCTTCCAGCCTCTGGACCTGAGAGGGAATAAAGATGTTGGGGGACGCCCAGCCTGGGGCCTGTGCTGTGGGGGCCTCAGAGACTCATGTGCCCCTGGGCTCAGCTCAGGCCCACCCACCCCTGCATCCTGGACTGTCTGATAAATTAAAGAAAAATGCACAATGTGTCATTGCCAAAGACCAGACTTGGGGGCAGGATCGGAGAGGGCGAGGACAGGTTCTCTGCACAGATGTCCCTGGGCAGGAGCTCAGAGCCAGATCTTAGACCAAACAAACAAAGGAGCAGCTGACTTGGCCCCGGTGGGAGCTGAGCAGAGAAGCCCCAGGGCTGCAGACCGAGGGTTCTTGTCGCACTTCCCCCCTGGCTTGAAGCACTGTGTGAGCTTTGAGGCTGTCATCATAGGAGAGACAGTGATAGACAGCCTCGTCCTCAGCCTGGAGCCCTGAGATGGTCAGGGAGGCCGACGTTCCAGACTTGGAGCCCGAGAATCGATCTGCAATCCCTGAGGGCCGATTGCTGTTACCATAGATGAGGAGTCTGGGGGCCTTTCCTGCGAGCTGTTGGTACCAGTACACAGAATTGCCACCGATGTTGCTGCTGCTTCCAGTGCAGGAGAGGGTGACCCTCTGGCCCGGGGTCCCAGACACTGAGGACGGCTGAGTCAGCACAGACTGGGCCCAGGATCCTGGAGATGGGAGAGACACAGAGAGGGTGATTCTGGGTCTTGAGACAAGAGGAGAAAGCAGGGCCCATGGTCTTCCCAGGCCCTTCCCCTGGCCCTGTATCTAGTCACCTGTGCAGTGAGCCAGGAGGGTGAGCAGGAGAGGGGACCAGGCCATGGTGGAGGGGATCCTGGAGTCCTGCCTTCTGAATCCACAGCTGAAACAGAGCTCCCCGAATCTCTCCCTTCCCCTCTTCATGCTCTGAGAGGGGGAGGGGTCACTTATGCAAATAACCCCCATCCCAGTTTGCTTGTCCCACCAGGCCCTGGGTCAGGCCCCTCTGCCTGAGAATGGCAGGGGCAGCAGGGGTGGGGCTACGTGGGCCCAAGTGTGGGAGGTCCCAGCTGTGAGCCCTGAGCAGAGGGCAGAGGCAGAGCCAAGTGCGGGGGCGGGGGGTTTCCCAGTTCTGATCCCCCCTACATTTCTCATGACCTGGACCTGGGTGGCCCCTGGTGTCCCAGCACAGACACAGCATCCTGTGACTGGTGACCTAACTCCCTGAGAGATAGCCCTGCCTCCCCCTGTCCTGGCAGTGATCAAGGCCCAGGTGAGACTGCTCTGTGGGAGCTGAGAGGATCAACCAAAAAGGGGGTGAGGGAAAGAATGTCATTCTACTTAAAGGTGTCTGATATAATTCTGTTTACAAATTAGAAAAAAAGCATTAATCTCTGATCTGATCTGAACATGTATGCAGTATGAATTATTGTGTCAAAGATATCAAGTTTAGGGACCGGCGGTGGCATGGTGGTTAAGGGTGCCACTTGAGATTTTAAATGCATTAAAATTTTAAAACAGATTTCTGTCATATAAAATAGTCACCTATTTAAAATTGGCCTACATGTTCATGTGAAAGTGAATCTATTATGCATTTTAATTTTTCACTTATACTCATTACCAATGTGAAACGATCTATAACTCATGTTCCTTGTTACTTGCAATTGTTTTGATTTTCGTTTTGTACACACAAACAACAGACATTTTATGTTTACATTCAACAGACAGTTTATGAACTTTTACTTATTTTCAAGATTGAAATACATTTTGACAAATACACTTGTAACCTGTTTTCTCAGTATGGCTTGCTCTTGAATAAGGTCTCAGCGCCCCCTGCCGTGCAAGGACCAGATTGCCCCAGGTCTGGGATGCACAGCAGAGGGCCAGGGAGAGAGAGCTGGTCTGCTCACTCTCTAAGGCCTCTGCCCCCTTCTCAGATAGGTGGGGTCTCTTCCCTGCCCAGGAGCCTCCTCTGCAGGCTGTAGAGGTGAATCTGGCCCACTGGCTGTTTTATTTTGTCAATGAGTTGAAATTCACATAAGTTAAAATGAAATGAACCATTTGGATCCACCATGTTGTGAACCAAGCTTCCAGGTCTGGGACTCGAACTCTGGTTGACCATATAGAAATTCAGTGCCCCCACCCCCCGTGCCACCTGCCAGCCCCAAGTTAGGAAACAGTTCCACCTCTGCTATTTTAATTGTGTTTTTTAGGAATGATAAGGAGGGGCAGGCAGGTAGCATGGTGGTTAAGGGTGCTGGACTCTCCAGATGGCCAACTGTGGTTCAGATCCTGGACTTGGCCGCTTGCTTTTTCACTTTCTGTTTTTCTCTCTCTCTCTTTCTCTCTCACTCTGTCCCTATCTGTCAGATTAAAATAAATAAATAAATAAGAATGATAAGAAGTAGATTTTTTTTTTCTTTTAACTTCTTTGGAGTGTTTGCATTTCCTACAGGACATAGCTTTTT
>NW_006159465.1:53593-53824 GCF_000334495.1 Tupaia belangeri chinensis | reverse complement strand
GGCTCTGGGTCATCTGGAGACTAGTCCCTCCCAGCATGCCCAGCTCAAGTCACCTGCCATCCCAGCAGGATCTGGGGGCTGGACCATTCTTTTCTAGCTGCTCCCTTCAGCAACCCCGCAGGAGGACAGAGGACACAGAAACGTGAGCTCAAAGCTGGCACCTTGGGGCTGGCAGGTGGCATGATGGTGAAGGGTGCAGGACTCCCACGTGGTCGACCGTGGTTCATGTCC
>NW_006159465.1:52648-53244 GCF_000334495.1 Tupaia belangeri chinensis | reverse complement strand
GCGAGTGCACATGCCCTATAGCAAAAAAAAAAAAAAAAAAAAAAAAAAATTCTAAAAAAAAAAAAAAAAAAAAAAAAACGTGGCCCCTGAGGAAGGAGTTGCTGAGTCAGGAAACTGCTCCCAGCCGTCTCCCCTCTGCTGGGCGGCAGCAGGTCCCTGGCAGTGCCTCTGCAACTCTGGCATCTGACTGCCAAGGAAGTGCCCCTGCCCAGCCCTGAGCTCATCACACTCCAGACAAACCTCCTCAGCCCGCAGCAGGACATCCGCGAGGGCAAGAGGGTGCGCGGGCGGACCTAGAGCCTCAGTGGGTCCTGCGTGTTTTGCGCAAGCACCTGTCTCCCCCTGCACAGTCCTGCTGAGGGCTCTTGGTGCACAGTCTCCCGCACGCCCTGACTGATCCTAAGCCTGGAGCGACCCTTTCATCTCTAAGCGGAAATGCGCGCCCCCCGTTTCCAAGTTTCTGCGCCCGCGCGCAACCTCCATTGCACGTTCTGGGCATGCGCGCCCATTCTTTCCTGGCTTTTCAAAAAGTCGCTGAGCAACTGACCCCGCAGAGCGCGCCGGCACTCTGGCGGTGGTGGCAGCCCAAGAAGAGC
>NW_006159465.1:47541-52437 GCF_000334495.1 Tupaia belangeri chinensis | reverse complement strand
AATCCCGCAGGAGGCCAGTGAGACTGCACAGGCGGTTCCACAGGGCAGCGGGGAGAGGGTGTTCCAGGATCCTGCGGACCCTGGGCTCCTGTCTGAGGGGCCTGAGCTCAGTGTGCAGGCGGGGGCTTCAGAGGAGGCCTGGGCTCTCAGCTCCCAACTTCAAGGCCTTCTGCAGGGCTCTCTGCTCGGCCCAGGGGCACAGAGTCACGCCTTTGCAGCCTGCAACACCCAGGGCTGCCCGAGACTCTTCTACCAGCATCTCATTGAGGGACCTCGGAGAGAGCAGACAAGGGGAGGCTGAGGGGGCGGGAGACCCCTCAGTGCCACAGAACCCCGATGACCCTAGAAGGGGCCCTCATGGGTCTGGGCAAGCACAGTTAGCATTTAGGCCTCTGGGGGTCATTGAAGTTCTCTGCTCCTTCATTCCTCAGCCTGGGCCTCTGCAGAGAAAGGTCCCTGCCCAGATCTGGTTCAGGAGAGAGGGTCAGGAGGGTGGCCCAGGGCTCTGGCATCATGTCCTGCTCCGTAAGAAACCCCATTACGAGCTCCTACAGCTCCAGTCAGCCCCCCCCCCAGCCAAGAGGAGGAGGGGTCTGGCCACACCCCACTCTAGGGTGACCCTCAGAATTCTAGACTATCTGGCTGAAAGCAGGTACAAAGTCAATGTTGTATTTATATTATTTTTTATATTTCCAAAAATAATATTTTATGCTTAATCACATTTATTTTATTAGCATTCTCATCGATCTCTAAAAGGACACTATTTTATCTTTTTAAGTTTGCATATGCATATGTTCAAGTTTAAATACCATGCTTCCAGTCTCCTTCCACTTGCCCCATTATATAACCTTAATGAATGCTGTGTATGAGTTTTCGAATAAATAACCCATTTTCCCTTTAGAACTTTTTATCTTCTCTTCCTTTTTCTTTATTTTTTATTACTTTGACCAACTACTATATGTCTTAGTTTTGTCATAGAGCGTATGTGCTCACCAGAGACAGACACAGAGAAAGAGAAAGGGAAAGTGAGAAAAAAAATAAAAGGTAAGAAAGCACCCCCTGGGTGGAAGGCTGGCCATGCCACAATCCCCTCTCTGTTCTTCTCTCTGGATTTTGGGCCCTCATGCACATGTGCCCAGCATGTTTTTCAAGCCAGTGGGTCTAAGACCCCAACCTCACAGTCAGCCATGCGGAACCCATCCACCTTAGTCACCATGCCATTTAACTGGTTAACTGGTTAACTGCCATAACCATAGTTTTAACACTGTTCATGTTTGTATGTGAAGCTACTTCATTACTTCCAACTGGTTAGCGGTCCATCTACTGCATTTACTTATCACTTCCCCTTTTAGGGACCAGCAGTTAGTGTAATGGCTATGTCGCTGGACTCCCATGTACTTGACTGCGGTTCGAGTCCCAGACCCGGTGGCTTAAACTCATGCCGGACACATGTGCGTGTGTGCCCAGGATCCTGAGAGGAGAACGGAGGAGAAGGGATTGCGGCGAGGCCATCCCCCCTGGGGGGTGATTTCTCGCTTTCTATCTCTCTGTCTCTCTCTGTCTGTCTGGCGAGCGCACGCGCCCTATAGCAAAAACCTCTCCAAAAAAATAAATTAATAACTTCTCCTTTTACTGGATACTAATATGCTGCCAATACTTTTATTTTATTTTATTTTTTTATTTTTTGGAGAGGTTTTTGCTATAGGGCGCGTGTGCTCGCCAGACAGACAGAGAGAGACAGAGAGATAGAAAGCGAGAAATCACCCCCCAGGGGGGATGGCCTCGCCGCAATCCCTTCTCCTCCATTCTCCTCTCGGGATCTTTGGCACGCACGCACACGCACCCAGCGTGAGTTCTAAGCCACTGGGTCCGGGACTCAAACCGCGGTCGACTACGTGGGAGTCCAGTGACATAGCCATTACGCTAACTGCTGGCTCCGTGCCAATACTTTTTTATAACAAGGACCTTCTCATACACATTTCTTCTTGCGTTTACTGTGTTCCAGGTGCACACGCATTCAATTTCTTTGTGTCCTGAGGGTCTTTCCTTCGGATGAAGAACTTGTTTCTACACCTAGCTGTGAATAAGAACGTGATGATTAGTGTGGGGCATGAACTGGACTGGACTAGGGAATACCGAGGCAGAGCGTTACTCTGGATGCATTCCTAGCTGTGTTTACAGAGGAGTTAACATGGGAAACTGAGTAGGCTAGTCGTGGAAGGTACAGTTTCACTGTGGGTGGGTGTTCTCCAATCAAGAAGGAGCCCAGAAAGAGTGAACACTGAAGACAAGTGAGTCGTTTAGAGACAGAGAAGGATAGACTTCTGTTCCTCAGACATTGGACCCCATCTGCCTTCGGACTGCGGAGTTTATACCCCTGTCCCCTGAGGTTCTCAGTCTTTCAACATCAGAGTGTGAGTCATCTAATAGGCTTCCCTGCCTCTGATGCCTTGGACTTGGACTGACCCACACTAGCAGAATCCTAGAATCTCCAGCTAGAGGTGGTCTATCTTGGGACTTCTCAGCTCCCATAGTTGTGGGAGATGATTTCCCCCATAAATCCCCTCTTATATATCTACACATATCCTGTTAATTCTGTCTCCTTAGAGAAGGCTGATTGATAACAGAGAATTTGTGATTCCCTACATCCTCACTGGCATGCTTTAAATTTGTATTTCATTATCACATTTAGTTTATACGCTCAATGCCTTCACACTTTGCTCAGAAATAAGAGTGAGTTATCAAAGGGTCCACAAGACTCCCCCCCCTTTTTTTACTTCCTGTCCTTTGTCAGCTCCCAAATCCCATCTCTGAGACTATAGACATTAACCACACATCCTATCTCTCTCAGCTCTGTAGAAGAGGACTTTTGCTGTTACTCAGCCGCTACGATCTGCTCCTACCCCAGGCTCTGTACAGTTTACTTTGGCTGGACCATTCCTCCCAGAGACATATGCCCGGCTCACTCCCCAACTTCCCCTTGAAGATTTCATGTTCATTGCTATGCCTCCAGTAGAAGTGAAGATGAGTTGATGTTGCTTTTATTCCCTCACACTTTACCTTTTTATAAATAATTATTTTAATTAACTTTATTTATTATTATTATCATTATTATTTTCCAGTTTGATCAGAGAGAGAGACAGAGAGAGAGACAGAGAGAGAGAGAGAGAGAAAGTGAGAAAGTAAACCACCAGGTCTGAGACTTGAACCGTGGTCGGCCATGTGGGAGTCCAGCGCCTTTAACCACCATGCCACTTGCCAGCCCCACACTTTACCTTTTTTGAGTTGTTTATTTGTGTGCTTTGAACATTTTTATTGAGATTCCTTTTTTGGCCCTCTTTAATGATGATTTTTTTTCTTTGAGTTATATTAATAAATAGTAAAATTTTGTCTTTGAAAAATACCTTTCCACCGTCCCATGTCCTCCTGATATTTTACCCGTACCATCCTACTTAGAACAAAAATCTTGCAATAAGTGCAACCCAAAACGTTCAGTATTCCCTTTTGGCTTAATTTTGAACTTTATTCTTATATTTTGTATTTTTATGTATGAAACAGAAAGAATAAATACAGAGACAAATGCGTTTCTTTTTTTTAAAAAAACATTGTTTATTTTTATTTATTCATTCATTTATTTTAATTTGACCAGAGAGAGACACACAGAGAGAAAGAGAATGTGAGAAAGCAAGCCACCAGGTCCAGGACTCAAACCGTGGTCGGCCCTGTGGGAGTGTCCAGCGTCTTAACCACCACGCCACCTGTTGATCCCAACAAATGCGTTTCTTTGAGACAGAGCAAGATAGACGTCCCATTTCAACCCCCTCCCCCCTTCCTGGGCGTCCCTTGAGGCTCCCCAGGCTGTGGCTGGAGGTGGGAGATGACGCCCCTCTGTGAGAAGGCTTCTGTAGGGATCTGCGAGGGCTGCCTTGGGGTACCAGACCCCCCAGCTGCTGCCCCCTCCTTCCAGGCACAGAAGCCGCTGCAGGGACTGTCCTTCGTGGTAGGGCAGAGTTCCCTCTCCCTCTCCAGAAGAGGAGTCTGCTGTCCCCGAGGCCAGGGTCGAGTTTCTCCAGCTTCCCGTCCTCTACCCTGGACAGCGCCTTCCCGCTCGGAGTCGGGGGAGGGTCCTGCCTTGGGCGGGCCTTCTTATGCAGGGGGCTGGGGAGCCCTCCGTGCCTGCGCGTGCGTGCGGAGGAAGTGCGCGGCCCCCCACCTGCCCGGCCCGAGAGCGTGGCTCGCCGCGGCGTTCCCAGGCCGAGTCCTGGAGCCCGGTGGTAGCCCCCTCGGTGCGTGTCCTGGGGGACAGGAGTCAGATGGACCTAGACGACGAAGAATGGCAGGCGACGGCGTTCTGGGGGTACGGCAGAGGCTGCGCCGGGGACCCCGCGGTAGGGCCGGGCGCGTGGGAGGCTCGGGGTGTGGGCCCGCCAGTGGGACCCCGCAGGACTGCCCACGTGGGGATGTGGCGGCGGGACCCCGTGCGCTGCCAAGGGACGGTTCTGGCCCGCCGGGGACTGTCCTCGCGAGCCCTCTTGGTCCCCACGGGTGGACGCCGGGGCGCATGGGGAGGCTACCGTGGGGAGCCTGGCCGAAGGGTCGTGCTCGCGCGGGAGGGCGTTCTCCAGGGGAGGGTGTGCTGGCCCTGGCGGGGTTTGAGGGGGCCCAGCGAGGTCTGGATGGCTCTGCCAGGGGGACCCCCTTCGTGCTTGTCGAAGAAAGCCTCCGGGCGGTGTGAGCCCGGGAAAGGCGCCCCTCGGTCTTCCGCAGCGGCCCGCAGCCCTCCTGCCCCTCCTGCCCCTTCACCCCTTCACCCCCGCCGGGCTCCGACCTTCCCGTCCCGTCCTTTCCGCACCGCCGGGTGCAGTCGTCCGTGGGCCCGCGCGGCGCGTGCCCGCC
>NW_006159465.1:29420-37211 GCF_000334495.1 Tupaia belangeri chinensis | reverse complement strand
CCCCTTTTCTTCCCACCCTCTGCCACAGGAGGGGCTCTTCATGCAAATGTGTGTCCACCCAGTGACTGCCCAGCCCCTCCTTGAGCCATGGGCTGGGGCTCAGCTCACACTGCAGACTGAGGGGGAGGGAGGTTGGCTCCACCCCTTGGGGAGCCCTGGGAGGAAGCACCTGCTGGGACAGCACAGAGGGCCTTGCTCAGGGGACTGTGCCAGTCAGAGCATCACTGCTGGGTCCCCATCATGGAGCACAAGGTCTAGCCCAGGCCCAGTTCCTTTGAGAATGGAATGCTCCAGACTGAGCAACTGTGTAAGAATTTCTGGGCAGTCCCACAGTGCCCCCTGCTGGTCACATGCACGCAGCTCCCCGTGGTCCAGAGTCCTGAGCGCCCAGCTGGGCTCTGCAGCTCACCAGGCACTGTCTGCTCACACAGCTTTGTTTAGTTCCCTGAGAGTCAGATTCTGGTACATTTTGTGTGGTTACTGTAGTGTCTCACGACCACGAACCGTGGTTGACTACGTGGGAGTCCAGCGACATAGCCATTACACTAACTGCTGGTTCCCTCTCTTTTCTCTACTGTGTCCTAAGCCACATGGTCACTTCTGGCACCTGGGGCACAGTAGATGCTCAGTAAATGGTGTGTACACACGACCTCCAGACAGATCCTAAGCCACACGGTCACCTCTGGCACCTGGGGCACAGTAGATGCTCAGTAAATGGTGTGTACACACGACCTCCAGACAGATGGCTCTCCTGGGTCAGACCCAGTTGGACTCTGTGTCCTCAATCTTCCCTGATCCCTGTTAGGACTGACTTGTGGGCTCTCAAATCACCTTATTATAACCTTGCTTGCAGTGTGTCTATATGGAAGGGTGCACCTCTGTGAAGGTCGTTGAAGTTAATGAGATCCTAATGGTGGGGTCCTAATTTCTGAGGATCCGTGTCTTTATAAGAAATCTGGACAGAAATTTCACAATGCCCAGGGGTCGCTATATGGGGACGCAGCCAATGATGGGAACTGGCAATCCACAGAGAAAGGGCTTAGAAGGAACCGATCTGCTGACAAGGGAATATGGACTTCGAACCTCTATACATGCACGTAAATAAGCACCTGTTTCTGAGGACGATCAGCTGGTGGCGTTTACTGTCAGAGCCTCAGCAAATATAGAGATTATTTGTGGCATTCAGGAATATCCACTGAGATAAATACACACCTGCTGTTGTTGAAGATGAGTTTTGGGGGGTCAGAAACAGGGAAATAGTGGTCAGGTGCTCTAGATAAATGTCACTGAAGAGGGGCTAAGGTCCCAGCTTTGGAACAAAGAAAGCAGCTGGCTTATCCCCAAGTTGTGCTGAGCAGTAGGTTTTTTTGTCGCACTTCCCCCCTGGCCTGGAGCACTATGTGAGTATCCATGCCACTGTCCCATGCTAAGCAGTAATAAGTAGCCTCATCTTCAGTCTGCAGCCCTGACATGGTAAGGGAGGCTGAAGTTCCAGACTTGGAGCCAGAGAATCGATTAGGGACCCCTGAGAGCCTATCGCTGTTCCTGTAGATGAGGAGTCTGGGGAGCATCCCTGCAAACTGTTGGTGCCAGTACACAGAATTTCTACCAATATTGTCCCTGCTTCCCTTGTAGGAGATGGTGATCCTCTGGTTCAGGGTGCCAGACACTGAGGGCGGCTGAGCCAGCACAGACTGGGCCCAGGCCCCTGGAGGTGGGATAAACACATAGAGGGTGATTCTGGATCTAGAGAAAAGAGGAGAAAGTAGGGCTTATTTTCTCCTCAGGCCATTCCCCTACCCTGTATTTAGTCTCCTGTGCAGTGAGTGATAAGTAGCCTCATCCTCAGTCTGGAGCCCGGAGATGGTCCGGGAGGCTGAAGTTCCAGACTTGGAGCCAGAGAATCGATTAGGGACCCCTGAGGGCCTATCGCTGCTCCTGTAGATGAGGAGTCTGGGGAACATCCCTGCAAGCTGTTGGTCCCAGTACACAGAATTTCTACCGATATTGTCGCTGCTTCCCTTGCAGGAGATGGTGACCCTCTGGTTCAGGGTGCCTGACACTGAGGGCAGCTGAGCCAGCACAGACTGGGCCAGGGCCCCTGGAGGTGGGAGAGACACAGAGAAGGTGATTCTGGGTCTAGAGATAAGAGAAGAATGCAGGGCTTATTGTCTCCCCAGGCTCTTCCCCTGGCCTTGTATTTAGTCACCAGTGCGGTGATCAGGAGGGTGAGCAGGAAATGGGTCCAGCACATGGTGCAGGAGTCCCGAGTCCTGCCTTCTAGTCCCACAGAGGATGCAGAGCTTCCTCCAAAATCTCTGCCTTCCCCTCTTTATGCTCTGAGATAGGGAGGGGCCATTCATGTAAACGAGACCCCACCCCAGCTTGATGGTCCCACCTGGCCCTGGGTCAGGTCGCAGCCTGAGGATGGCCTGGTGGGAGGAATGGGGCTGTGTCAGCCCTGGGATGGGAGGTCCCAGGTATGAGTCCTGAGCAGAGGGCAGCAGGCAGGGTGAGGTGGAGGCTCTAAGCTCTGATCCCCCCTATACCTCTCATAAGCTGGACCTGGGCACCCCATAGTGTCCAAACATGGCCAAAGCATCCTTTATGACATGATGACCGAAGTCCCTCAGAGACTGTCCTTCCTCTCCACTGCCCTGTCAACTCCCCAGGCCGAGGTGAGCCTGGCTGTGAGTCCGTTAGAATCAACCACTGAAACAGCAGTGAAGGAAAATTACGGTTCATGCGGAAGAGAGTCTGAGGTGGTTCTGTTTTAAAATGACAACAAATTATTCATCTCTGATCTAAAATACACCATGCGTGTTATTTTGCCAAAAGAATCAAGCTTTCAAGGCTGGCAGGTGGCAGGATAGTTAAGGTGTTGGCCTCCCACAGTGCGGCCCACAGTTCAGATTCCATACCTGGTGGCTTGTTTTCATGCTCTCTCTCTGTCTCTCTGGTGAGCACATGTGCCCTATAGCAAGTTTAGATAAAGTTAGATAAATAATAATAATGATATGTAAGATTAAATAATTTTTTTTAAAGTTACATTTTTGCAAACCCCCTCCCCCAGATTTGTGCATGAGTGTGGTATGCTCCACACGGTTAACTTGTGTGTCCATGCAGTCACGTGGGCTCAGAGAAACAGGATTGTCAATATCAAGTCTTTATGAGTGTGTCCCATGGGATTGTGTTGCTGTAAGGAGCTCTGAGCACCAGCTACGCACAGGAGGCAGGTGGCGGGTTTCCAGCTGGCCGGCCACAGCGCCCCCTGCTGCCCAAGAGGCTCATTACAGGAACACTGGAGAGAGAGCTGTTCTTCCCTCTCTTGTCCCCTGCCCCCTCATCAGACAGGAGGGACTTATTCACTTTCTAGAAAGCTCCTCTACAGTCTGTAGAGACTAATCTAGCCCATTGGGTTTTTATTTTTTTAACAAGTTGAAATTCACCTACATCAAATTAACCATGGAAAATACACAATTCAGTGACATTTAGAGTGTCCCCGATGCTGTGAGCCACCATGTCTACCTAGTTCCAAACACTGTCAGTGCCCTCGAAGGAGTCATCTCATCCTCACTCTCTCTCTACACTGGGAACCAACCATCTGTTCATTTCTGGGAATTGATGTATTTTTTATATTTCATAGAAATTGACTCCTACACAAGGTGACCTTTTCTGTTTGGGTCCCCTCTATTACTTTAGCAGAATATTCTAAGAGTGATCCCTATTGTCACTGAATGGATGAGTAATGTTCAATTGCATGGATCGCTCATGCCTTGTTTATCCACTAATTTATTGATGGGCATTTGAGTTATTTATCTATTTTGACTATTCTGCTTTTAGGGACATATGTATACACATTTTTGTCTGAATATATGTTTCTACTTATTTTGGCAGTATGTAGGGGTGAAATTGCTACTTATCTGATAATTCTTTGGCAATATTTGAGTAGTTGACATTTTATTCCATATTGGGTGTAACAATTTTCATTCTCACCAGCAGTGTTTGGTATCAAGATAATTCTGGATTAATAGAATGAATAAGGAAAAATTTCCACCTCATCTTTTTTTGTGTGTGTGTGAAAATATTACAAAGAGTAGGCCCTGAGTTCTAAGTTCTTCCTTATCAAACTCTCCTCAGGACCTAAACTCAGAATGTACAGAAAGCTGAAATTATTATCTGTGTCTGAGATTTGTGTTGTTCCTGGAATTCTAAGCTAGGTGAATTCAATAGGAGGGTCTTCAAAACATGCAGTGGTTACTTTAAACACACTATGCATGGAAAATAAAAATGTTTGCTCCTAAGTAAATTCATACCTTATATTCAGTTTGGCACCAAATTCGAAGTCTTCTTGTTCCTACCCCACAAAGGGGCTGGGTTTGTTGTACGAGGCAGTGGTCTGGGCTCCTGAGATGGAGCTGTGATAATTCCCAGAAAGATCCCTGTTCTCAAGGACCACGGATCTCAGCAAGGGACCCACACAGGGAGCAGAGGCACAGAGAAGTGTCCTTGCAAGGCTGATTTTTGCGCTGACCAGTTGCTCCCTGGACATTTGGGGCCGACTCTTAGACCCTGAGAGCCCCCTTCCCTTACGAGACATGAGCCCTGACCTTCCCCATGCTCTGTCCACCTCCCCTGCGCTGCACTCTCCCTGTCTGATCAGGTGCTGGGAGCAGGTGCCCCTCCCTGCTCACCTGGGCTGTGCAGAGCCCTCCTGGGGTTCCCACCCTGTTCAGCTCACTTTGCGTCGTTCTAGAAACCGTGAGATACAGACCCCCAGACTCTCCAACACATCACGTTATCTTCAATTATCACGAGAGGTCCTTGAGTTCAAATGCTACCAACTCGCCCTTTATCATAGCTCATTCTGAGTGCCCGGCACAATTCAAAATGAGACATACCATTCCCCAAGGTGGGAAAATCAGATTCTCAAACAGGAAGCATTAACAGACTTCACAGACACTCCACTGGGGAGTGGGAACAGGTGCATGTGTACAAACGGGGAGAGATCTTCAAGCACACTCATCCACGAGATCCCTCCTGGATAATATTCTCCCCTGGATCATCTCTTCTTCAAGATTGTCTCTGTGCCTCATTCAGGGTCTCTCTGGTCCTTGGCATTGCTTCATCCCAGCTGCTTTTCTCCAACCTCCGGTCCCACCCCGTCCTGGAGCAAACACAGTTAGTTCTCCGGGTACAAAAGTGACAGGAAAGCCTTGGCCTCAGTGGCTCCTTTCTTTGAATCTCTCTATTTCCTGCCTCACATCCTTGGACTTCTCTCAGAACCAGGTATACACACCATGCTCTGGAGAAGCTCTGCCCCCATGAGGTGAGCGCCCATTTTTTAAGTTTTATTTATTTATATTTTAGTTGCCAAAGACACTTATGCTCTGCAGAGAGAGAGCAAGAGAAAAGGGGAGAGAGCACCTCTATGTGTTGTGGTCATGGGACAATTCCTTCTCCTCCATTTCCCCATTCTGTCTGGATGTGGGACAAGCGCACACGTGTGCCTAGCATGTTTTTCGTTCATTAGGGGCCAGGATCCAAACTGTAGTCAGTCACGAGGGATCCGGCTCTTTTAATCCCTAGGTGAAGAGTTGGCCCATACATGTATTTTATTATAAATAGTGTACCAGTCACCATCCAAACATAACGTTTTAAGCATCTGTGTGATTATTTCTGTAAATAAATTTAGCAATATAAACAGTAATGAAAGGACAAAACTATGGTTCCTTTTGCCATTTTTAGTTTTTAAATCAGGAATATCTATTTACATTCTCCAAAGAACTGTTTGTAAGTTCTACTAACGCTTTCTCTTTTAGCATTTAATCTTTCCATATGCAGAGAGGTGTGCATCATTCCTGAGTCAAGTCAGGTGCTCAGGGTGGGACTGCATAACCCAGGGCCCAGACTCAGAGGATGGTTGGGTCAGCACAGACTGGGCCAGGTCCCTGGATTGAATGATAGGCATGCCTGCACACACACCATGGAAGAGACACAGAGAGGGTGGGAATGTGTATTTATGGATTAAAGAGCATGCACATTTTAGTGTCAAAGGTGCTTCCCAGATATTTAAAACTTGCTTCAGGAGTGGGCATCAGAGTTGAGGAATAGTGCCCTATGTCTCTTGGAGTATCTGACTTTGAAACTGATGGGTGACCAGCTATCTAAATCCCATCCTGCCCAGTTACACTTACTCTGTACTCTTCTTCCCATGCCACCTCACTGAACTCTGTCCTCGGGAAGCCTGCTATTTCCCAGAATGCCATGGGCCAGGCCTGGTGCTATCTCTGCTCTGGCCCTGGGGAGAGGCAGGGAGCCTCCCTGGAACAAGGTGGGGTCTCAGAGAAGGGAGGAGGGCCTCTGGAGGACCCAGATGTTCTCCCTCATGGGCTTAACAGCAGATTTGTCCCTGGCTGCCTCCTGGGTGTGGCTGAGCTACAAGGTTATGGACAGGACACCAGCAAGGTCCTTTCCTGTTGTGACTCCAGATTTGTGGCACGGACTTAGGGATTATTCTTATATACTTATTATCATTTTATGAAGTACTGGTCGACAATTTTGGTATGGGGAACTTGTTTTTTTTTGGAGAGGTTTTTGCTACAGGGCGCGTACACTCCCCAGACAGACAGAGAGAGACAGAGAGACAGAAAGCGAGAAATCAGTCCCCAGAGGGTATGCCCACGCCGCAATCCCTTCTCCTCCATTCTCCTCTCGAGATCTTGGTCACGCACTACACGCGCCCAGTGTGAGTTTAAGCCACCGGGTCCGGGATCGAACCATGGTCCACTACGTGGGAGTCTGGCGACATAGCCTATGTTAACTGGTGGTCCCGGTATGGGGAACTTTATATGATAGCTGGAATAAATATATTTTAAAATCAGAAAATGAGGAACCAGCTGATGGTGTAATGATTATGCCTTGGAACTCCCACATAGTCGATCGTGGCTCAAGTCCCAGATTCAGCGAATAAAACCTCATGCCGGGTGTGTGGACATGCATGCCCAAGATTAATCTGCTCCCTCATGGGCTGAACAAGAGACTTCATCACTAACTGCCTCCTGGAAGTGCTGGGAGAAAATGTTGTTACGGGGGATTTTACAACAGCAGGAGTAAATATACCTCAAAGAAACAAAATAAGAGTCACAGTTCAGGAACAGTAGGGCCTGAGGTTTTTGTCCCACTTCCCCATCTGCCCGTGTCACTGTGGAGAGTACTGCTGTGCCCAATCATACAGTAATAGTCGGCCTCGTCCTCAGTCTGCAGCCCGGAGATGTGCAGAACTCCTGCATTGGCCGAGGTGTCCTTGGATCCAGAGAAGCGGCTGGGGACCCCGGTGCCCAATGCTGTACTTGAGTAGTGGTACAGGAGATAGCGGGGACGGCTCTCTGGCTTCTGCTGGTACCAGTATACATATTTTCCACCAACACTGATGTCATTCCTCAGGGTGCAGGAGAGTCTGACAGATGCTCCAGGAGATGCAGAGAGGGAGGGCGGCTGGGTCAGCACAGACTGGGAGAGGGAACCTGCAGACACAGACACTCATGAATGATGCGGCAGTGACCATGCTCATGGGTCAGTCTAAGGCTATGGGCTCCCCTGTGTCCCCAAGGCCCTTCCCTACCTGTGCAGTGAGAGAGGAACACGAGGAGGAGAGGAGTCCAGGCCATGGTGGACACAGCCCCTGGTCCCCACATGGCTGGGCTGCCCCAGGTCCCCTTTTCTTCCCACCCTCTGTCACAGGAGGGGCTCTTCCTGCAAATGTGTGTCCACCCAGTGACTGGCCCCCCC
>NW_006159465.1:23565-25447 GCF_000334495.1 Tupaia belangeri chinensis | reverse complement strand
GAAATACCTGTGCCCCAAATACTTGTGGGCATCCTTGAGTCAGCCCCTGTGGTCCTCTGTCCCTGTCCTCCTGGCCTGGCCTTTCATGGACTCTGTCCCTCTAGCCCTGTCACTGAGGAATTTCTGCTCATTTAGGGTGACGATGTGATGTGTTGATGTCACAGGCTCCCTTGAGGGCTGGCTCTGGAGGACAAAGCTGCCTTCTCTGGATCACTGTCCCTGGCCTGAGTTCTGGGCCCTAGTCAGGGACAATCCTGGCCGTGGGTGGCAGGTGCTGCAGGCAGGCCACAGGGAAAGGAGGCCCCTGTCCCTGCCTTCTTCCCCACAGGCGGTAGCCCTGGGGGCCCTCACAGGGATGTGTAAGACCAATAGTCCCAATTAGCCTCAAGCTCAGGCTGGAGCCAAAGATGCAGGGAAGAGTGGGGGCCAAGCCTGGCAGCCCCCAAACCAGGCCTGAACGCCTGAAGGCTGATATTTTCTTCTGATACCTAAAAGGTTAAGGGTCCTGCCAGGCCACCGTTTGTACCAGGACACCATCCCAGGACTCACATTGGCAGCTGGTGCTTCTTCCAGTGCAGGAAATGGTGACTGCTCAGCCTCAGACCCTCGCTGTGCAGGCTCCGGCCTCAGCCCTGACCCATCACAGGGCCAAAGAGTAAGAGAGGGAGTCAGGTGTGGCATGACCAGGACAGAGCCAGGATCTCCCAGGCCCAGCCCCTGATGCCTGTTTCCAGTCCCGTGTAAAGAGATGAGGGTGAGGAAGAGAAGGATCCAGGCCATGGTGGGGGTGCCCTCGTCTTTCCTTTCTGAACCACAGATTGTGTTCCCCCTTTTGTCAGGATTTTGTGTGCACACACACACGTGCTTGGCATGTTTTCAAGCTGCTGGACTTGGGTTTTGAACTGGGACTAAATCCCCCTCAGCCTTGTGTGATCTGGCTCTCTTAACCATTAGGGTCAGGCCCAGGGAACCAGGAGAGAAGAGGCCTCTCAAGGCTCAGCAGCAGTTGCCAGCCCGGGCTGGATGCACAGAACATCCTAATCCCCCCTTTGAGCTTATGACAAATGCAGACCTGAGAGGAGGTCACGTGGGTCCCTTGTGCCCAGATTCGGTGTGTTCTGAGCTCCTGAGCTGTGCACAGCTGGGTGACCCTCCTTGGCCCATTCCATGGCTCATCCTGAAGTATTCCATGTCCTGAGGATGAAGTGTCTGCCTGCGAGGAGGTGACCAGGCTGAGGACCTGCATTCAGGACAGTTCAGATCTCCTCACATCCTCAGAGCTCAGGTCCTTGCATGGTCAGGGCAGTGAGAAAGGCAGTCCGCTTTCCTCCGAAATAGTCATGAGGAATAAGAGAGGACGTCCCAGGATCTCAACTCAATGGCGCTTTTTCCTGCAGTGGTCACTTCATTGCTGAGATTTCCCACCTTGTCGTCCACTGTGCGCGTGCCATACCGGAACTGCCGCTGAACCTACTGGTGCACTCGGGAGGTGGATTTTACTTGTGTCAGTGCAGGTGGCCCAGGGCTGTGCTCTGTCTACAGCTCCCTCCTGCAGGGTGGTGCTGACCAAAAGGCCCACAGTGAGGCTCAGTCTTGAAGCATCTCTGAGTCACTCCTAGACCTTGAGCTGGGCTTGGCCCGCCCTGCCTCTTCAGGCTCCTCCATCACTGTGAGCACGTTGAAGAGCAGCCGCCCACTGCTCAGTCCTCACAGATACTGATCCGAGATCACAAAGTTCAGGACCTGTGTCAGCTACTCAACTCTTCCAAAGGGATGAATTTTAATGCAAAAGTCATGTCACTATGGAGGCAAACAGTATCTTTCTTCTTAACATTAATGTTTTAATCTGAATGTTCAAAAGACAAGCATTTAAACAACGTAG
>NW_006159465.1:3969-23085 GCF_000334495.1 Tupaia belangeri chinensis | reverse complement strand
CTTTCCCTCTCACACCACCTCACTGAACTCTGTCGTCAGAAGCTGGATATTTCCCAGAATTCCACGGGCCAGACTTGAACTCCAGGACTGTGAACAGGACAGAGCCATGTTCATTTGCAGTGTGGCTCTCGGCTAACTGCCCTCATTTGAGAATTGTTTTGAAATACTTATCATCATTTTATGAAACACTGGGAGACAATTTGATATGGGAACTGTTTTTTTTTCTTTTTGAGAGGTTTTCACTATAGGGCACGTGCACTCACCAGACAGACTGAGAGAGACAGAGAGACAGAAAGCGAGAAATCACCCTCCAGGGGGATGGCCGCAAACCCTTCTCCTCCATTCTCCGCCTGGGATCTTGGGCATGCATGCACACGCACCTGGCGTGAGTTTAAGCTACCGGGTCTGGGACGCGAACCACAGTCGACTACGTGGGAGTCCAGTGACATAGCCATTACACTAACTGCTGGTCCCGATATGGGAACTTTTTATAGTGACAGGAGAAAACGTATTGTACAGTTAACAAAATGTCATGGGCCATGTATAGGGCCTAAACTTTTAGTCCCACTTCCCCATCTGTCTGTGTCACTGTGGAAATTATCGCTGTGCCCGATACTGCAGTAATAGTCGGCCTCGTCCTCAGGCTGCAGCCCCGAGATGTGCAGAACTCCTGCATTGGCCGAGGTGTCCTTGGATCCAGAGAAGCGGCTGGGGACCCCGGTGCCCTGGTGCTTAACAGAGTCTGAGTAGTAGCTCAGGAGATAGCGGGGAGAGGTTGCCTTCTTCTGATACCAGTTTATCCAGTAGCCATCAACACTGATGTCACTGCTCAGGGCGCAGGTGAGTCTGACAGATGCTCCAGGAGAGGCAGAGAGGGAGGGCGGCTGAGTCAGCACAGGCTGGGAGAGGGAACCTGCAGACGCAGACACTCATGAATGGTGGGGTAGGTATGAGGGGGATGATTCTCAATGGTCTCAGCCAAAAGAGAGTGAGTCAGGCTGGGAGCTGCCTTGTGTCCCCAAGGCCCTTCCCTACCTGTGAAGTGAGAGAGGAACACCAGGAGGAGAGGAGTCCAGGCCATGATGGACAAAGCCTCTGGTCCCCACATGGCTGAGCTGCCCCAGGCTTCCTTTTCTTTCCACCCTCTGCCACAGGAGAGGCTCTTCATGCAAATATGGGTCCATCCAGTGACTGCCCAGCCCCTCCCTGAGCCCTGGGCTGGGACTCAGCTCACATAGGAGGCAGAGGGGGAGGGAGGTTGGCTCCACCCCTTGGGGAGCCCTGGGAGGAAGCACCTGCTGGGACAGCACAGAGGGCCTTGCTCAGGGGACTGTGCCAGTCAGAGCATCACTGCTGGGTCCCCATCATGGAGCACAAGGTCTAGCCCAGGCCCAGTTCCTTTGAGAATGGAATGCTCCAGACTGAGCAGCTGTGTAAGAATTTCTGGGCAGTCCCACAGTGCCCCCTGCTGGTCACATGCACGCAGCTCCCCATGGTCCAGAGTCCTGAGCGCCCAGCTGGGCTCTGCAGCTCACCAGGCACTGTCTGTTCACACAGCATTGTTTAGTTCCCTGAGAGTCAGACTCGGGTACATTTTGTGTGGTTCCTGCAGTGTCTCTCTCTCAGAAGTCCCCTCTGTGGGAGCTGCCCACGTACACCTAGAGGAGAGTGTCAGGTGTCAGAGTCCCCACTGAATGGCCACAGACATCTTTCTCCCTGTTGGTGGGTCTTAAGTACATACATACATGGACTTCAGTATTCTAGCATTTGTGCTCGAAAGAAATGGAGCTCCCCCACTGCTGGGGGGTCAGGAAAGTCAGGACGCATTTTGCATAGAGAAATATGTCATGAGGGCCCAGCAGATGTCGTAGCGGTTACGTCGTGAGACTCCCACACCACGAGCCATCCTTGAAGTTCCAGACCCAGTGGCTTGCAAATAACGCTGGGTGCATGTGTGTGTGCGTGTGTGCCCCCGATCCTGAGGTGAATGGAGGAGAAAGGACGGTGCAGTGACATCCCCCTCGGAGGGGGGTGATTTCTCACTTTTCTCCTCACTGTCTGTCTCTCTTTCTCCCCGCGAGTTTACGTTTCCTAAGGCAAAAAAAAACAAAAAAAAAAAACAAAAAAAAAAACCACCCTGTAATAATAATTTTAAAAATATGAAATATGTCATGGGGACCAGCAGTTAGCGTAATGGCTATGTCGCTGGACTCCCACGTAGTAGACCGCGGTTCACGTCCCATTCCCGGTGGCTTAAACTCACTCCTGGCGAGTTTGCATGCCCGCCCAAGTTCTCGAGAGGAGAATGGAGGGAAGGCATTGTGGTGTGGCCATCCCCCCTGGGGGGTGATTTCTCGCTTTCTATCTCTCTGTCCCTCTCTCTTTCTGTCTGGCGAGTCCACACATCCTAGAGCAAAAAAAGAAACAAAAAATAAATCTTGACATTCCCAAAGACATAATATTGTATTAGTTGATTTGTGTTTTCATCTCCAGTTTCTTCTCACCTTGTCCTCACAATGGCCCAAGGTCGCCGCTGTGAGCTCAGCGCACAGTGTGGGGTAGGAATGAAGCCACTGCTCCGGGCGTCCTCACACTCATTCATCTGCCTCCTCTACCCACTACTCCAGCACAGAATCATTTCTCCTGTGCACACGCAGGTTCTAGAACCGTCTTCCCTTTCTCCCAAATGCTCTCGCTAGTGATTTGGAGGACTTTAGGATGGGAGAGTCGAACATGAGATTTCTACCGATCATATTTTGAGTTTGGAGTCAGCGTTCAATATCTCATAGACAAAGAGCTCTGTTTCTTTCCCACAGTGTATTGATTCACAAAATATCTTAATCGAAATACTTTGAATAGTAAGTTCAGCTGACATGTATACATATCTGTGAACAAAGTTGACTTTAGGCGTGACACTCTGTGTGTAGAATGAATATAACATAGCACATACCTGCGGCTATATAGCTTCCAGTGGTTACTAAGTAGGCATTTTTTAAATACATTTTTTAATTTCAAGAAAGGCAGTTTTAGCTTTAATAAATCAAAATAAAAACATGTGAAGAGAGTCCAGGAAACAGGATTAGGATTCTGTTCCAATAGCAGGTACAGGGACCTGTCCACAGCTCGAGAGAAGACAAAGCTCCTTCACCCTGGAAAATGAGGTATAGAAAGTCAATGATGTTTTAGTCAAAAGTCCTGATTTCTACTTCACCAGTTCAAACTCAGGTTGGAACTCATGTTATCTTCTGTCGTGGTCCGATCTTTCCATTTAAATTCTGGAAGATAACTCTGGACTTGTCCCTACCATTAAGCTGGGACAGAGACAGAGACACAGGGAGAGACAGAGAAGGATACAGGGTCTCTCCCAGAGTAAATTCTCAGCAGAACATCTTCATGGCCTTATCTCTGAAATCACTAGATCTCAGCTCTCATGATCTTTAAAAATCATTTTGGTGGACCAGCAGTTGCATAATGGCTATCTCACTGGACTCCAACATAGTCGACTGTGGTTCAAGTCCCAGACCCAGTGGCTTAAACTCATGCCAGGCGCGTGTGCATGCGTACCCAAGATCCCAAGAGGAGAATGGAGGAGAAGGGATTGTGGTGTGGCCATCCCCGCTTGGGGGTGCTTTCTGTCTCTGTTTCTCTCTGTCTGTCTGGTGAGCGCACGCACTGTATAACAAAATCCTCTCAAAAAAAAAAGAAAAAAGAAAAAAAATCATTTTGGTAAAGGGCCAATATGATCAGTATTTAGTGAAAACTGATATTTTTGTTAGGTTTAGCATTTGCTGTGATAAAGACCTACTCTTTTACTTTGTGTAGGAAGTTTTACCTCTCACTCTTGTCACTTTCTGCAACTGTGTGTTTCACATTTTTGGTCAGGATCGTGTCTTAGCTGTCACACGTTTGTCTGCACTGGGAACATCGTCTCTCTCCCCTATATTTTCTTACTCACCATTTCGGCTTAGGAGGAGCTGACGTGGACATCCGGGCCAGCACATGTGACCATCATGGTTCTCTGCACGCCCTGTGTGGAACCGGCTCTGAGTGTGCGAGTGACCCCAATGCTCTAGACTCCCATGACTTAGAGTAAATGACCTATGGCTGAGGTCCCTGCTTCCCACAGACACCCTATGTCTAAGCCCTCAGAGACCGTCCTTACCCCACTGTCCCTGTCCCACCAGTGCTGTGGGTCTGCAGCCTCACTTTCTGCTATGCCCCTGGAAATCCTAATTTCCTGTCCCTTCTATGGTCCCCACACCAGCTCTTCCTCTGTCTCTTGGGAGGAGATGACTTTCACTAAATTGAGTTTTGTTTTAATCTTCCCAGTGGCTCCATAATTGAAATGTCTTGATTGAAAACATTTCAAGGAATTTGAAGGTGTGCAGTTGTGAAGCTCATGGCATGATAAATTTGATGTTTTTCTTTTTTTTTTTAAATCTCATTTATTTATTCATTTGTTTTCATTTGATCAGAGAGAAACACAGAGAGAGAGAGAGAGAGAAAGAAAGTGAGAAAGCAAGCCACCAGGTCCAGGACTCAAACCATGGTTGGCCTTGTGGGAGTGTCCAGCGCCTTTAACCACCACACCACCTGCCAGCCCCATAAATTTGATGTTTATCTTGCTAATGTCACCTCTTGTCACATGCTATGGCGTGTTTTACATCTGTTGACATACTGACTCTCTCTCTCCTGTGACAATGACCCATCCTCTCTCTTCTGTCTCTACCCAGTCTGTATCCTGAACTCGGCCCTCAGCAGGTGCTCAGGAGACATTAGGATGGAAATATCGGTGCCCCAAATACTTGTGGGCATCCTTGAATCAGCCCCTGTGGTCCTCTGTCCCTGTCCTGACCTGGCCTTTCATGGACTCTGTTCCCAGGGCCTCTTGCCCCTGTCACTGAGGACATTTTCATCCCGTTCTGCTCCATCTGTTGTGGATGGGACAGAAATTCCAGGTAAAATGTCAGCTCCATTCTGAAGACTGAGAAGTGGAGTCAGGGACCCTGGAACCCCAGGACACCCTCATCTGTCAAAGTCCTTCTGGCACCTAATGCTCCTGTCACAGGTTACAGGTCCTTCATTGGGTGAGGGATGATCAGAGACACATCTGCCCAGGTGCACATGCAGGTGACAGCACTGTCCCCACATCACCAGCACCCAGACCCAGGCTGTCCCCCACCATTGTCCCTCAGCCCAGAACCACAGATCCTACACCTGATCTGCGCCTCCTCCCTGCCCACAGCTCTCCTCCTTGAGCTCGCCTTCAGCACCGGAATAGACAGCTGTTTCTGGACCTCACCCCGACTTCCTCCCTCCCTCCCTCCCTCAGACACAGGTCACGGGGAATCCCAGCAGAGTCCCCAGGGCTAGTGTGGCATTGATGACTTTATGTGCTGTTGCCAATGCTTTGCAGAGATTCCGCCTCCCCATTCATTCAAGCAGGTTTTATCCAATGGCCTGGAGTGAGTCTATCAGACCATCTCCACACGTCACAGGTTTGGAACCAGGAGCTAAAACTATACATTCATTTACGATCGTTTCTTTAACTTGTCTGGCACAACTTGGCAGTGTTCAGGGAACAAGTCTCCACTTCTCTCAGGTTCATCCTCAGACCGTCATGTTGATCCTGTTACGGATGCTGCCGTGGTCTCTGTCGTACTTGCTGGTTCATCACCAGGATCTAGAACACAATTCATTTCTGCACTCGGTGATGTTCATAGCACCGACTGAAGAGCTCTCAGAGGAAGTGTTCATAAATCCCTCTGAAGACCCCAAACTGGGCAGGCTGGAATAAACCTTTCTCAACTTTCTGTGATGTTTCCTTGGTGAGGGTTGAGGTTTAGATGGGGGTTTCTGTCTGCAAAGACTTGGATGGACTGAGAAAATTTGAGCGATGAATCCACTCCCCTCAGAACTTCAGGTGCTCACAGGGAAGTCACCCCTGGGCCTTTCGGTCAAAACCACAGCAGCAGTAACTGCACCAGAAAGGAAGAAGTTAGAAAGGGGATTTTGTCTCACTTCCCCTTGTGTCTGGAGCACTGTGTAACTACTAGAATCACCGTGATAGGTTTGACAGTAATAGTCGGCCTCATCCTCAGGCTGCAGCCCAGAGATGTGCAGGACTCCTGCATTAGCTAATGCGTCACTGGATCCAGAGAAGCGGCTGGGGACCCCAGAGCCATGGTGCTTCTTTGAATCGGAGCGGAATGTAAGAAGATACCTGAGACGGCTCTCTGGCTTCTGCTGGTACCAACGTATCCCGAAGTCACCAACACCGAAGCCACTGCTCAGGGTGCAGGTGACTCTGGCAGATGCTCCAGGAGATGCAGAGAGGGAGGGCGGCTGAGTCAGCACAGTCTGGGACAGGGAACCTGCAGACACAGACACATGTGAATGATGGGGCAGGAGCCAGAGTGACATTTCTGAGGACTCTTTTCCAGAAAGCAGAATCAAGATGTCCTTGGTCCCCAAAACCTGTCCCTACCTGTGCAGTGAGAGAGGAACATGAGGAGGAGAGGAGTCCAGGCCATGGTGGACACAGTCTCTCGTCTCCACATTGACTAGGCTGCCCCAGGCTTCCTTTTCTTCCCACTGTCTGCCACAAGAGGGGCTTTTCATGCAAATGTGTTGTTGGGGACAGTGACCACTGTGTGTGCAGGACCTGGGAGGAGGCAGTGCTGGGACCACACCCAGAGAGCCCCAGCTGCTGAGCCTGCATCAGTGAGCTCAGCTCCCATGGCCCAGCCCTTGCCAATGTGGGGAAGGCCCAGCTTTGGGCACCCCAAGTACAGCCTCAGGCAGCCCTACAGTGCTCCCTGCTGCTCACTGCACAGACCTGTCTCTTGGGCAAAATCCTGGCACTGGCTCAGCCTGAGAGCCTGGTCGCTGTCAATCCACAGACACCGATGGGCCATGCCCAGCACCCTCCCCCCTGCTCAGAGATCACTGATGTTAACAAACCGCCTCTTCCTGGGAAGACTTCTGAGTTACCAGGAAGAGACATGGGAAATAGGACAGCCGTTCACTGTTGGGAGGTTGCTGAGAACTGAGGATGCAGAGGGCTCTGGGGCAGAGACCTGAGCAGCTCCTTCCTCAGGGGCCAAGGGAGGAGGCGACCGTGATCACTGTGTGAGTGCAGCCTGGGGCCCAGCTGGGGAACACACAGCAACCACTGCTGCTCGATGACGGGCAGGGCCTCAGAATATTTCAGTCTGCACAAATATTCAGAGACATCGGGTAGTGTGGCGTGTCAGGGAAGGGCAGACTCACACTCTGGGGGGTCGCAGTCTGGGATGACCCTGTTGTCAGGCCACACTGTGTGTGTCTACGGAGCTGCTTCTCACTCCTGAAGATGTGTCCTTCTTTCCTTCCCTTCTATCTCTCTTCCTTCCTTTCGTCCCTTTTTTTCTGTGCTTTGATGTTGGATAAAAGAAAGGTTTTCTAAATTCACTGTTGTGAAGCTTTTCCCGAATGTATCCACTAAGAAGTTTGCCGTTCAATATTTACATCTGGTCCTTGATTAATCTCACATTTGCATGTTGACATCCAGTTTTCTCAATACTATTTATAAAAAGACTTTTTATTTTTAATAGTGAATGCTTTGAGCACCCATGTTTGAAAATGATTTGACTGCAAAAGTTTATTCCTGGGCTCCCTCTTCTGTTGTCTGTATGTATTTCTGTATCTCAGTACCACTCTGTTTCAATTATTGTAGCTTTGTAGTATGGTTTGAAATCAGGAATTGTGATTTCCGATTTTTTTCTTCATTTATAGGGTAGTTTTGGCTAAAGAGGATGCCTAATAATTTGCAGTTACATATACATTTCAGGATGTATTTTTCTATTTTTATAAAGCAACATTGTTGGAATATCAGTAGAGATTACAATAACTCTGCAGATCACTGTGGAAAGTATAGACATCTTTTTTTTAAAAGAATTATTTTATTAAACTTTATTTATTTATTTACTTTAATTTGACCAGATAGGGACAGAGTGAGAGAGAGAAATAAAGAGAGGGCAAGTGAGAAAGCAAGCTGCAAGGTTCAGAACTTGAACCGTAGTCGGCCATGTGGGAGTCCAGTGCCCTTAACCACCATGCCACCTGCTGGCCCCTCCAGTTTATATATTCTTAGCTTTGATGGTTCACAAGTTACCAAGTGATGCTGATTTACAGAGGTGGGGTCACTGGTGAGGTCTCAGTTGCCTGCAGCTCACCCACACCCCATGCCATCCCTGCGAGCCCAGCCTGGCCTCCTCTTTCCCACACCCCTTCCTCAGCACCTCCTGCCTCTGACACAGGCAGATCCTGACCACCTTCTCCACCTCACCTGCTGTGGTCCTCATCCAGGGCTCAATAGTTAACATTTATGTCAAAACCAGGCCTCCATCTGGCCCCTGCCTGACTCTCAGCTCCTCCTCATTCATTTCATGTACAGCAGCTGACCTCATGATGTCCATCGGACAGGATCTTCCTGGTCAGCTCCTCTGCATCTACCGTCTCGACCCCGCCCCCCGCCACACACACTGACCTCTGTTCATTTCCCTGACATATCTGTTATTTCTGCAGATATTTTGATGAATATTCTCTGTTTGTCTTAGACCATGTCAGCTTCCAGGAGACAAGACCTTCCTGTCTGGCCTACCCTGCTCGCGGGAACCCCACTAGACCTGGAGCTGGCTTGTGGAAGGTGTTATCACATGGGTGGATGGATGATTTGTGCAGGACTGCATCCTGGTCTGACATGGCTGGGTGTCAGAGATTAGCACAGCTGTCCTGTTGACGCTGTCATAAACAGTTTTAGATGTCTCCTGGCATGGACAGTAAACCACGCACTGGTGTTTTTAGAGTCACAAGCTCAAGATGACCAAGTATGAGCACGTGGACCCACAGGTACTGAGGCCCCATCATTTCCCTCCAGCACAGTTTATTCCTGAGACTCTCAGAGCAGTCCCAGCCCCCATTCCCTGTTATTCCAGGAAGATCAGCTTCCACAGAACCTAGGTGCTGAGGGCAGGGAGTCTACACGGAGCTTGTGTGCCCACAGATGAGGGTTAGGCCCAAGGGACCAGGAAAGAACGGACCTGTCAAGGCTCAGCAGCAGTTACCAGCCTGGGTCAGGTGCACAGAACATCCTGGTCCCACCTTTGGGCTCATAACAGATACAGACGTGAGAGGAGGTCACGTGGGTCCTTTGTGCCCAGATTCGGTATTTTCTGAGCTCCCGAGCTGTGCACAGCTGAGTCAGCCTCCCCTGGCCCTTCCATGGCCCATCCTGAAGGACTCTATGTCTTGAGAATAAAGTGTCTGCCTGCGGGGAGGTGACCAGGCTGAGGTCCTGCTGTCAGGACAGTTCAGATCTCCTCACAGTCAGATCTTGGGAAGGTCCTCAGGTCCTCAGGTGGTTGGGGCAGTGACAAAAGTAGAGCCACCTTTTTTCAGAAACAGTCACGCGGACTAAAAGAGGATGTCCCAGGGCTCTCAACTCACTGACGCTTTTTCCTGCAGTGGTCACATCATTGCTGAGATTGCCCACCTTGTCGTCCACTGTGAGCGTGCTATAAGGGAACTGCTGGTGAACCTACCGGGGCATTCGGGAGGTGGATTTTACTTGTGTCAGTGCAGGTGACCCAGGGCTGTGCTCTGTCTACAGCTCCCTCCTGCAGGGCAGTGCTGACCACAAGGCTCACAGTGAAGCTCAGATCAGAAGCATCTGTGAGTTGCACCTAGACCCTGAGCTGAGCTTGGCCTGCCCAGCCTCTTCAGGCTCCTCCATCACTGTGAACACCTTGAAGACCAGCTGCCCCCTGCTCAGTCCTCACAGATTCGGATCTGAGATCACAAAGGTCAGGACAACTATAAGCTACTAAACTCTTGCAAAGGGATGAATTTTGGTGCACAATTGATGTCACTATGGGGGCAAACAGTATCTCTCTCCTTCACACGTTACATTTTATTGTGAATTTTCAAAATAGAACACACTTCATCGGGTATTGACAGCAGGTAGGCGTGTGTCATTTGGGACTAAAAGGGGTGCAATTTCTAGTCTCAAATAAATGTCCTAGTCCTGTAAAATGCTCATCATGAGGGGCCTTAGACATGAGGGAAAAAATCCTGCACTTGCTGAACTGCGTTAGAGAGTGAAGCAGACGAATGGTGAAATATTTAAATCCCATTCCTCCCAGTTACAGTTTCTCTGCCCCTTCCCTCCCACTCCATCTCACTGAACTGCCCTCAGGAAGCTTGGTATTTCCCAGAATGCCGTGGGCCATGCCCGGTGGTGCCCCTGATCTGTCCCTGGCAGGAGGAAAGGTGTCTCCCTGGGAGTCTCAGAGAAAGGAGGAGGAGCCTCAGCAAGACTTCGTTACTCCATCAGTGGCTGCCTCCTGGGTGAGGTTGAACTCCAGGATCACGCACACGACACCGGCTATGTTCCTTTGCAGTGTGGGGATCAATTAACTGCACTCATTTGAGAATTATTCTTACATGCTTATGGTCATTTCATGAAATACTGGGAAACAATTTGATATGGGAAACTTTTTATAATAACAGGAGAAAACGTATTTTAATGTTAACAAAATGAGTGTCACAGGCCAGGACCACTGGGGCCTTAAGATTTTGTCCCACTTCCCCATCTGTCTGTGTCACTGTGGAAAGTATTGCCGTGCCATGTACCACAGTAATAGTCGGCCTCATCCTCAGGCTCCAGACCGGAGATGTGCAGAACTCCTGCATTGGCCGAGGTGTCCTTGGATCCAGAGAAGCGGCTGGGGACCCCGGTGCCATGGTGCTTGTCTGAGTCTGAGTAGTAGTTCAGGAGATAGCGGGGACGGCTCCCTGGCTTCTGCTGGAACCAGTTTATGTAGTAGCTTCCAACACTGAAGCCACTGCTCAGGGTGCAGGTGAGTCTGGCAGATGCTCCAGGCGATGCAGAGAGGGAGGAAGGCTGCGTCAGCACAGGCTGGGAGAGGGAACCTGCAGACAGAGACACTCATGAGTGACAAAGCAGGGGCCAGTGTGATCATTCTCAAGGATCTCAGCTGGAAGAGGTTGAAGCAGGCTGGGGTTGCCCTCTGTCCCCAAGGCCCTTCTCTACCTGTGCAGTGAGAGAGGAGCATGAGGAGGAGAGGAGTCCAGGCCATGGTGGACACAGTCCCTGGACCCACATGGCTGGGCTGCCCCAGACCCCCTTTTCTTCCCACCATCTGCCACAGGAGGGGCTCTTCATGCAAATGTGTGTCCATCCAGTGACTGCCCAGCCCCTCCCTGAGCCCTGAGCATGGCTGAGCTCACACTGCAGACTGAGGGGGAGGGAGGTTGGCTCTACCCCTTGGTGAGCCCTGGGAGGAAGCACCTGCTGGGACAGCACAGAGGACCTTACTCAGTGGGCTCTGCCAGTCAGAGAAGGGGGATATAGAGCCAGCCCTAGGCCCAGGTTCCTTCAATTGGTTTTCTCTGAACAGCTTTGAAGAATCACTGGGTGGTCCTGCAGCGCCTCCTGCTGGTCCCAGTCACACATTTCTGCATGGCCTGGAGCCCTTAAGGAGCACCTGGTCTCTGCAGCTCAGCAGTCACTCACTCTGTTCACACATCCTCTGTCTGGTTCCCCAATATCTGCATTCTGATGTACTCGGTGTGGTCACTGCAGTTTCTTACTCCCAGAATCCACCTGTGAGGGCTGCAAACATGTACTTAGAGGACAAGATAAGTTGTCAGTGCCCTAGAGGACAGGCTGAAAGGATCTTATCTCTTCACTGGTGTGTTCCTAAGTATGCTGCAGTGTCTGCTTTCATCTTCCCAGCTTGGAGAGATGTATGTGTCGTTCTTGAATTGTGTCGGTGCTCAGGATGGACGGAGATAATTGAGGAGTTCGTGCATTTGAACTCAAGATCGTCTTCTTTACAATCCAGGAAAATGTGACTCACGAGGTCTGTTCTTTATGCCTATTTCACTTGAGCTTTGCTGATTAATGAGAATTTAGTCCTGAGTCTGATGAGGGGGTTTTAAGCAAGGCTGTGAAACTCTTTAGGACACACAGAAAATCGAATCTGTAAACTCCAGAGAATTTCCCAGCTCGAATTACAACATCAATTAAACAATTATACAGATGTCACTTTTAAGACTCATAGATGACTGTAAGATTCTTGTATATTTGAGCAATAATGATGGAGACACAAAGCAGGGATGAATGGAAACTTCTCGAGTGTGCATGCGTCCTGCCAACTTCATGCACTGGACACTGAATCCCCAGTGCAGTAGTATTAGAGGTGGGGGCCTAAGAAGAGCAGTTGTTCTTGTCTTCCGTAGGTGAGAGATAGCCAGACTGGGTTTTAGCAAGTGTGGGCGTGGTCCCCTATCACTCCTGGTTCCTTTGGCCTTCCGTCTTCCACCTTCCACTACGGGATGACTCACACAAAAGCCTCACAGGATGCTCTCAGACGTCTCACTCTATGGTCTTCAACTTCCCAGTCTCCAGACCTTGACCCCAGTACATTCTCCATTAATGTAAATCACCAACCTGTTTTTATTCTGTTCTAGTCACACGAAATAGACCATGACACTGCTCTGTCACAGCACAAACCAATATGTGGGTTTTCTTTTTCTTTTCTTTTCTTTTTTTTTTTTTTTTTGGCTATAGGGCGCGTGCATTAGCCAGAGAGACAGAGAGACAGGAGGCGAGAAATCACCCCCCAGGGGGGATGGCCACACCGCAATCTCTTCTCCTCCATTCTCCTCCCAGGATCTTGGGCTCGCATGCACACACGCCCGGCGTGAGTTTAAGCCACCGGGTCTGGGACTTGAACCGTGGTTAACTACACGGGAGTCCAGGGACATAGCCATTACTCCAACTGCTGGTCCCACAATATGTGGGTTTTCTATAACACACCAGCCTTCATTGAATGGTGAGACACCCAAGGTCTTGTCCTGTAGACAGTGGAGCCTGAAGCTTACCCCTATCAAGCCTCAGGACCTCTCCTTGTCATCCTCATCATCCTCATTCCATCCTCATAGAACTTCCCAGTCCTGGGTTCATGACGGCCATTCAATGCAAAAAGTCATCTCTTGTTCTAAATGCCCACGTTTACTCTAACTACATAGAGAGAGGGACTAGGAAACAGTTAACTTTGTGCTAAGTGATGTCTGGCATTTGTCCAGGCTCTAGGAAATGAACTATAAATCCTTGGAATATCTCCTGTAACCACACCTTGATCTGTGCTATTCAGGTGACTTATGGTGGGCAACTAGGTAGGCTCAGGAAGGAGATGGTCCTGCCAGTTCGACCAGCTCACTGACTAAGGGTTGGAGACTTGAGCTACTGACATCAATCCACCCTCCTGATTTTCAAGGGAATTAGGAGAGCTGGAAATTGAGTTCAATTAATTCAATCATGTTTAGGAAACAAAACCCTAATAAATAGTATACCCACTAAAAATATTTTGATTGTAGGAACCAGCAGTTAGCGTAATGGCTATGTCGCTGGACTCCCACGTAGTCGTCCGCAGTTCAAGTCCCGGACCTGGTGGCTTAAAACTCATGCCGGGTGCGTGTGCGTGTGTGCCCAAGATCCCGAGAGGAGAATGGAGGAGAAGGGATTGCGGCGTGACCATCACCCCTGGGGGGGTGATTTCTCACTTTCTGTCTCTCTGTCTCTCTCTGTCTGTCTGGCGAGCGCGCGTGCCCTATAGCAAAAACCTCTCCAAAAACAAAACAAAACAAAACCTTGTAAAAATATTTTGATTGTTGTCAAATATGGCATAACATTTGCCCTTTTAATCTCTTGTCAGAGTACACATTATATTCACTTTTAAATGTACAATTCAATGGTGTTGAGCGCACTTACAATCTGCTATAGCCATCACATTACCCACATTCACAATGTTGTCACCATTCCTCAAAGAAAATCTACCATTGAACAAAAAAATCAGTCTTTCTCCTCCCTCCCACTGTGCACTGGTGAGTAGTGAAGCAAAGAGGTAATAGTCAAGTGGATAGGGAGGAAGCTCTCTGGGCTCCAGGAACCCACCTGTTCCTGTGGATTTTGTTATTTTTGCCATTCTTGATTCCCTGTCTCTCCCCCTCTGCCATGTCCCACCCTCCTCCCACACTGTCTCTGGTATCCACGGTTGCTTCCTATGCCTTTGCCTTCCATTTCATTTATTTGCTAAAGAACTTAATTAATCTAAATACTTCCAATAGCAAGCGCAGCTGATATATACATATGCATGAACACAAGTCTGACCTTAGGCATAAACCCCAGTGAGTAGAATGAGCATACAACAAAGTAGCACCCAGCTGGGACTGTATAGCTTACTGCAGTCTTCAAATATGCGTTTTTTTTAATTTCATGAAAAATCGTTTCCATGATTTTTTTCCTACTGAAACTTTTTTTAAAATTAATTAATTTACATTCATCCCCTAATCATCATCACAGTATACAAAAAGTGGTTTTCCATCCAGAATATACTGCATAGTGGCTTAATCATGTATGGAATACATATATATTTACCCCCATGTCTGACCGTCTGCCCTTTCCCACCCTCTTCTCACACTATCTCTGGTGTCTACAGTCGTCTTCCATTCCTTTTCCCTCCACATTTTATTGATCATACAATTTCTTAAATAATCCAATTACTTTCAATAGCAAGTTCAGCTGTCATTTCAAGAAAAGGAGTTTTGAATTGGTAAGGAAATTTTCTTAAAACTTAAAGCCTGGAAACAGATTAGTATCCTGTTCAAATAGTAGCTACATGAAACTATTAACAGCTCAAGACAGGACAAAAATTCTTAAAACTGGACAACAAAGCCTAGAAGAAAAGCAGCAAGATTTTAGTGAAAAGTCACAGAATGCGATTTCACCAGTTCAGTCTCATGTACTTAATTGATCTTCTGTTGTGGTTTGATCTTCCTGATTGAATTCTGGGATATAATATTCAACTCCAGACTTGTCCCTATGATTAAGTTGGCCATTTTCTTTGTTTTTGAACTCTTATTTCTGTGTGACTACATTCCACACTCACCCTCTTCTTTCTGCTGAAACATGGTTTATGCTTATTGCTATTTTTATTGATCTCTTCTGCGTTCATTCAAATGACGTCAACTTTCTGAGGAAAGGACCCTTTCTCTCTTTTCTCTACTGTGTCCTAAGCCACATGGTCACCTCTGGCACCTGGTGCACAGTCAGTGCTCAGTAAATGCTGTGGACACATGACCTCCAGACAGATGGCTCTCCTGGGTCAGACCCAGTTGGACTCTGTGTCTTTGATCATCCCTGATCCCTGTTATGACTGAATTGTGGGCTCTCAAATCATAATTATAACCTTACCCGCAGTGTGTCTGTATGGAAGAGTGCACCTCTGCGAAGGTCATTGACGTTAATAAGGTCCTAATGGTCGGGGCCTAATTTCTTTTTTTGGGGGTGACATTTTTGCTATAGGGCGCGTGTGCTCGCCAGACAGACAGAGAGGGACAGAGAGACAGAAAGCAAGAAATCACCCCCCAGGGGGGATGGCCACGCTGCAATCCCTTCTCCTCCGTTCTCCTCTTGGGAGCTTGGGCATGCACGCACACACACCCGGCATGAGTTCAAGCCACCAAGTCCGGAACGCAAACTGCAGTCGACTATGTGGGAGTCCAGTGACATAGCCATTATGCTAAATGCTGGTCCGAATGGGGTCCTAATTTCTGAGGCTTTGTGTCTTTATTAGAAATCTGGACAGAAATTTCACAATGCCCAGAGGGTCACTATGTGGGGACACAGCCAAAGATGGCAACTGGCAGTCCACAGAGAAAGGGCTTAGAAGGAACCAATCTGCAGACAAGGGAATATGGGCTTCTAACCTCTAGACATAAGCACCTGTTTCTGAAGATGGTCAGCTGGTGGCGTTTACTGTCAGAGCCTCAGCAAATATAGGGATTATTTGTGGCATTCAGGGATATCCACTGAGAAAAATACACACCTGCTGTTGTTGAAGATGAGTTTTGGGGGGTCAGAAACAGGGAAATAGTGGTCAGGTGCTCTAGATAAATGTCACTGAAAAGGGGCTAAGGTCCCAGCTTTGGAACAAAGAAAGCAGCTGACTTATCCCCAAGTGGGTGCTGAGCAGAGAAGGCCCAGGCTGGGCAGACAGCAGGTCCTTGTCTCACTCCCCCCCTGGCCTGGAGCACCGTGCGAGCATTGATGCCACTGTCCCATGCTAAGCAGTGATAAGTAGCCTTGTCCTCAGTCTGCAACCCTGACATGGTCAGGGAAGCTGAAGTTCCAGACTTGGAGCCAGAGAATCGATTAGGGACCCCTGAGGGTCTATTGCTGTTCCTGTAGATGAGGAGTCTGGGGAGCATCCCTGCAAGCTGTTGGTCCCAGTACACAGAATTTCTACCGATATTGTCGCTGCTTCCCTTGCAGGAGATGGTGATCCTCTGGTTCAGGGTGCCAGACACTGAGGGCAGCTGAGCCAGCACAGACTGGGCCAGGGCCCCTGGAGGTGGGAGAGACACAGAGAAGGTGATTCTGGGTCTAGAGATAAGAGGAGAAAGCAGGGCTTATTGTCTCCCCAGGCTCTTCCCCTGGCCTTGTATTTAATCACCAGTGCGGTGATCAGGAGGGTGAGCAGGAAATGGGTCCAGCACATGGTGCAGGAGTCCCGAGTCCTTCCTTCTAGTCCCACAGAGGATGCAGAGCTTCCTCCAAAATCTCTGCCTTCCCCTCTTTATGCTCTGAGATAGGGAGGGGCCATTCATGTAAATGAGACCCCACCCCAACTTGCTGGTCCCACCCCATAGTGTCCCAACATAGACAAAGCATCCTGTGACTTGATGACCAGAGTCCCTCAGAGACTGTCCTTCCTCTCCGCTGCCCTGTCAACTCCCCAGGCCCAGGTGAACCTGGCTGTGAGTCCATTAGAATCAACCACTGAAACAGGAGTCAAGGAAAATTACGGTTCATAGGAAGAGAGTCCGAGGTGGTTCTGTTTTAAAATGACAACAAATTATTCATCTCCGATCTAAAATACACCATGCATGTTATTTTGCCAAAAAAATCAAGCTTTCAAGGCTGGCAGGTGGCATGAGTAAGAGAAAAGGGGAGAGAGCACCTCGTATGTGTTGTGGTCATGGGACAATTCCTTCTCCTCCATTTACCCATTCTGTCTGGATTTGAGACAAGCACACACATGTGCCTAGCATGTTTTTCATTCATTAGGGGCCAGGATCCAAACTGTAGTCCGTCATGAAGGATCCAGCTCTTTTAATCACTGAGTAAACAGTTGGCCCATACATGCATTTTATTATAAAAATTTACCAGTCACCAACCAAACATAGCATTTTAAGCTTCTGTGTGATTATTTCTCTAAATAAATTTAGCAATATAAACAGTAATGAAAGGACAAAACTATGGCTACTTTTGTCATTTTTAGTTTTTAAATCAGGTATATCTATTTACATTCTCCAAAGGACTGTTTGTAAATTCTACTAACGCTTTGTCTTTTAGCATTTAATCTTTCCATATGCAGAGAGGTGTGTGTCATTCCTGAGTCAAGTCAGGTGCCCAGGGTGGGACCGCATAACCCGGGGCCCAGACTCAGAGGATGGCTGGGTCAGCACAGACAGGGCGCAGGCCCCTAGATTGAATCAAAGGCATGCCTGCACACACGCCATGGAAGAGACACAGAGAGGGTGGGAATGTGTATTTATGGATTAAAGAGCATGCAAATTTTAGTGTCAAAGGTGCTTCCCAGACATTTAAAACTCGCATCAGGAGTGGGCATCAGAGTTGAGGAATAGTGCCCTATGTCTCCTGGAGTATCTGACTTTGAAACTGATGGGTGACCAGCTATCTAAATCCCATCCTGCCCAGTTACACTTACTCTGTACTTTTCCTCCCACGCCACCTCACTGACCTCTGTCCTCGGGAAGCCTGCTATTTCCCAGAATGCCATGGGCCAGGCCTGGTGCTATCCCTGCTCTGGCCCTGGAGGGAGGCAGGGAGCCTCCCTGGGACAAGGTGGGGTCTAAGAGAAGGGAGGAGGGCCTCTGGAGGACCCAGATGTTCTCCCTCATGGGCTGAACAGCAGATTTGTCCCTGGCTGCCTCCTGGGTGTGGCTGAGCTACAAGGTTATGGACAGGACACCAGCAAGGTCCTTTCCTGCTGTGACTCCAAGTTTGTGGCACGGACTTGGGAGTTATTCTTATATACTTATTATCATTTTATGAAGTACTGGTCGACAATTTTGGTATGGGGAACTTTTTATTTTTTGGAGAGGTTTTCGCTATAGGGCGCATACACTCGCCAGACAGACAGAGAGAGACAGAGAGACAGAAAGCGAGAAATCACCCCCCGGGGGGATGCCCACGCCGCAGTCCCTTCTCCTCCGTTCTCCTCTCGGGATCATGGGGATGCACACACACGCGCCCAGTGTGAGTTTAAGCCATCGGGTCCGGGATCGAACCACAGTCCACTACGTGGGAGTCCGGCGACATAGCCATTACACTAACTGCTGGTCCCGGTATGGGGAACTTTATATGATAGCTGGAATAAATATATTTTAAAATCAGAAAACGAAGAACCAGCTGATAGTTTAATGATTATGCCTTGGAACCCCCACGTAGTCGACTGTGGCTCAAGTCCCAGATTCAGCAACTAAAACCTCATGCCGGTTGTGTGGACATGCATGCCCAAGATTCTGAGAGGAGAATGGAGAAGGGACTGAAGTGTAACCTTGTCTCCTGGGGGGTCATTTCTCATTTTCTGACTCTCTATCTCGCTGACAAGACACACTCCCTATTGAAAGAAAAACTCTCCTTAAAACAAAATCAAGGGAACCAGCAGTTAGCGTAATGGCTATGTCGCTGGACTCCCACGTAGTCGACCGCGGTTCGTGTCCTGGACCCGGTGGCTTAAACTCACGCCGGGCGCGTGTGCGTGTGTGCCCAAGATCCCGAGAGGAGAATGGAGGAGAAGGGATTGCAGCGTGACCATCCCCCCGGGGGGTGATTTCTCGCTTTCTGTCTCTATGTCTCTCTCTGTCTGTCTGGCGAGAGAATGCGCCATACAGTGAAAATCTCTCAAAAAAAAAAAAAAAAAAAAACCAAAACAAAGAAAATAAGTCAAAGGACAAGAC